>NC_043017.1:10154542-10159542 GCF_006345805.1 Octopus sinensis | reverse complement strand
CCAAGATGCCACGCAGTGGGACTGAACCCGGAACCATGTGGTTGGTTAGCAAGCTACTTACCACACAGCCACTCCTGCGCCTATATATATATTATCTATATATATATAAATGACAGGAGACCGAGACCTTTGGAGATATGCTGTGATTGAGAAGACCCAGTAACTAAAGTGAGATTGCAGCCACACATGTCCAGCCCAGTTAAGAGTAGCCCCGATGTGTCGTGTGATATGATATGCTTGAGAAGACCTGTTGAGTCAAGTAAAACCAATATCGTGGCTGTGACCAGTGGCCCCTTAACAGGCTGCCATGCCAGTGGCATGTAAAAAGCACAATCCGAACATGGTCAATGCCAGGCCCACCCGAGTGGCTCTCATGCCAGTGGCATGTAAGAAGAACTATTCGTACATGATCGATGCCAGGCCCACCTGAATGGTTCATGGGCTGGTGGCATGTAAAAAGCACCCAATGCACTCCCAGAATGGTTGGAGTTAGGAAGGGCATCCACCTGTAGAAACACTGCCAGATCAGAATGGAACCTGGTGCAGCTGCTGGCTCTCCAGACCTCAGTCAAACCGTCCAACCCATGCCAGCATGGAAAACGGATGTTAAACAATGATGATGATAGTAGATATATATATCACACACACACACACACACACACACACACACACACACACACACACACACACACACACACACACACACATATATATATATACATATATATGAATGTATGAAATAGCTAGTGATGCTAGCTGACAAAGTCAAGTGTGATCAAGTGGAGCTGTCACAGCATCAAAGACTTTCTAAATGCAACCATCTCGTCTCACTTTCTCAATGAGTTTTATTATATTTTTTAAATTGCTTTTTGTTTTTTGTTTCAGTGGGATTTGAAGGGTTTGAAGAAGATGATCTAACTACTATTTCTAGCAGGTCAAACAACTCCTCAAAATAGATAAGCATGGTATGATTTTATTCCATAACTCTAGATGTGATACGGTGAAAGGATATCAGAATAAACTAATGCAGTATGACTCATTCCATATCGTTAGATATAACATATCGAGTGAGAGATTATCATAGATTACAGATGTGGTATGATTATTTCGTATCCTGAGATGTAACAATATAAACAATGGGTAAGGTGGTATGGGGATGCGACATGACTCATGTTTTCAGATGTACATGGAATACATACATATACATGTTTGTGTGTGTCTGTGTATCTACAGACACACGTACATATATATATATATATATATACACACACACACACACACACACATGTACATAGGTGTGCAGGCATGGTTGTGTGGGAAGAAGCTTGCTTCCCAACAACATGGTTTAGGGTTCAGTCCCATTGCATTGCACCTTGCGCAAGTGTCTTCACCAAAGCCTTGTGAGTGGATTTGGTTGATGGATATTGAAAGAAGCCTATTATGTGTGTCTTTGTGTCTAAATTTTTGACCCCCACCATTGCTTCAGAAAATTTGGCAGAATCATTAGCACACCAGCCGAAATACTTAATGGTATTTTGTCTATCTTTATGCTTTGAGTTCAAATTCCATTGTGGTTGGCTTTGCCTTTCATCCTTTTGGAGTCGATAAAATGAGCCTCCATCGAGTACTGGAGTCAATGTAATCAACTTAACCCCTCTCAGAAATTACTGGCGCTGTGCCAAATTGGAAAGCCATTATATCATCATCATCATCATCATTTAACGTCCATATTCCATGCTGGCATGAGTTGGATGGTTTGACAGGATCTGTTAGGTTCAAGGATGGCATCTTGCTCCAGTAAAGGTTTTGGCATGGTTTCTATGGCTAGATGCCCATCACAATGCCAACCACTTTATAGAGTGTATTGGATGCTTTTGTTTCTCATGGCACCAGCGCTAGTGAGGTTGCCAAGTAATTTGCAAGACCAGGAAAGAACAAGTAAAGGAAAATGGAAAAGCCCCCTTGACAATGTGGTGGTGGTCATTTGAGAGGATGAAGATGTGGCTTTATGCCAGGCCAAAGTATGATAGAAGATGTGGGTAGCTGGGAAGAAAATAAGATGGTAATGATGGGATACAAACCCCCAAGGAGCAAGAGTGGGTATGGGTAGGGAATCAAGAGGAAGAAGGAGGGATAGGGAGATACAAGTGTGTGAGGGGAGAATAACAGATTATTAGAGATGGGGTCGGGATGAATGAGTGAAGGATGAACAGGGTGGAGGTATGACGACATAAAAGTTTGTCATTCAACCCACAGCAACCCCTGGCACCCAGGTACACCCCACACCTTTCAAGTGAATGCTTGAGATGCAGTTGACATATATTTGCATATCGAGTTGCCAACAGAAGAAATTCTATTTTATTTCTATTTTCGTTCTCTTTTATAGTGAGCTTTCAGTGAATGGCAATTTGAAGAAGACCCAGTCATCAATAATGAAGATGTATGAGATTCCTGAAGGACCTCATTGATCTCACTTCAGACAAAAGAAAAGAATTTTGCCACATCATCAATAAAAAGACACTAAATGATTTGGTGATAAAACACATAAAAAGAAATGGCATTCCATTGGTTACAGAGATCCAATCAACAGAACAGCCTGCTTGTGAACATAACATGCAAGTGGCTGAGTACTCCACAGACGTGCATACTCTTAATGTAGTTCTCAGGGAGGTTCAGTGTGACACAGAATGTGACAAGGCTGGCCCCTTTTGAATTACAGGAGTCAATGTAATCTACTTGTAAACTACTTGTTTTTGCCAGCTGAGTGGACTGGAACAATGTGAAAATAAAGGGTCTTGTTCAAGGACACAGTGCTCTGCCAGGAATTGAACTCATGACCCTACAGTCATGAGCCAAATATCCTAACCACTGAATCACGTGCTTTCAGAGAATGCAACATCGAAAGGAGACCAACATCTTAACAGACATGGCCAAAGTCAATGGAATTTTGCTGCTACACATAACGAAACACTCATTTTCTGCGATCTCGTTAAGACACAATCACTTTGACCCATAATTAAAAATTAGACCATTTATTTAAAACATATCTGCATTCACCCCTCAATCTCCATATCTATATTTCATAAACCTCCGTCCCTAAGATGATGACCTTAGCAGACTTATTGAAGTTCACACCTATCCAGGACCTTCAGCAACATTATAGGATCCACCACCACGACCAACACCACCAGGCAAATTGATGCATTGGCTGTATGGTAGATGATGGTGGTGGTGGTGATGATGAAGAGGAGAAGGAGGAGGTACAAACACCTAGAGTGTTTATTTATTGACGGCAAGCTGCAGCATTCATAGAACAGATTTGGGTCCCCTAGGCCTGTGAGAACCCTGGGCAAACTATTGTATCTATTTAGTATCTATTTAGTAACAGCAAGCCACAGCATACAAAGAGCAGAAATCAGTCCCTGGACCTGTGAGGCCCTTGGACAACTGCCAGCCTGACATTGTAACTATTCAAGGAGTTTGCTCTTTACCAAATTCACTCACAAGATATTGGACAACTCAGCTGCTGCACAATGGGATTGAACCTAGAACCATGTGATTATGAAGCAAGCTTCATAACCACACAGCCATTCCTGTATAAATGTTGAAGGATTTGTTTTGTTGTTTTTTTTTTTCATGTAGGATCAGAGTGAATTTTGGTTTTTTAGTAGGAATTTTCTGAAAACAAGGCTGTGGATAAACGATGGCAGGGGTGGAGGACAGACAGGTGGATATTAAGACAGGTGACCAAAGAGAGAGGGAAAGAAAGGGATAGGCAGAGAAAAAGAAAGGGGAAAAGAGAGACAGACAGAAAGACGGCTAGACTGGCAGACAGTCAGACAGACAAACTGATAGACAGAAAGACAGACAAAAAACTGTTAGACTAACATTACAGACAGACAGACAGAAAAAGACTGATAGACTAATATAGACAGTCAGACAAAAAGACCACTAGACTTGTAGACTTACATACAGACAAAAAGACCAATAGATTAACATAGACAGACAGACAGACAAAAAGACTGCTAGCCTAACATATATATTTCTTTATTGCCCACAGGGGGCTAAACACAGAGGGGACAAACAAGGAAAGACAAACGGATTAAGTCGGTTGCATCAACCCCAGTGCGTAACTGGTACTTAATTTATCGACCCCGAAAGGATGAAAGGCAAAGTCGACCTCGGCAGAATTTGAACTCAGAACGTAACAGCAGCCGAAATATTGCTAAGCATTTCGCCCGACGTGCTAACGATTCTGCCAGCTCGCCGCCCTACGGTAGACTAACATATAGACAGGCTGATAGACAGACAGGCTGATAGACAGACAGCTGAACGGATGGACGGAGAAGTTAGCACTGAAGAGCAGATGAATGTTGGGACAAATGTGGAGGGGAAAACTGCAAAGTGGTAAAGTACAAAGTAATAAAGCATAAGTATATAATTACATGTGTTAATTGCTAAGGGTAATTAATTTATCTTCTGTTCATTTGTATTCATGAGCTGGTGAATGAATAGTAGTTGTGAGAATGTGTGTGTGTGTAAATGTGCATGTGTGTGAGAGTGCTATTTGGGTATATGTGAATGAACATCTATATACATACATATATATATAAATTCATACACACACACATATATATATATTCTTTTACTCTTTTACTTGTTTCAGTCATTTGACTGCGGCCATGCTGGAGCACCGCCTTTAATTGAGCAACTCGACCCTGGGACTTATTCTTTTGTAAGCCCAGTACTTATTCTATCGGTCACTTTTGCCGAACCGCTAAGTAACGGGGACGTAAACACACCAGCATCGGTTGTCAAGCAATGCTAGGAGACAAACACAGACACAAACACGCATATATATACGACGGGCTTCTTTCAGTTTCCGTCTACCAAATCCACTCACAAGGCTTTGGTCGGCCCAAGGCTATAGTAGAAGACACTTGCCCAAGGTGCCATGCAGTGGGACTGAACCCGGAACCATGTGGTTGGTAGACAAGCTA
>NC_043017.1:10107042-10149542 GCF_006345805.1 Octopus sinensis | reverse complement strand
ACAGAAGGGGTCAGGAGACGTGAGTTATGTGACTATATCCCAACATCCCTCTTGACCATGTGAATACATCCCACATGAGTCACTACGGTAATACACAAGGTGACCACATTTCACATGACTGCATCACATGCGGTAACACCACACGTGAATGCATCCCACGTCCCCCACTTCATCTGTTCACTTGAAGAATGTTACCACGTGAGGTGGGCAACATGTGGGATGCATTCAGATGGGGTGTAAGACTCACTGTGACCACATCCTACGTGGCCACATTCCATGTAACACATCCCATATGACCAGAGAAAATATAGTAACATTCCATGTGAACACAACCTACGTGTTCACATGCTGTATGAGTACAATCCATGTGTTCTCATTCTATGTCTCCAAGTGAGTGTTGAAAATTGGAACGCATTGATGTGAGCATCAATGAACAGTGCATTAAAATAAATGGTAGATTTATGCATGCATTAGGGAGAGTACTGACCACTGCATGAAACAGCATTGAGGGTGCATTAGGGTGAAGAGTATATTAATGAAGGATATACAAGAAGTGCATCAAGGAGTGACCATATGCAGGGCAAACGTGCACCATGTGCTTACCAATTTTGACGGTGATTTTCTTGCCGTGTGGACTTTTATCAAAGAAGCTGCGACCAGATTTCTCCAGGTAGGGTTCAATGTCACACGCAAACAACTGTCCATCGGCCGGAAGGGCCTCAGCCATGGACAAACTTGCAAATCCGGTAAACATGCCAATTTCTATCACAGTTTTTGCTTTCTGCATGCTGACCAGCATCTTGAGGACTTGACCTGCAAACACAGAAATCATAGGGGGTTAGTATTGAGAGTAGACAAGTGGTAGGGGATAGGATGGTGGTGGTGGTGTTGGGGTTTGATGATTTTCTTTGTTGCAAAATTTTCGTACGAAGTTTAGTGTAATATTCAGAGGAAATCAAAGTACCCCAACATCGTTGTCACCACCACCAACAACAACATCATCTTCATCCCATGCTTGCATGAGTCAAATGGGATTTGTCAACACAGATTTGCTATGACTGGATGCTCATCTATTTCCATAGAAGATAAAAAATGAAAGACACCCCTTCCATGACAGACGCTTAAAACTATCAAGGAAGACAAAGACACAGTAACACATGCACACATCATAATTTTAGCATCCACTTTTCCATGCTCACATGGATCAGATAGAATTTGTTGCGGCAGATTTTCTATGAATAGATGCTCTTCCTGTCACCAACCTTCTCCTGTTTCCGAGTAAGGTAATATTTCCCAATAGCCAGATCTGTTTTCCATGGAAGATTGGAAATGAAAGTGACTCCTTCCATCCATTTGTGTCAGTGACACTCATTTTGCAACTATCACATGATGTCAAGACAAGGTCTCACACACACACAAATATATGAAAAGTTCTTGGATTTGGGTAAAAGCAAATACAATTATGATTTTATTCAACATATTCCCTTCTCAGATTCATACACTTATTGCAGCAGTCCTAAAGATTTTCTAAGCCCTGTGAAAGAACTTGGAGGGCTGAGCTTCCAACCAGGCCTTCCATGATACCCTTAAAACCAGGAATTTTTCAGCACCCCCTCATATACGATGGGCTTCTTTTAGTTTCTATATACCAAATCCTGCAGCTTGGCACCAATGATCACAATTCATTTCTACAGCTGAGTGAACTGGAGCAACATTAAATAAAGTGTCTTGCTCAAGAATACAACACACAACCTGATCTGAGAATTGAACCCACTACCTCATGATTGTGGGCCTGACGCTCTAAGCACTGATCCATACACACACATACAAACCATTCATGGAAGTGTCCCAGTATGGCCATAGTTCCATTGAACGAAATGAGTAAAAGATAATAGATACCTGCCCATTCTCCCGATGCCATATTAGGGCTTAGCCTATACTGTGTGACTTTCTGCTGGGCCAAAAGTTCCCAATTATTGGTGTTAGTAAACTGAAGAATTTCCCGACGAACTGGTGTCACTGGAGTGTTTAAGTTCATTGAATAACAGTCACGCTTGATGTGCATCTGTAAGATTTTCAAAAGTCGTTCTTTGGTCTCTTTGTCTTCAGTGGTCTCGTACCAAAGTTTTAGCTCCTTCACAGCTGGGTCATATAAATTTAAACCTTCTAAACTGTTGTCCATTGTTTACTGTTTGGGTGTTTGGCTGGTCAGGTTAGAGTTGGCAAAATGTCAGTCAAAGTAGGGAAGAAGTAACCAGAGAATAAAAAGAGGAAAGAAAAAAGAAAAAAAATTAATTATAAGATACAATAGATACACATATACAGGATGCAGTGAACGAACTGTTGTCTAAGTTACACAAAAATGACAATAACACTGACATCTCATTTTAACAAATGCATTTATCAAAATTACATAAAAATATCTTTGAATACTAAAGAGTAAATTTATTCAATAAAATCGCCATTGGCTTCAACCATAACCTCCAGACAACTTCGGAATCTCCTGCAACTCTTTTGGGTGGCCTTCTTGGTTTTAAGTTAATGAATGTTGCCATAATCCTTGCCTTCAGCTCATCTTTGGTGTTACAAGGAGTTTTGTTGGTCTCTCGTTCAACTGCACTCCACACAATAATCAAAGGGGTTGCAGTGTGGGGAGTTAGGGGTAATATGGCTGCAGAAATTGTCAGACAGCCATGACTGGGTTCTCCTGCTTGTGTGACATAGGGCAGTCCTATTGCCAGACATAGGGTCTTCCAGCAGCCACCCTCTTCACCCAGGGCAGTACTACCTCCTCCAGGCACTTGATGTAAGCTCTCTGTGTTGAGTCTGAAGCTATGTGGGAAGATGGAGGCGTAACATCACCATCATTAGTGATCACTCCAAACAATGATGTTGTCACTTTCTGTACATGTCCTCAGACTGACACCCAAACACTCTGACATATTCATACTGGAGCTTCCAGCACAGATGCCAAGCAGTACAGCATGTCATTACCAAATATCTGGCAGAGTGAATTGTGTCATGGTGCTTTTTTTTTTCTTACAGTCAATTTTTTTTTAAAACTCAGAAATTATTTATTATTGTTATTGTATTTATCATCATTACTTGGTGGCATTTCGTTTTAATAATTTAATCCTACTTAATTTAATTTTTTGAGAATTATCTCCCTTACATCTGAAGCAAAAATTAAACTTCTACAAAACTAAGTTATCTCCCTTGAAAATCTGCTCTCTGAATTCGTCGGAAGAGATGAGAAGCAATGGAATCTTCTGAGATTTGAACTGGGATCATGAATATACGGAGCGTAGGGGTATGCGGATTGCGTGTATTTGCTGTAGTCAAAGGTATTGTTTGTGTCTGAAAGGCAGACCAGTATCTCCATTAAATATTTCTTTGAAATAATAATGGATTGTTTTAGACACAAGTTTTGTGATTTTCAGGGAAGAAGGTTAGTCAGTGCCAGCGACATCACAGAGCTGAATTGGTACTTCAGTTCATCGATTCCCGAGAGTTCCGGATCCCAGTTATCAACTCATTTGCATATAGCCAATCAGAGCTCAGCTATCAAACTAGTGTTAGAAAGATATAATGTCATAAGTTGGGGAACTGATGAGACTTGTTATAATTATAAAGGAAGAGAAAAAGAAGGTAAGTAATTGGTGAAATGAGAGAGGGCAACAGTGAAAAAGAGGCAGAGAAGACAAATAGGGAATAAAGAGAGAAAAAGGGATAAGAAAGATGGGAAGAAGAGAGAAAAAACAACATAAAAAATATATCAATATGATCATGTAAGTGAAATAGATATATAGAAAATAAACTCAAGTGAGAGAGGAAGAGGGGAATACATAGAGGAGGAGGAGGGAAGGATGATAGAAGGGGATTGTGACGAGAGAGAGGGAAATGAATGTACAGAGATGTATATGAAAATATGAGCAGGTCATAGACCCACATATGTTAAGAGGTCATCCTTATAAACATGGATAATTTTTCAAAGTACAAAAATATAGATCATGCAAACACAGATAAAACACCATGTGTAAGTGCACATATACACACCCAGATCCATACTCATATAAATACACACATCATATAAACATATGCATTTATATTAGTATGAGGTCTGATCAATAAATATTCAGACTGTTGCCATAGTAACAAAGCTGAGGCATGCAGAGTGAAACCGCATGGCACAAATTAACCATGGACTCTGCTGTGCATGCGTACTAAATTTTCATATTCTAGCTCACTTTTGCTGTTTACAGCAGTGCTTGGAAGGAACATGTGTAGTGTCAAGTGTGGGAATCCAACAGAGAAAAGAATGTTAATTGTTAAACACCAAAAATGACTCAGATATTTTATTCTCAAGCTCAATTACAATCAGGTTGAAGTTGAGGAATTTCTTGAAAGAAAAGTACCTGTCACCTGATTGTGTTTTAAAACTCTCTCAACTTACTCTTAAAGATGATGCAACATTTGCAATGTAATAGTTTCAAACAAGTAGGGAGAAAGTAGCAAGAAATCAGAAATTACTTATTTTGCCCCATTCCTATAGTATTTTCAATTGTTGAAAACAACCTGCAACAATCCTATGTGAAGGGGAGCGCAATCAAAGAAGCCTGGGTTGTAAGAAAAACATCAAGTCAAACCCAAAGGCCTTCTTCCATTATGCCAAAGAAACGGCCTCAGTATGCTGCAAAATAGGACCCCTCTTCCAGAAGGATGGTTCCCTCACAGATAACCCAACCAAGATCAGTGAGCTTCTGAGAGACCAGTTCAAACGTGTCTTTACCAACCCATTGGAACAGACATTAAAATGAACATGTGGATTTTTTTGTCACCTCACCTATAACCAGCGAGGCAGTTACGATGGATTACATCAACATTGGGGAAGAAGATATAATACTAGCCATAGATGAGGTTGACGCAAACTCATCTACTGGCCCTGATGGTTTCCCAGCAATCCTCGTCAAATCGTTTAAACGTGCCCAGGTGAAACCACTATGGATTCTCTTTGAGAGTTTTCTTGCAAATGGCAAGCAAACTAAAGAAGCGAATAATATGCCCAATCCATAAGAGAGGAAGCAGAGCAGATGCCAATAATTATAGGCCTATCTCTCTGACTTCAAACATCAGCAAAGTCATGGAATGAATAGTCAGAGGGAAACAAATTGCATTCCTTAATGAAAACAATTTGCTGAGTGATACCCAGCATAGTTTTCGAACAGGTAGGAGCTGCCTGATCCAGCTCCTACAGGACTATGACTAAGTATTGAGGCAGTTACTCGACAACTCAAATATGGACGTAATATACTTTGGCTTTGCAAAAGCTTTTGATGAAGTGGATCATGGTATGATATTCCACAAACTGCGTGAAAACTTTCCATAGCTGGAAAGCTTGGAGAATGGTTACATGACTTTCTGAAATATAGAAGTCAGGCAGTAGTGGCCAATGGACCCACTTCAGAGAGAATACGAATAGTGAGTGGTGTAGACATTGTGTATTGGGAAAAAGGAAGCAGTCTGAATTTTGGATAATTCTTTATTAGGGCATTCATTTGTTTACTAAAATCGTCATGGAAAAACCAAAATCAATGGTTTTGGTTTTGATGAGTTTGATAAATGAACGAAAGTGATAATAAAGAATTATCCAAAAATCTCACTGCCTTCTTTCTCTCTCTCTCTCTCCCTATATATATATATATATATATATATTGTGTGTGAAGGCTCAGTGGTTAGAGCATTGAGCTTATAATCGTGAGGTAGTGAGTTCAATTCCTAGAGCAGGCTGTGTGTTGTCTTCTTGAGCAAGACACTTTCTTTAATGTTGTTCCAGTTCACTCAGCCATAGAAAAGAGTTGTGACATCACTGGTACCAAACTGTATCAGCCTTTGCCTTTTCCAGTTAATCCAAACATGAACAAAGAGAAAACACTATGTGAAAGGAAAGAAAGAAGAATTTAACGTTTTGAGCAGAGCTCTTCATCAGAAACATAGAAAAAGGAAAGGAAGACGGAGAAAGAAAATCGCCAACGATACACACGTGGTCACATATTGAATATATATATATATAGGGATGAGTGGCGGTTTGGGCAAGTGCCTTCTACTATATCCTTGGGCTGACCAAAGCCTTGTCAGCGGATTTGGTAGGTGGAAACAGAAAGACGCCCGTCACACATGTGTCTTTGTGCCTGTGCTTGTCTCCCCATCACCACTTTGTGAGTTTATGTTCCCATAATTTAGTGGTTTGGCAAAAGAGACTGATAGAATAAGTACTAGGCTTTAAAAAAATAAGTCCTGAGGTCGATTTGTTTGAGTAAGACCCTTCCAGGCAGTGCTCCAGCATGGCTGCAGTCAAATGACAGAAAGAGATAAAAGAATAGCACTTGCCTTTGAAGTGTACATATATACTGAAATGTTTTAATTATAGTGTTAATTAACATGTATTACATTTTCATTCTTTATATTTATATATAAATATTATATTGTTTTTGTATTTGGTTTTCAAGATTCTTTATGTGAATTAGTGTGTTGAAGCATATTTTATTGTGTCTGGGAAAGTCATTCTGTTTTAATGCCTTATTAAATATATGTTACTTTACATATAATTTATGAGTTAATTCTATTTACTGAAATTTGCTAAAAAGCATATTTTGTTTTAAAGTAGTTCTCCTTGTAGACACAATTGTCAGTAATCATACTGTTTCCATTTCTCTCAGCCAATATTTTTACATTAGCCTTCTTTCAAACTCTAAATAATGGAACATACAGCTGACCATGTGAGAAGATTTGGGTCAAAAGATTTATTCCAGTTTGTTCAAAAGTCTGTCTCTGTGCCTTGTTGCATGTCAAGGCAAAAGCTGGCTTGAAAGAAAATAGTTTGCATGTAAATGTGAATTTCATTTCTCGAGATACAAGTGGATATTCTTGGGAATTGCAGAGTTGATCCTGCATAAAGACCAGAAGCCTCAATAACGGATGGAAGCACTCCGTCGGTTACGACGATGAGGGTTCTGGTTGATCCGAATCAACGGAACAGCCTGCTCGTGAAATCAACGTGTAAGTGGCTGAGCACTCCACAGACACATGCACCCTTAACGTAGTTCTCGGGGATATTCAGTGTGACACAGAGAGTGACAAGGCCGGCCCTTTGAAATACAGGTACAACAGAAACAGGAAGTAAGAGTGAGAGAAAGTTGTGGTGAAAGAGTACAGCAGGGATCACCACCATCCCCTGCCGGAGCCTCGTAGAGCTTTTAGGTGTTTTCGCTCAATAAACACTCACAACGCCCGGTCTGGGAATCGAAACCGCGAGTCCACTGCCCTAACCACTGGGCCATTGAGCCTCAATAACATGACCATGTAAACTGACAATGATGTAGTGTGTGCCATTGCAATGCCCATTAGTAGCATCTACATTTCTCAGAAGTATTATGAATTGTTTTTTCTTCAATTTGAGAATGTGTGGTGGAAATCCTGATGGTGTAAGCTTGTTGATGAACTGAATTGGATACAGAATTTCATTATCAACTGTATCTGAGATTATGTATATTTTTAGCCCACCAGATAACAGAAAATTATTCACAAATTGTGCTATTTCATTTGTTGGCGTAACAATGGTTGTATTTGCAAGCCACACAGGGTTTGTGAAGTTAGTTTTGAGGTCAGCATATACAAAATCACATTTTTTTTTTTTATGCCCTGCAACCATATATGCATATGTATGTATATATGCATATATTTTATATTATTATATGATCATATGCCACACATCCTTTTCCAAGTAAGTTTTATATATATATATATATATATATAGATAGATAGATATACATATATATATATATGTATGTGTATATATATGTATGTATATGTATATGTATATATATATATATATATGTGTGTGTGTGTGTGTGTATATATATTTTTTTTTTCTTGTCTCAGTCATTTGACTGCAGTCATGTTGGAGCACAAAGCATTTTTAACATTCTTCAGAAACTGATTGAAGTTTTGTAGACTATTCATGTATTGTATTCATATGTTTAACATATTACTGTCACGTGTGAAGCAACGGGGTGAGAATGGCTACAATTGTTTCGTTTATGCATGTGTGTATTATCTTCGACTTTTTCGGTCGTTGAACGGAGGCCTTGCTGAGGCACAGCATCGAATGGTTTTAGTTGAACAATACGACTTTTGTAAGTTTTTGTTCTTTAAAATCTGGTACTTAGTCTATCGGTGTCTTATTGCCGAACCGCTAAGTTATGTGGACGTAATGAAACCATTACTAGTTGTCAAAACGAGAGCCTGGTACTTAGTCTATCAGTGTCTTATTGCCGAACCGCTAAGTTATGTGGACGTAATGAAACCATTACTAGTTGTCAAAACGAGAGCCTGGTACTTAGTCTATCAGTGTCTTATTGCCGAACCGCTAAGTTATGTGGACGTAATGAAACCATTACTAGTTGTCAAAACGAGAGCCTGGTACTTAGTCTATCAGTGTCTTATTGCCGAACCGCTAAGTTACGTGGACGTAATGAAACCGTTACTAGTTGTCAAAACGAGAGCAGAAAGGCAAACACGCACGCTCGTGCACACACATATACGACGCGCTTCCACGCAGTTTCCGCCTTCTACTAAATTCTCTCACATGGCTTTGGTTGGAGCTATAGTAGATGACAAAATCGTCCAAGGTGCTACGCAGTAGGACTAAACCAGAAACCATGTGGGTACAACTCCATAAATCTCTGAGCGACATATACACAGTACTCCATAACCGCACAATCATACTTGTTGCACCAATTCTGAAAAAGAAATTACTTATTTATATTTCCACCCAACCCACCAAAGAATTAAAAAAACACAAGCATTTTATACTAATTGCCATCGAGCTTACGATAATTTTTTCCCATCGTTATGTTGATGCGCGTACATGATAATTAAATATCATAATAATTAAATAATAATTAAATACACCCATCAATCCCGGGCTGTAATCTTAACTTGGCTACGTCCATCATTAGAGCGGCTGCAGCTTAAATGATTTCGTATTTAAACCTGTGTTGTTGTCTTTGCTTTTTATCAATCACTGACGCAACATCTGGATATCTTTTTCAGAGGGGAAAATATTTAAGACTACACCGTTCCCATTTTACGGAATGTTTGCTATTGTCCGTGTTTTGTTAGAAAAACGTGACTCTTATATAACGCAGCCGCTACGTGACTGGTTGTTTGATTTGCTAGAAATAACAGCCAAATCTGCTACCAACTACTAGGTGTAGGTATGTCTGTGTCGTAAGAAGTTTGCTTCCCAACACATGGTCCTGGGATTGACCCCACTGCATGACACCTTCTGCTATAACCCTAGGCTGATCAAAGTCTTGTGCGTGGATTTGGCAGGCTGAAATTGAAAGCCTGTCGCGTGTATGTGTGTGTGTGCATTTGTGTTTATTTGTCCCCGTCCCACCGTATGACAACTCGTTTGTTTACGACCCCCGTAACATTAGCAGCTCAACAAAAACCAGTCCTAGGGTCGATTTGTTCGACTAAGCCCTTAAAAGCGATGTCCCAGCAGGGCCGCAGTCTAATGACTGATACAAGTAAAAAAAAAAGAAAAGAAGACATTACATACTGAAGTCCTAAATAGACGGGATAGCCACGGCTAGAATGCCTTTAGAACACAGGTCTGCTTCTTCGCGATTGAACTAGGACAAAACAACGAATACGAAAGTCTCCGTGTATTATTCGTGCGACAATTAAGCCTTTGTATTACGTATACATTTCTATACTTGCGTCTGTGTGTGAGTGTGTGCGTTCATTTTCATTTACAGCGTATAATCTACAATTGCATGTATTTACTTCAATACAAACAACTCCCGCATGTCAGTAAACATAGGGTTCACGTTGCACAGATACATTTCAGCCTATGTCAAAGACAGTCACTGATAATAGGCAGTTCATGGCGTCAGTAAGGGCGCCACAGACTTTAGAACTTCACATTTGAGTCTCCCTAACGGCCACACGCACGAAATAGGGAATAGTAAAACAGTCGATAACTGACGAGGAGTTATCTTTTGGTATTTTGTCCTCTACTTATCTTTCGTGTGCATACCTATTTTTTAATCGTTGATGATGTCCAGTACTTAATGGGTATTTTATATACATACATACATTAAATCTCTAAGCGACATATACACAGTAGCAGTACGGAATCGTAACATATAATTGTCAATTATATGTTACGATTCCGTACTGCTATTGTGTATATGTCGCTCAGAGATTTTATATAGCTTATTTCTCCTATTTCGAAATCAGCGATGGTTCGTCGCTGGAAAAAGCATATCGTATTTTGCGAGTGGGGTGACTTTCATCACTAGCTGGTGATTAACACACGCTGAGGACGGGTAACCACCCAGAAACTCGAGTCCGTATGTATCACGTAAGGCTAGAGATGGGAGCGATGACTTTCCCTTGCAAATACTAATCGGACACAGAATGTGTGTCGTTTGCCAGCTGGAAGAGATGTCTTCCTGGGGCTGTAAACGCCAGTAGCACCGTGCCATATAGGACGCCACACTTGGTTGATAATTATATATATATATATATTTCTTTTACTTGTTTCAGTCATTTGACTGCAGCTATGATGGAGCACCACCTTAAGGGGTATTAGTCGAACAAATCGACCCCAGGACTTATTCTTTGTAAGCCTAGTACTTACTCTGTCGGTCTCTTTTGCTGAACCACTAAGTTACGAGGGCATAAACACACCAGAATCGGTTGTCATGCGATGGCGGTGAGACAAACACACACACACATATATATATATATATATACGACGGGCTTCTTCCAGTTTCCGTCTACTAAATCCACTCACAAGGCTTTGGTCAGCCCGAGGCTATAGTTAGAAGAATCTTGCCCATGTGCTACACAGTAGGACTGAACCCGCAACCATGTGGTTGGGAAGCAAGCTTCTTACCACACAGCCCCGCCTGGATTATTCCAATCCAGTACGTAGATGTTGTCGTTGTTACATTGATGTGCGGTACATATTAGAGTTGAAAACTCTGGCAATACTGTTTGCAGAGTTATATAACGAAACAAGAAGTTGGGAAAATTTTCGGTGTTATTTATTCACCACATACATAAAGCATCTTCAGACGTTGGGCCTCGCTGAGGAAATGACGAGGGATCGTCACCTCTGGCGATTTGCTGCATTTGAGAAAGCACGTGTGTGCATGTATGTAAAATCGCGGCCATCCATGCATGCAGGCATGTCCTTTATGGTCATGCCCCCACTCTCAGCTGAGAGGTATTCGTCTTGCAGGTGTCAGTGCCACGTAAAAAGCACCAAGCACACTCTGTTAAGTGGTTGGCATTAGGAAAGGCACCCGACCGTAGAAACCATGCCAAAACAGATGACTGAAGCCTGGACAGCTCTCTGATTGACCAGCTCCTGTCAAACCCATGCCAGCATGGAAAACGGACGTTAAATGATGGGGATGTGTGGCGGAGGGTGAGTAGTGCATTCTCCTATCGTGAACGACAAATGGGCTGGACCGTCTTATGTTGCGGATACATTGGGCAGTTGCCCACGAGCCGCACTAGTTTAGTCATCGAATTCTGAAATATATATATCTCGTGGCTTACTGTCAATGAGAAATACTATAGGACCCAGTGCGCTGATTCGCCCGGAAGCCTGTAAAGCTGCTAAAACAGCCGTGAAAATGGGAGTTTCACACCGCACCACAAACCAACTGAGAAGTTTGTATATATTCATAGACAATCGAATCATCCAAGTATCTTTATGAACTCACTTGACAATGTTGGTAAAAGTATATCCTCGATAACTTCTGATGAAGATGCTTTCATGGAAGCAGCTAAAGAATAATGGATTCTCAGATAAGATTAGATACGTACAAAACACTGGGAAGACAGAACGTTCGAACTGGAATAGGAAAAGAAACATTTTATGGCACAACCCAATACTTAACCTAGAAGTAAAAAATTAAAATAGCAAGGTGTAACCTTTGAGAGAATAATTGAGAATTTTTGTCCAAGCCAGTAATGGTTTAAATAAAAGAACGGAACTGTTTGCACCTTGTATGCACGGAGCTAAATATCTTTTATGTAAATACCAGCCTTCTTGAATTTCGTCTTGCTTTGGGCTTCGAAATATTTAAATAAGGCGCAAAAAAACAAAAAAAAACTTTTTAAAGAATTTAATGTATTAAAGCATATAATATTTGAGGCAACTTGGTATGTGGGACATGAGATAATTTTTTGAAGATACTTTTTCTTTTTAAAAATGTGCATCTTATATGCCATCAAATAGTATTTGTATGTATGTAGATAAATTAAGAAATGGAGTTAAACGCAAGTGTTATTCGAATCTTTATACTTCCGACATATGTTTCGAAGAAAATGATTACCGCGTATATGAAGGGAACGCTGGCAAGTTATTTTTTGAAAAACCGTTAATAGATTTAACGTCAAAAGTAATTTAGAAAAAGAGGAGGAGAAAGAAAAAAAGGTAACAGAAAATTAAGAGTGGAGAAATATAGTGCGATAGAAGAGTGGAAATAAAGCTTTAAGGCGTGTATTGTATCGTATGTATATGTGTGTGCATGTATGTGCGTTGTGTGTGTATGTGCGTGTAAATGGATGTATGAATATATTTCATATAATAATTTTTTTCTTTACGAATTTTCATTATTTTTTTTTTGATTCTGTCTTCTGTGTGGAATTCTGTCTTTTGCAATGGAATTAATACGATTATCCAATAAAATTACTCTTAACTCTTTTACTTGTTTCAGTCATTTGACTGCGGCCATGTTGGAGCACCGCCTTTAATCGAGCAACTCGACCCCGGGACTTATTCTTTTTAAGCCCAGTACTTATTCTATCGGTCTCTTTTTGCCGAACCGCTAAGTGACGGGGACATAAACACACCACCATCGGTTGTCAAGCAATGCTAGGGGGACAAACACAAACACACACACACACACACACACACACACACATATATATATATAATATATATATATATATATATATACATATCTACGACGGGCTTCTTTCAGTTTCCGTCTACCAAATCCACTCACAAGGCACTGGTCAGCCCGAGGCTATAGTAGAAGACACTTGCCCAAGGTGCCACGCAGTGGGACTGAACCCGGAACCATGTGGTTGGTAAACAAGCTACTTACCACACAGCCACTCCTGTTTTTTTTAATATTCCCCATCTACCCCCTAACTCCACAACTTTCCACTATTTTTCGATTTTTTTTTCCATAATTCCTGGTTTTAAAATGCGGTCAGTCCGATTTTGCCATTCGTTTCTCTCTATAATTTCCAAATAATTTGTTAAATACTTCGAAATCAAAGTCGAAAAAGTTTTAAACAATCGCGCATGCGCACCGCCTACTATCAGTTCTTGCGTGTTTGTTTAAGAGAAAATCACTTACTAACAGAAAATGTCATGAAAATAAATAATTTGCAAAATACCTTTAAATTAAAGCGGAAAAATTTCCGGTATGTGCTTTATAAACGTATTGAATTTTTCTCCCAGGCATTGTCCACGAAGTGTACAATCCAGATTTCAATTTGATTGTGATCTCGCTAGGAGTCACACATTTCTGTCTTAAAATAACAGTACGTGCTTCGATCAGAACTCCGCCAAATATACATACACACACACACACACACACACACACACACATACACACACATATATATATATATATTATATTATATATATATATAATATATATATACATATATACATATACATACATATACATATACATATATACATATACATACATATATATATATATACATACATATATACATACATATATATACATATATACATACATATATACATACATATACATACATATATATATATATACATACATACATACATACACACACATACATATATATATATACATACATACATACATACATACATACTACATACATACATACATACATACATACATACATACACACACACACACACATATATATATATTATATTATATATATATATATATATACATATCGCAATCCTTCGGTATTTGTACATGACGTCATTCACACACACTTCCCTCATGACATAAAAAGGCAAAGATAAAAAAGAACGTGAATGACGTCGTCTCCTCATACCGACACAATCTGTAGACCAATATCGAAGGACCACCAAAAATGAAATAAGTACTGTTGTCAATTTGTTCGACTAAAATCCTTCTAGGCAGTGCCCCAGCGTGGCCACAGACCAAGGGGGTGCGTGTCTGTACGTATGCATGAGATCGTATAACATGCGTGTTCGCATGCCTGTCAATGTGTAAGGGTCTTTAAAAGAAAATGATCTGGTTCTGCTGTTTATCTCGCACCCCTGTAAATTCCTGCAACCGAGCGGTTCGACATATAGGGAACGACTGAGTGGGGTGGGTACACTAGCCTGGTCGCAAACTAGGAATAATTAACTCGGTGTCTGTAAAACAAATTTACAAAACATATATACGAATTTACATATACACACATACATACGTCCAAGGTTACGTATGAAGAGATTCGCTTTCTCACAGGCATATTGAGATAGATAGACAGATAGATAGATAGATAGAAAGATAGATAGATAGACAGATAGATAGACAGACAGATAGATAGATAGACAGACGGATGGATGGATAGATAGATAGATAGACAACCTATGCTTGTGTGTTTACGTCCCCGTAACTTATCGGTTCGGCAAAAGGAACCGATAGAATAAGTGTGTGTATGAAATGCTGATCTTCGGTCCACGGTAACGAAACTAATTCTTCACGTAATCTCTACACCAAATTTCAAACGAAAAATACAGTAAACACGAGAGATAATGCGAGTCCGTCAACAAAATAACACTCACCTCTTTATAAACTCGCTCCTGTCTCTGTCTGTCTCTAACTAAATTAGAAGCTGACTACGCCTCTATCTCTAAATTCTGTGTTTTGCTTTCTCATTTCGTCAATCCACTTCCCCCTCTCTCTTTTTCTCTCTCTCTCTCTCTCTTACTCTTACTCTTGTCCTCTCTCACGCTCTTACTCTTGCTCTCTTTTACTCTCTCTCTCCTTCGTTCTCTTTCTCTCTCTATCTTTCTGTATTCTGGTTCGGTTCATTTAAATATGTATGTATGTCTGTGCACGTGTGTATGTTTTGCATTTTCTAACCTTCCTACCCTTTTGTCTCCTTTTCTCTCTCTCTCCACGATTTGTCTGAATATATGCATATGTGTGTGTGTGGGTGTTCCTCCCTTTCCAGCTCTGTCTGTCTATCTATCTTTCTTTCTATCTATCTATCTATCTATCTATCTATCTATCTATCTATCTATCTATCTATCTATCTATCTATCTATCTATTTATCTATCTTTCTACCTATCTATCTATCCATCCATCTATCTATCTTTCTTTCTATCTACCTATCTATATATCTATCTATCTATGTATCTATCTATCCATCCATCCAACTATCTTTCTTTCTATCTATCTATCTATCTATCTATCTATCTATCTATCTATCTATCAATCTCTGTCTATCTATCTATCTATCTATCTATCAATCTCTGTCTATCTATCTATCTATCTATCTATCTATCTATCTATCTATCTATCTATCTGTCTGTCTATCTATCTATCTATCTATCTATCTATCTATCTATCTATCTATCTATCTATCTATCTATCTATCTATCTATCTATCTCAATACGCATGTGAGAATGTATGAAAAAAGGGAATCTCTACATACGTAACCTTAGACGTATGAATGTGTGTATATGTAAATTCGTATATTTAAGATCGCCAAATATGTGTATGTGTACACTTTTAAATGTGAATATATATATATATCACATGGTTCCGGGTTCGGTCTCACTGCGTGGTACCTTGGGCAAGTGTCTTCTACTATAGCCTCGGGCAGACCAAAGCCTTGTGCGTGGATTTGGTAGACGGAAACTGAAAGAAGCCCGTCGTATATATGTATATATTTATATATGTGTTTGTGTGTCTGTGTTTGCCACCCCTCCCCAACATCGCTTGACAACCGATGCTTGTGTATTTACGTCCCCGTATCTTAGCGGTTCGGCAAAAGAGACCGATAGAATAAGTATTAGGCTTGCAAAGAATAAGTCCTAGGGTCGATTTGCTCGACTAAAGGCGGTGCTCCGGCATGACCGCAGTCAAATCACTGAAACAAGTAAAGGAATAAGTGTGTGTAAATTCGAGGGTGCATTTGTGCGTGTAAATGTGAGCGTGTGCATATGTATATACATATGTGTATGTGTGCATTTGTGTTTGTCTGTGTCTGTCGCTTCCAACATGTAAACGTGCTTTCTATTACAATAGTTGAGAGGCACGTGTGGTACTTTGCGTGTCTCCTTCTGAACAAAGACGGCATCATGTGGTGTATAAAATATAATTTATAACAGATAATAAATAGTGGACAGGAGCTTGAGGGTGAAATGAGGTGGGTAAAGGAAGAGACGGCTAAGGAGTGACAATTGTTTATGTGTCTATGTGAAGATAGCCAGAAAGAGGAAGTCCCTGTTGTATTACACTACCTTCTCATCTTTAGTAGGTTGATTGTTGCGGTAAAAGTCTTCCCATTTTTGGGACGTTTGCAATTTTTCCCGCCAAATCTGTTTGGCACTGTGCCGTGTCGACCCCTCCTGGCATTTATGTAGCTTTCAATGCCAAAATTTGATAATCCCTTCCAGGATCGTCCAGATGTATATTACTGCACACCTCTCCCGTCTTCGCTCCAGGGAGTAGAGTCTTAGCTGTTTCAGCCTTTCCCAGTAGCTGAGTTGTTGCAATGAGACGATCTTCTTAGTGAAGCTTCGCTGAATTGATTCAAGGCCCGCTGTTAATTTTACACTGTGGAGTGACCATACCTGGGAACAGTAGTCCAGGCGGCTGAGGATGAATGTCCTCCAGAGGATCATCATGGTTTCCTCCTCTCTGATTCTGAAGGTTCTCAGGATCCAGCCAGCCAGCCATCTGCTCTTTGTCACCTTGGAAAGAGGTATCATCATTCATGGCGATACCCAGGCCCCGCACTGATTTAGGTGTGAGTTTTACGTTCAGTTTCGGGCGCTGGTAGCGCAAGGCTTGGAACTTTCCAGCATTAAACTGCATATTATTGTCCTCTGCCCATCTGTAAAGTGCAACATCGCTAGGGTTTTGTATTTTCTGCGAGACATTCGTATCGTCTGCGTAGCTAGCAAGGGTGGCTATCTAGGCAGCTATGAAAAGGAATGGTCCCAAGACAGTACCCTCACTATTTGTGTTTTCTTTGACGTGGCTCATTGGCCACCACTTCCTGACTTCTATATTTCAGAAAGTCATGTAACCACTCTCCAAGCTTTCCAGCTATGGAAAGTTTTCACGCAGTTTGTGGAATATCATATTCTGCCTCAATACCTAGTCATAGTCCTATAGGAGCTGGGTCAGGCAGCTCCTACCAGTTCAAAAACCATGCTGGGTATCCCTGGAGCGAAGACGGGAGAGGTATGCAGTAATATACATCTGGAAGATCCTGGAAGGGATTATCAAATTTTAGCATTGAAAGCTACATAAATGCCAGGAGGGGTCGACACGGCACAGTGCCAAACAGATTTGGCGGGGAAAATTGCAAACGAACTACGAATGTGTGGTTGGGAAGCAGACTTCTTACCGCAACAATCAACCTACTAAAGATGAGAAGGTAGTGTAATACAACAGGGACTTCCTCTTTCTGGCTATCTTCACATAGACACATAAACAATTGTCACTCCTCAGCCGTCTCTTCCTTTACCCACCTCATTTCACCCTCAAGCTCCTATCCACTATTTATTATCTGTTATAAATCATTTTTTATACACCACATGATGCCGTCTTTGTTCAGAAAGAGACACGCAAAGTACTACACGTGCCTCTCAACTATTGTAATAGAAAGCACGTTTACATGTTGGAAGCGACAGACACAGACAAACACAAATGCACACATACACATATGTATATACATATGCACACGCTCACATTTACACGCACAAATGCACCGTATCACTCAGCAAATTGTTTTCATCAAGGAATGCGATTAGTTTCCCTCTGACTAATCGTTCCATGATTTTGCTGATGTTTGAAGTCAGAGAGATAGGCCTATAATTTTGGCATCTGCTCTGCTTCCTCCTTTATGGATTGGGAATATTATTCCCTCCTTTAGTTTGCTTGCCATTTGCAAGAAAACTCTCAAAGAGAATCCGTAGTGGTTTCATCTGGGCACGTTGGAGAGAAGTAGAAGAAACATCTTAGAGTTGAGCGCAGCGTAGAAAAGTGGTGGAATAGCATTGCGCTGAAACGGAGCGAAGGGGTTCAAAGAAATGGAAAGTTGCAAGCATTATCGATTTTATCGGGAATCCAAGATGTGGCAGCTGGAGAGAGAGAGAGAGACAGACAGACAGACAAACAGAAAGCTACACCAGCACTGACTGGCCTGTTACTTATTTCAACGTTGTGGACTAATATGAACCACTTTTTCCCAGAGGTGAAAAATGGGCTTGCGTGCCCAAAGGCTATGCATTCTCACATTGAGTGAAACAACAAAGACTTATTTAAACGATCACCTGAAGAAGTGATGACAGTGACTACGCAACATGTTAATGATATTTCACCAATGTCCTACGAGTGTAAAAACGTGTCGAAACAATTGTGGTGATTTAAAATAAACAATGTTTTTCAATCCATTTTCTATCTATCTATCTATCTATGCGTGTATCTTTGTGCTTGTCCCTATCACTGCTTGACAACCGGTCCCCGTAACTAAGCGGTTTGGCCATGAGAAACCGATAGAATAACTACCAAGTTCACACGGAAAAAAAAATGGAAAAGAAAAATACCTGGATCGATTTGTTCGATTTAAAAAAAAAAACAGAAGAAACCTTCAAAGCGGTGCCCCACCATGGCTGCAGTCCAATGACTGAAACTCGTAAAAGAATAAAAGAAGTACGTCTACTTTTATCGTCATTCCCTGTTTTTTTTTAAAAATATATTTCTTCTTCCTCTTACGTCTCGCCATTACTTCCCTCTCTTCTCATCTTTCCTTCATTGTATTATTACTCTTTTCTTACTCTTTTACTTGTTTCAGTCATTTGACTGTGGCCATGCTGGAGCACCGCCTTTAGTCGGGCAAATCGACCCCAGGACTTATTCTTTGTAAGCCCAGTACTTATTCTATCGGTCTCTTTTGCCGAACCGCTAAGTGACGGGGATGTAAACACACCAGCATCGGTTGTCAAGCAATGCTAGGGGAACAAACACACACATACATATATATATATACATATATACGACAGGCTTCTTTCAGTTTCCGTCTACCAAATCCACTCACAAGGCATTGGTCGGTCCGGGGCTATAGCAGAAGACACTTGCCCAAGATGCCACGCAGTGGGACTGAACCCGGAGCCATGTGGTTGGTTAGCAAGCTACTTACCACACAGCCACTCCTGCGCCTATGTCTCTTTGTTACGTCCTTTTTGTCCTCCCTTTTCTTTCATTCACTTACCCATTCCTTCCTTCACTCACTCCTTTCATTCATTAATCACCTTTCTCTCCACCCTCCTTATTTTTTCATTCCATTGCAACTTTCTCCTTCCTGCCTTCCTTCTTTTGTGCCCTAATCTATATTTTCATCCCAACCCCTTCCATTCACACACAGCACATCTCCAAAACCGACGCTCTCCCCTACCGCTTCATCTCCATCACCGTCCTCATGTTCTCCTGTTTAAACAAAAGCACTCGGCCTAAATCTGTCCTTCAATCTGTCTTGTTGTTGGTAGTGGGGTGGTCGTAATGGTGGGGTTAATGATCACAGTAACGGTGGGGTTAATGATCGCAGTAACGGTGGTGGTGGTCGTTGTCGGAGTGGGAGATGTTTCAAATAAGTATCTAATTAATCAACAAGTAGTTTGTTGTCTCATTCTTTGTGCAAAAAGAAAAGGTCGCGGCAAGTGCTGACCTCCTCCACTTAAAACCAATCAGGATTTACAGCCACGATGGGAATATTTCGATGATATATAATTCGTCTGCCGTTACGTCTTGAGTTCGAATTCCGTCGAGGTCGACTTTGCTTTTCATCCTTTCAGGGTCGATTGAATAAGTACCAGTTACGCACTGAGGTCGATGTAATCGATTTAATCCCTTTGTCTGTCCTTGTTTGTCCCCTCTATGTTTATTCCCCTGTGGGCAATAAAGAAATGAGTCTATAACGTCATGAGTGAGTGTGTGACACTGTGTTTCATCCACTCGACAACATCCCAGCCATGACCACCCCTGCTCAACTTTCAGGGTTCCTGTGGCCCTCAAGGGTTCACATAAGATTTTGTTATTAAAATTTATCCACAATAAATTGGTTATCTTTCTACAATACACAAATTATTTTGATAATTATTTTTCTACAACTCCTGATAATAAGCGATATAAAAAGATTTTTTTAAACATCAAGTGACTGAGGGTCCAATAAGTGGGAAATAGGGACCAAAGAGGTCCATAGTGTAGCGTGGACGCGGCTGAAATTCCTCTTTCCCATTTATTATATATACTACGTGCATTCGAACGTAGTAGGGAACAGCTAACCTTTGGCCGCTATTTGGATCCCGTTGTGTCCACTACTCTGATTGGTTGGTATAGGCGCAATTTGTCTCTTACTCTGTCGCGCCAACTTGCCTTGTATAACCAGACGGAGTCCCTAAATAGGATCACGTGGGACAGTCTGTTTACAACCATGTTTTTAGCCTACGGTGCTTATAAAAACTCCACTTTACCTCGTTTCGAAGTCTTTGGTTCCTGATCTTTTAAGCTCTAGCCACTGACCACGAAGAAACAGCCAGTTCTAGCGGCAACACCAGACTACCACCACCACAGCAGCTACGTTGAGACTCACTAACTTCGTCCGACAGTATTACGACAACCTCCTTCTTCGTCGCCTCCATCGTGTTCTAAACGTCGTCAACATCGTCTCTCTACGTACACAGCTCAGCAAGCAATTCACCCAGGTCCCAACACTTCACTATTCGTGAATTATCTCACTACGGATCAACAGCGAATATACAACCTGTATGAACTCCTGTGCAAGTGACCCAGGCAGCAGCAGCATCATAGCCACGACTTCACGTACGACATGCACCCGTAACCGGCTCAGCACCCTTGATGCAGCATTTTAACTACCGTGTACGATTGACTACGAACTGGAATTATTCATCTTTCTTGTGTCTATGAACTTACTTCTCACTTCGATGGCTATAGACTCTTTCACTGTCTCCTTCTTCATCATTAAATGTTCTTAACACGCGCATACCTTTTGTTCTCATGACGGCCGTTCTGTTATTCTGTATACATGACGCACGCACATTTTAGGAGCACTCCGTCGGTTACGACGATGAGGGTCCCAGCTGATACGATCAACGGAACAGCTTGCTCGTGGAATTAACGTGCAAGTGGCTGAGCATTCCACAGACACGTGTACCCTTAACGTAGTTCTCGGGGAGATTCAGCGTGACACAGAGTGTGACAAGGCTGGCCCTTTGAAATACAGGTACAACAGAAACAGGAAGAAAGAGTGAGAGAAAGTTGTGGTGAAAGAGTACAGCTGGGATCACCACCATCCCCTGCAGGAGCTTCGTGAAGCTTTCGGTGTTTTCGCTCAATAAACACTCACAATGCCCGGTCTGGGAATCGAAACCGCGAGTCCGCTGCCCTAACCACTGGGCCATTGCGCCTCCACGACGCACGCACGCACAGACACACATGTTAACATATCAATAAATCTCTTAATCATTCGAAGCGGTTGTGTCTCTCTTCCCATCTGGCATTTATTTGTACCATTAATTTCTCTTTATTGTATCGGCCGTGTGATGTGGTACTAAACAGCCATTCTCGCACCTCACATCGCACGGTCCTTACAATAGGTAAAAAAAAAGTGGGGGTTAAGAACCATTGACTTAGACTCACCCTAATTGCAGCGGCAAATATTTAGGGGTCAAAAGTACACTAAAGCATATGATAAAGGCTCAACTTCGCCTTAGGGACCAAGGGTGATTTTTGGAGATCTTTTTTTGAAGAAAAAGCGCATCTTATATGCCATTAAATATGGTAAATTTCGGTATTTGCCCTGGATCTTTACATTATGAATTCAAATCCCGCCGAGGTCAACTCTATCTTTCAATCGTTCAGCGGGGAGAGGATCAATAAAATAAAGGACCAGTCAAGTTCTGAAGGGCGGGGATGGGGGCGTTTAGTCAAAGGCATCGACTAAATCTTTTTGCTTTAAAATTACTAGACTCGAGCCTAATCTACAAATCATTTTTGAAAGTGGTAAAGAATGATTTGAGAGAGATTTAGCTGCTAGTTCTAGCAAGTCGGGTGGCCAGTTAGAAGTCGGCGCATCAAAAAGGTCTGCGTACCTTAAGTGTCTTTCCAGCTTATCAGACTCCAAAGTTCATGCGAAGTTTTGGAAAGATAACGTTTATAGCAGAAACCTTGTACAATGGCGGGACACTTGAAACTCCTTATAAATCACGTTGTTGTAAATAATAGCGTGGGAATTTTGGGTTATGTTAGTTAGTTAGTTAGTTAGTTAGTTAATTTGGCTCAAAAGCAAATAGCAAGGCCATGTAGGGGGACATGGAGTTAAGTACAGGGTGGTGTTCATGTAAAGAGTTCAGGCCACTTGAGGTCAAGGGAGGCTTTGAACAAAGCGGTCGTCGGCATCTTCACCATCTCGTCTGGCAGCTTGTTCCACGGATCCGCAACCCGGACGGAGAAAGCTCCTCTCCTTCGATTGAGATGAAATCGTCGCAGGTAGAGCTTTTCGGAATGACCCCGCAGCCGACGCTCTGGAGCAGGAGTGAAGAACAGCTCTTTCGAGAGGTTACACTTTCCGCTTATGATGTTGTGGGCGAGAATGAGATCACCACGGCGGCGGCGTTTTTCAAGAGAATAAAGGTAGAGCGTCCTCAGCCTTTCTTCATAGGACAAATTTTTGAGACCATGAACCATGCGGGTAGCCAGCTTCTGGACTCTTTCGAGATGCTGTATGTCTTTGAGGAGATAAGGAGAAGAGGCTTGAATCCCGTACTCCAATATGGGTCTCACCAGCGTGACATAGAGTAGTAGGAATATGGCTGCTGTGAGCATTCCGAATGACCGTCGAATCAAGAACAGAATTCCGCGTGCTTTGTTGGCAGCATGGACGCACTGGGCCGAAGGCGAAAAGGAGGAATCCACCAAGACACCCAGGTCCTTTACCTGATCGGTCCTCTCTGGCAGCAGACGACCCGGCTCGAAATCAAGTTGAGTTGCAGGAGGAGAGCCAACAGGTAGATGACAGCACTTTGACACATTCAGACACAGGTCCCATTCGTTAGACCACTTCCAAATTTGGTGGAGGCATCGACGAAGATCCTCTATATCACCGCGAGGAGCGACCAGTTTGATATCGTCGGCAAATAGAAGGGTGTGTTGCGTGAGGTCGTCGGGCAAGTCATTTATGAAGACTAAGAACAATAAGGGCCCAAGCACTGAACCTTGAGGCACGCCACTGCTCGCATTGGAGACGTCGGACCGCGAACCATTAACTTGGACTTGGAAGGAGCGATCTGAGAGGAAGGCACCAACCCATCGTACAATATCCGGATGGAAATTATATGCTTGAAGCTTGACAAAAACCTTTTGGAGAGAAAAAGTCGAAGATATTCCTTCGATTTTCTCTGTTTTAGAAACTTCGTTCCGATCAATGAGAATTGAATGTCATTTGGTCCAATTGTGGAACGTCTCTCATGTTTACAGCTGCGGATTCGAGTCCAACCAGCGGCCTTCTATTTTTTTAATATCCAAAAGGATTTCGCTGGTTGCTTGTCGTTTAAATAGCGAAAAAATGAAAATATATTTCGTTGGCTGCGTGAAGCAAACACGCGAACATTGGGCGAAATGCGTAGCCGTATTTCGTCAGCCGTTACGTTCTGAGTTCAAATTCCGCCGAGGTCGACTTTGCCTTTCATCTTTTCGGGGTCGATAAATTAAGTACCTATTTCTTTATTACCCACAAGGGGCTAAACATAGAGGGGACAAACAAGGACAGACATAGGTATCAAGTCGATTACATCGACCCCAGTGTGTAACTGGTACTTATTTAATCGACCCTGAAAGAATGAAAGGCAAAGTCGACCTTGGCGGAATTTGAACTCAGAACGTAGCGGCAGACGAAATACTGCTAAGCATTTCGCCCGGCGTGCTAACGATTCTGCCAGTTCGCCACCTTTAGAAGATAAATTAAGTACCAGTTATGCACTGGGGTCGATATAATCAACTTAATCCGTTTCTCTATCCCCTCTGTGTTTAGCCCCTTGTGGGTAGTAAAGAAATAGGTATTTATTGCTGGGAGCATAAATATTAGGTATTGGTTATTTACAATGAATAACATAAATAATTAAGAGAAAAACCGCGCCGCGTCTGTAGAAGTTACTTATGGGGCATTGTATGAACGTTCAGAATGGGTCTGTCCAAGAACTGTCTGTATGGCAAGAGTGGAAGCACGAGACATTCCGCTGCAATTAACTGACCGCCAAACACGGTTGTTATAGACCCTTCGAGAAAAACCACTATAGACCCTTTTTGAAAATAGAAATAATATATTTCTGAATCTCTCAGAGGTTTTTGCAGTAGCAGCACGATCAAGTGATGGTATGTTGTCAACTTAATGTGACAGTCCCATGAAAGGGAAGAGTGCTACTGTTATTTAGCCCTGGGAAACACCGTTTCCTGTTGGACTTGACACATTTCCTGTGTCCTTATGTTTTCAAAGGGGAGACAAGCACCTCCATCTAGTAAAGCCAGCATCCAGAGACTAGTTTCAGAGTCATTGCTCATCATTAAGTTGACAATATACTATCACTTTATCCTGCTGCTACTGCATAAATCTCTCTGAGAGATTTAGAAATATATTATTTCTATTTTCAAAAATCAGTGAATGTATTTCACTTGAGATATATAGTGTATATTTTTTTCTTCACAAATGTAAATAAACCCAATTTGTTTCTTAAACGAGGGACATATTCATACGGCACAGAATGCTCTCACCTCAATAGACAGTCAGTGATTGGTTAAAATTGCCGAAATGCGAGAAATTAGAGACGAAATATGTTACAACTATAGAATTTTCTCAATAAAGCCAAGAGAAAAAGATGTTTTAAAAACACATTCTACCAGTATACGAAATTAAAAATTTTTTAGTTACCTAGAAATTATGTCAAAAACTGCCGTTCAAACCGAAAAGAGCCAATTCTATCGTTTGTAAGATATTTGTTGTTTTGATTTCGACTTTTTTTTAGATGACAAGAAACGTATAGGGCCGACTCGAGCCGGGGTTAAATAAACGCAAAAACATCAACTGCTTCACGAAGTATTAACAAGAGTTATCTCCTTTATGAAGAGTTATTTCCCTTAGCTACAGTCAGGCAAAAGGAAAATAAAACATTTGAAAGAATTACGTAAGAAAGCAAAATGAAAATTAAATATGTATTTAGGTAAAACCCGTGGATATTCCACCGAAGAGGCAATTTCCATAACATTCTCATGATATTTCTTTTATTAAAAAAAAAAATTCTGCTGTTACGACGTAGAGCTACGCGTGAAACGCAACAAAAATTTCTGCTGTTTACATTACTGTAAGATAAATTCTGGTAGTTTTTTTGGATCTTTTCGGTTTGAACGGCAGTTTTTTCTAGCGGTGTCATATGAAATTGTCACCCATAATTATGACCCTAGTATCGATCTATTGCATTTCAATCTGTTTTAGGGTTAGGGTTAGGAGTGGGGGGAAGGGTATCTTTTTTATTCAGAAATGTAAATAAACCCAATCTGTTTCTTAAACGAGGGACATATTCATACGGCACAGAATGTTTTATACCTCAATAGACTTCATTGATTGATTGAAATTGCAGAAATTGAAGAAAAAACAACAACAAATATCTTACAAACTATAGAATTTTCTCAATAAAGCCAAAAGAAAAAGATGTTTTATAAACACATTCTACCAGTATACGAAGTTTAAAAGTGTTTAGTTACGTGGAAATTATTTTAAAAAACTGCTGTTCAAACCGAAAAGATCCGTTTTTTTTTTTTTTTTGTGAAAAATTATTCCTGAAGTTGCACTGTAGCTAGATCCTCGCTGGTTAAACCATCATCCCTGTCATTAACGGATGGGGTGGGGGAAATGAAAAGCAACAATTGACTTGGATTATTAAATTGAATGCAATAATTTATAAATGCGTGTGTGATTATTAAGGTAGCAAGCTGACGAAATCCTCAGCACGCCAGACAAAATGTTTAGCGGCATTTCGTTCGTCTTTACATTCTGAACTCAAATGCCTCCAGGGGCGACTTTGCCTTTGATCCTCTCGGGTTTGATTAAATAAGACCAGTTGAGCACTAGGGCCGATCTAATCGGCTTAGCCTGTCTCCTGAAATTGCTGGCATTGTGCCGAAATTTGAAACCAGTATGCATATATAATTTTCGTGTATAAACAAATATATACATTCACTTAAAGACACTCCTTATTTAATTGTAAAGTATATATATGAATATACAGTGCTCATACGCTAAACTAAATATATGGCACAGATACACTAAAACCAGAAATTGGGAGATGGAACATCATAGTCTGCCATAGTCATCAAAGTGAAGTCACCAGAATAAAAGGAAGTGAGAGAAAAAAAATGGTAAGACAACCCCAATTCTCTATTTATGTTCTGGATTGGGTTACCGTTAACTCAGGTGGTAACTTGATCCCACCAAAAGAAGTGGGAACCAGGCAGAGTGTGCTGGCTTACGTATACAGTGACAAGAAGAATGAAAATATGACTTTACCTTTTGCTTTTAACTTATTTCAGTCATTGGACTGCGGCCATGCTGGAGCGATATAATGAAGGGTTTTAGTTGAACAAATTGACTCCAATTCTGATTTTTTTTTTTCAAGAATTGTACTTTAATTTTTCGTTTTTTTTTTATAAGGAAAAAGATATAGATATAGTCTTACAGCTGTCTCTGGGATATTATGGATATCCCTATTTACCTCTATTTAACCATCTCACATCGTCTCTGATGAAGGAATATCCCAGAAACAGCAGTAAGACTATATCTATATCTTTTTCCCTATAAATATCCTGAAAACTCCTCACAGCCTTGACTTTGTTATCTCATTTTGTCTAATATATATATATTCATGCTAATACAAGACCCACGTAACACTCTTCATTCGTATCACTATTGAACCAAGAGTTTAACTACGGTCTGTCCATAGCACTTACTTAGCGTTACCTGCCACTCTTTGGGTCTTCTAGAAACCAATACCTCCCATATATGTATGTATCAAATTATGAATGTATGTGTATATATATATATATATATCGCTAGCCACTACACATTCTTCATTTTCTCTCCTTGTTTCTTTGTTCCTTTCTGTGGAAGAGCATAGGCACGAAAAATTAAAGACTTTTTCACTTCCCAAGCATTAAACTAATACATCTGTTTGTTGTCTACACCACCTGTCTTCGTCTTTTGTTTTTTTGTGAATTCTTCCTATATATATATATATATTATATATATATATATATAATATATATATATATATATATACATGCACACATATATGTATATGGCTGTATGTATAGTACACAAAATTTAACCTAGCAAAAACTAAATGTATATTTATTAAAGCGTTATACATTGCATTTCAGGTGATCAAAAAAGAAAAGATGGAAAAATGCTGTATCATGAACCTTTAATTTATGTATCAAAACAGAAGATTTGTAGAATTTTGGGTATTATTTCTTCACCATTTCACATGTTTCATTCACTAATAGGAGTTACAAAATTGCACGTGTAGGATAAACATGTAGGATATCTCCTATTAGAAATTCTTCAGTCAGAGAATCAAATAATGTTGTTTGATTCTGTCTGAAGATACTGGAATTGGTCAAATTGATATAAACAACTCTGATCAGAATCGAATAATATTCAAAAATTGATTAAGGGTGGTCATCGTTATTTTCAATCTGCAGAGAAACAGCATGTGAGAGAGTGGGGTGTGGGGTGTATGTAACAAATTCTATGTTGATTCAGAAGTTACCAGGAATGTAATGGATGCTGTGTTACAGATGCATTGGTTATCGGCATAAATGACAAGAACTAAATAACGGTTAAAAAGGCTTTTATTGACCATTACAAAAGAGAACAACAGCTTCTGAGTTGTTGTTGTTTGTGTAAGTTGTTGTGGTCATTTGTTGGTTACTGCTAAGTGGCCAAAGGAAGAAAGTGTGAGAGAGAGAGACTAAGAGAATTTACTTCTCTGGGCAGTTAATTAGAGAGAGTGAAAGTTGTGTGTTATCTCGGTGACAGCCTTGAGTAAAGTGAAAGAGACAGTTTTCTCTATCTGACAATGATGAAAAAATAAAGCCAGGATGCGCTTCTGCCAAATCCTGAGTAAAAGAGAGAAGCATGTTAACACTATCAACCGGCAAGTGAAAAGGAAGCATGTACCTCCAGCAAGGTGTCATGTAAAAAGAGGAAGAATTCTATTTTGGTGTTCTGTATCAGTAATAATAAAAGAGAAATTCTGTCTGTTCGTCTAGGACACCAGTATCTCAGTCTAGATTTACTCTACAAAGACATATTATACCTTTGTGGAATCAGGGTGATCCCAGAGATTGAAAATCTGCCCTTCATTTGGTTCAGTATATGATTTAAAAGCATTTGGGTTGCTATTTCTAGCAGTAAAGTTTGGCTAATTCATGCCATCTCAGTCGGTGTTTGTTTGTTGATGTCAGAGATCAAGAGGGACATAAATGGCATTTGCTTTGTTAATTTTATGTTGAGATAAATTGGCCAACAGTTGGGATTTGAACAATAGAAAGATTGCATTACAGAATTAATTCTCATCCATCCTTAACCTCTAATCAAACTCCACCAGGGTATATAGTCATGCTATTCAGCTCTCCTTAGTTTTGGGTCACAGGCCAAATTAGCCCTCTGCAGGAGCTAGCATGAAAGTCCACAGGGAGTTCGGGAGTTTTAAAGCTAGTTCATAGCAATTTCCATCATAAAGAAGGTCAGGAGAACAAAAGATTCTTTGTTGGTTATCTAGGCTGAACTGTTCTTGACCTACATATTCAAACAGTTAACAGATGATTCACACATTTTTGAGGTGCAGTTTGACAAAACAAAGGAAAGAAGCTAGCAGGAACATTTGAGCTAAAGGTTCAATTCCTAGTTGAAACTTACCGTTTCATACATGTTTATATCCAATTCAATCATAAAGAATTTAACATATATGCATTTATGAGTTTTTTTTTTTTCTCATTGTTTCAGTCATTTGACTGTGGCTATGCTGGAGCACTGCCTTTAGTCAAACAAATCGACCCCCGGACTGATTTTTTTCTAATAATAATTATATATATATATATATATATATATTAGAAGAAATGAGGTAATCAGAAGATCGGATGGTTCATATTTATAGATATTTATTTATATATTACATTTTTTACATATATATATCATATCATTCAGATCATATCATTCGGATTATTAGCGCTTTCTCCCATTCCAGTGGGGTTTTCAACTATATATATATATATAGTTAATCCAAACATGAAAACACAACAACGCGAGGACGTGGAACAAATATAGTATTATTGGACGCTCAGGAAGGAAGGGAAGAAGGAGGGTTTAACGTTTCGAGTGGAGCTCTTCGTCGGAAACATAGGAGAAGGAAAGATCCAGAGAAGGGAAGACAGAGGAAAAAAAATCGCCAACGGTACACACGCGGTCACATTTTGAATATATATATATATATATGACAGGCTTCTTTCAGTTTCCCTCTACCAAATCAACTCACAAGGCTTTGGTTGGCCCAAGGCTATAACAGAAGACACTTGCCCAAGGTGCCACACCTTGGCTGAAACTTCATAAAAAAGTTTTAAAAATAATGGGTTCACTACGGTAAGTTTCATTTTGTGAAAAAACAGTTGCTTTGAATTTACGTGATGGTTAGGTGGGGTGGGGCGCTAGGAACGTGGCCTGGGCGTCAAGAGGGCGGCAACCCGAAAAATTTCGGAACCACAGTTCTAGACCATCTGAAAGGTATTTGTAGAAATTTCCTTGGCAAAATATCCATTTCTCTGAAATTTATAATGGAACAAAGCTGCGTGTGGGGTACACTTGTGTAGGTATGCACAATTTCTTTTTTAAAATTCGTCTTTTTTCTTTTGCGAGTGATTAACCAACGCCGCTTAGATTTCCTCCTCTTCCAGTGACTAAGAGAAAACAGCATTTCATTTAGATTCTTATGCGCACGTCTTACCTTCCATACTTTCGCCTCAACTCTGGAGTTTGTTTACACAGATGGAAGTACTTCAAACGAAACGACAAGTTCTTCAATATTCGCATCGTTTGACTCGACTAATAAGCTATACGACCGAAAATTGTAAGAGCAGTTAGTGAAATAACGATCAAAGAGAGAAAAGGGGAAAATAAAAAACGATAAGACATGCACAGTTACTTTTGTATTGCTTAGCTTTGTTTCGAGGACCGTGACCGTTTATTTTTACGTTCCGCAATTTTGTGTCAACCTTAACCAGCACTACATTCGCTGTTGTCCAAGACACACCGGCGGGAGAATCGAACCACTTGAATTTCTGCAAGAATTCTCCGTAAAACCTTTTGCAATGGCACAGAAAATGGATATCAACGTTATGCCAGTGATCGGTGGAGTGTGCTGTTATTGTATACTGCTTTTATACCTGGGCAAGAAATTCTGGTACTATTTTGATTTCTTCTTGTCGCTCGTAGCAGGAACAGGTCTGTTGACGCTGGCACCACAGTTTATTAAAACCCAGGTAAGTTCTGCTTTAGATTACTCTCAACACCTGAGTCCAGAGACGACGAGGCAACGGGGGAGTGGGGAACCCGGTCTCGTTTCATTTTATATTCTATGTTCTCGAAGTCTCTACATTTCACGATATTGTTAAACCCAAGGGCAGTCTTCATCCGGTATCCCCCTGTGCGGGGGTATCCCGTCCTATATTTGTATTTTTCAGACATATATCTACAACTACACTCTCCAGTATATTCTTTATATATACATATTAAAAAAAACAATTGGGTGTGGATGTAGAGAGAGCGCGGGAGCTATCACTTGTCTATATTTAGCAGGTCAAACGACGAAGAAGCGGCCTCTTCTTCCTCGTTAGGTCTGTCTAATTAGTGTTTGCAGCGTGGATGGTCGCATAATATTTAGGGCCGTTGTTATTTAATATACTGCGGAAAACTAGCTGGAATGCTTTAGCGTTGGTATATAGGGGTAGATTGACAGGTCGAATAAACACAAAATGCGTCTTCACCCAGATAACCAGGCGTGGGTGGCAGAGAAGCAAGTTGGCGCTTTTTTTTTTCTTTTCAGTTTGTCCATTCGTCTTTGTATTTTAAAATCTATTGATTCTGACACTTATATTTTATTTTGTGTATAAAATACAAAACGATAATTCTGGTCTCGGGTCCTTATTTAATTCGCCCGGTTCAACTTTTAGTTTCCGATACTATTACAGCATTTCTTATATTAATTTGAAAACTTTATTCTCAGCTCCTATTGTGTGTATATTTTAAACCGGATAAAGACAACGTAAGAGTCTAAGATGGGTCTTCAGTATCTGACGATGCCGTGACTTTATTTCATATAATTTATTGATGTTAATATCAATATTTGCTTCACTTTTCAATGACGTTATTTTAGTGATCGTCACATCTCGTTTTGTCTATCTTCTTCACGCCTGAAAAAAAATCGTTATTTTGCAAGGTGCTGCGTACATTTATGTATCTTTTGTCCTTTACTTGTTTGTCATTGGACTGCGGACATCGATCCCAGTAATTACTTTTAAAGCCTGGTACTTCTCCTCGATCGGTGTCTTTTTGCCGAACTGCTAAGTTACTGAGACGTAAACAAACTAACACAAGTTGTCAAGCGATGATGGGCGACAAACACAAACACACACATAATTAATATGACTGGTTCATTCAGTTTCCGTTTATCAAATCAACTCACAAAGCTTTGGTCAACAAAGAATTATAGTAAAGGATACATGCCCGAGGTGCCACGCAATGGTACTGAACACCAAAGAATACGGTTGGGGAAGCAAACTTCTCACCACACAGCCACACCTGCACCTATATATGTGTTTATATATATATATATATAGTGTTTATTGTTCCGTTGTAGTTAGGATCAATAAAAAAATTTTTTTCCATCCAATGAGAGATAAACATCATTTAATATTCAAAATATTTAAGTAAAAGCTACTGATAGTTTCAGGCAATGGAAACACAATAAAATTTGTAGATTTATACAACGTGCCTTGTGTCTCTAGGCAGTCTTTCACACTCAGTGTATTGAGCCTAAAAATTTGTTCGGAAACAGAAGACACGTGGTATAAATTTATCGTGTTTCCACAGCATGAAACTATCTAGCTCTTACGTAATGTGTGTGTGTGTGTTGCCCTACTTGTTCGTCTGATTAGCCTGTAAATACAATGTGCTAATTAAAAGAAACTTGAGTGAACAATACAATTTCGTTTTTCATTTCATCCTCGGTTTTATTTCGCTTTTTCTATTGACAACGCTTTGAAATACTCTCACCCCGCCCCGTCTCTTACGTGTATTAACGACCAACGGACACCTTGTATTAAACAAATTTAAATGGTTATTTTGTATTTGGAAAAAATAAAGGACCTAAAACTTCAAAAGGAATGGGATATATCAAACAACTATCAAAATATAAGCAGCTGTAGTCTAGACGTCTTTTGACATAACTAGATAATTGTTTCCTTTGTTTTTGAAGAGCTTCAATAAAGTTGTCTCCCTTCCTTAAACTGACATTTTTCATAAGAATATAGAAAATCTCTTTCGATATTTGACTGGTTGTTATTTTTATTGATGCCATCGAAGGGTGCTGGAAAGAGGTTGGGATGTGAATTTAGAACAACAAAAGACGTAAGCATTTCGGAAAAGATGAAAATTGAGTGTGAAAAGCTAAATAGAATTAAAATGATCTGATGAGATCAGAACCGTAAAAGCTCCCGTTATGCCACGTGGTCGATCGCTTGTTATAAATAGCAGCTAAAAACAAATATTCCCCTCGAACCACGCCTTTTTTAATCTTCTTTAAGAAAAAGGTGCGACATATTGGATACACTTCGATACACAGCTCCACTATTTATCTCGTCGTCCCTCGGTGGTGGTTGGACATATGCTCTGCTGGGTCGAAGTAAATGTCAGTATTTTGAAGACCTTGACTGACAAAATCGCGAGATCGTCAGAAGATGCACAGGGTTCAAATCCTGACAATGTCAGCTACATCTTCCTTTTTTTTTTTTTTTTTAAGGGCCGGCCGATAAAATGAGATGGATTTAATATTCCTAAAAACGTCCTAGAGCTTTTATCAGTTACTTGTTTGAACAACGGCCTTGCTGAAGCACCACCTTGGAGGGCTTAGTCGAACGAATCGACCCCAATACTTTTTTTTTAAAGTCCGGTGCTTATAGTCTATCGGATTCTTTTTTCCGAACTGCTAAATCACAGGGACGTAAACAAACCATCACCGGCTGTCAAGCGCGCGACGGGCTTTTTTCAGTTTCCGTCTACCAAATCTACTGACACGGCTTTGGTCGACCTGGGGCTTTAGTACAAGATGCCATAGAACTGAACTCGGAATCATATGGTTGGAAAGCAAGCTCCCTACCACACCTTCACCTGTGATGAGAAGGCTACAGATAAGACCCTGTGGTATTATTACGTGGGAATTATTACCCAGAGGTTATGAGGTTAAGCTGAACAGGTTCTGGTTGACTTGAGAAGCTGTTGGAATTTATAAAGATTGCCATGATACAATCAGATGTCATCCAAAACCTAAGAATTCTAATCAATGCATAAAAAATCGTTCTCGGGGGAAATAGAAATCATATGAATTTTTGTGACGAGTTACAGATTGAACGATTACGATGAGACAGTTTGAAATATTCCATTTGATCCGAGTTGCTAACTGGAATGAGAGTCGCCGATCGAGATGTTTACGGTTTTGTTTAAACGAAGTTGCTATGGATACAGCTGACCAACCAGATGCATTTGTTTACTTTGCGTTGCTATGTAAACAAACGAATCACGTGACAGCAGTGGCTATTGTTTCATGTGGTAACTTCAGCATATTTGTCCATTGAATGGATGGTCAGAATTGATGACTCGATCGTTTCTGCTTGTACTTTCGTATTTTGTTTGGACTGAGCCACCGGACATTACGTAGTCAACAATTTCATTATTACTTGCTTGCATAATCTGTATTTAATAATTAGCTTCGTTTTTTTTTTTTTATCTGACAGTTGTTCGTTAGAGTGTCCGAAAGAAAAATGCGCAATCTTTTTATTATTTTCACGCCCGTCTAACCTTGAGGGTTATATTTTATCTAAGGCGCAGGAGTGGCTGTGTGGTAGGTAGCTTGCTTACCAACCACATGGCTCCGGGTTCAGTCCCACTGCGTGGCACCTTGGGCAAGTGTCTTCTACTAAAGCCTCGGGCCGACCAATGCCTTGTGAGTGGATTTGGTAGACGGAAACTGAAAGAAGCCCGTCGTATATATGTATATTTATATATGTGTGTGTGTTTGTGCCTCCAACATCGCTTGACAACCGATGCTGGTGTGTTTACGTCCCCTTAGCAGTTCGGCAAAAGAGACCGATAGAATAAGTACTAGGCTTACAAAGAATAAGTCCTGGGGTCGATTTGCTCGACTAAAGGCGGTATTCCAGCATGGCCGCAGTCAAATGCTTCATTTAGATCACTTTAAACAAGGAAGTTTTTATCATAGGACCAGGGGTGGTCTTGGGTGCGCTAGGGGTCAATAAGGTTACATTATAATCACAGGGTACACTGTAACCCTTTAGCATTCAGATCAATCTGTCAAATGTAATGCTTATTTCTTTACACTGTTTTGAATGAATTGTGTATTATCTCATATATTTCTTTACTACCCACAAGGGGCTAAACACAGAGGAGACAAACAAGGACAGACAAAGGGATTAAGTCGATTATATTGACCCAATGCGTAACTGGTACTTAATTTATCGACCCCGGAAGGATGAAAGGCAAAGTCAACCTTGTCGGAATTTGAACTGGGAATGTAACGGCAGACGAAATACGGCAACGCATTTCGCCCGGCGTGCTAACATTTCTGCCAGCTCGCCGCTATATTATCTCATAGCTTTGAGATTTCAATCATATGATCACTTTCAGTGCTTGAATTTGCTGTCTTCCCTTGAATTTTCTGTGGGAAAAATAGTTTTGATTTATAACTACTTCAGGTGATGAACAACCTTCAAAAATGAATTAAAATTCATAAATCGAGATTCCACTGTATTTGTGTTGAGAGTGATGCGTTTCTACATGCTTTATTACTTGTAGTGTTTAACGACATAAACTCCACTGAAAAACTGTATCTGTGATGAATATGAATTTAATCACAAATACATGAAAATAATGGCTGAAGAGTTATGGTGCAAAACACCAAAAGATGCTGTTAAATACACTAGTGGTCAAGCAGTCATCAACCATTTGCATATTATTATGATATGTTAGTGGTTATAAGGCGGCAAGCTGGTAGAAACGTTAGCACGCCGGGCGAAATGCGTAGCCGTATTTCGTTTGCCATTACGTTCAGAGTTCAAATCACGCCGAGGTCGACTTTGCCTTTCATCCTTTCGGGGTCGATAAATTAAGTACCAGTTAAGCACTGGGGTTGATGTAATCCACTTAATCCGTTTGTCCCCTCTATGTTTAGCCCCTTGTGGGTAATAAAGAAACAGATATGTTAGTGGTGTTGTACAATAATTATGAGATGTAAATTGATTTCTCTAAGCTATTCTGTGGAGTGTGATGGGTCCAATTAAAATATTATCATCACTATTGCTTAACGTCCACTTTTCCATGCTGGCATGGGTTGGAGGGAGTTTATTATTGAGGCAGATAGATTTTCTACAGCTGGATGCTTTTCATGATTCCAAGCAAGATAATATTTTCTTGTAGCTTGACATGTTTTCACAGGATATCAGAAATGAATGACAGTAGCACTCACAACAATTGCAGATGTTAAATGATGATGATGACACCATGTCAAAAGGAGATGCAAAGACACACACTCACACACAGCACATCATGGGTTTCTTCCAATTTCCGTTTGTCAAATCCAGTTTTGGTTGGCTCATGGCTGCAGTAGAAGATACATGCCTGCCCTAGATGCCCTGTAGTGGGACTGAACCCAGAACTGTCTGGTTGGGGAACAATCTTATTTACATTTGTTACTAATCAGACAAGTGTTCAGATGCATAAAGTTGGTATTGCTGTAACTTTTTGTCGTGTTTAGGGATCATTCAACCTTAACCCTACTAATACAGTATTTTGGGGTCTAGCATGGATTCCAGCCCCTCAAATGTAGTAATAGCTGATCCCATAAATTTAACCTTAATTGCTTAAAAAATATTTTTTTACACAGACATATACAGTACTCCATATTCCCTGACATTACTGCTATTTCTAGCAACCACATATAAACTCTCTCGTTAGTTTGAATTATTAATTAAGAATTTAGGGAGAATGTAAATGAAATGCCTAGATCGGCTCCAATCATTTTCGTCTCCCTTCTAGCTATATAGAGTTACGTCCCTTGGCTTTTCTTTTTTTGTGTGTGAAGTGCTGGGGATTCCTTTCACCTTCATAATTAGCTTATATTTAATATTTCTTAAGAATTTCAAGTAGGTCAGCGTCTAATACAATTTATAAAACATCAGACTTATATATCTTGCAATATTTCGTTTGCTTAAGGCGGCAAGCTGGCAGAAACGTTAGCACACCAGGCAAAATGCTTAGTTCAAATTCCGCCGAGATTGACTTTGCCTTTCATCCTTTCGGGGTTGATAAATTAAGTACCAGTTGCGTACTGGGTCGATCTAATCAACTGGCCTCCTCCCCCAAAATTTCGGCCCTTGTGTCTAGGGTAGAAAAGAATATTCTTCCATATCATTCTAAGTAGGGCTACACCAGGTTCCAATCTGATTTGACGGGGTTTCTACAGCTGGACACCCTTCCTAATGCCAACCACTCTGAGAGTGAGATGGATGCTTTTTACATGCCACTAGCACAGGTGCCAGTTACATGACACCAGCCCAGGTGCCAGTTACATGACACCAGCATTGGCCACAACCACAACTTCACTTGGCTTGATGGTCCTGCTCAAGCACAGCATATTGCTATGGTCATCGTCACTTGCACAATACTTTTATCTTTTACATGTTTCAGTCACTAGACTCGTCAGGCTGGGACAATGCCTTGATGAATTTTTAGTCGAACAAATCAACCCCAGTACCCATTTTTCTGAACATGGTACTTATTCTGTCAGTCTCTTTTTGCCGAACTGCATGGTTACAGGGAAGTAATCACACCAAGATGTGTGTGCAGGTATTTCAGATTTGTTTCCTAGTCTTGACTGGATGTGTTAGTTGCAAAACGAGTGTCACCTGCATGCAAGCAGTGTCCTTCATTCACAATCTTCCATGAAAGACATGTCTGGCCATGGGGGAAATAGTACCTTGCTTGGACACAGGTGAAGGTTGGCGACAGGAAGGGCATCCGGCCATAGGAAATCTGCCTCAACATAACTCAGCCAACTGCTGTGTGTAGGGATCTTAGAAAGCTTCCCAAACAAATCAGAAGGTTCACACACTCACATACGGGTTATGTTTGTCCCTTTCTTTGATTCACCCTATTCTCAAGGCTTTGCTGAAACTATCCCCCCCTCTCCCCATAAAAAAAGACAGGTAGAATATATACTTTAAATAAAAGCAGCAAAGAGTAATTGTGTGTGTGTGTGATGTATCTTTTCTTTTTGTTTTTTTTTCTCTTAATCACTTGTTTCAGTCATTAGACTGCGACCATACTGGAGCACCACCTCAAGGAATTTTAGTTGGGTGAATCAACCCCAGCACTTAAGGTTTTTTCAGCCTGACACTTATTCAATTGGTTTCTTTTGGTGAGCTGCTAAGTTACAGGGACATAAACAAACTAACACACACACACACACACACACATATTTATACTCACATGATAGACTTCTTTCTGTTTCCATCTCCCAAATTCACTCACAAGGCTTTGGTCGACCCAAAGCTATTGTAGAAGACACTTGTCCAAAGTACCAGGCAGTGGGACTGAACCTGGAACTATGTAGTTGTGAAGCAAACTCCTTACCTCACAGCCACACCTGCATGTATCATCATCATCATCATCATCGTTTAACGTCCGCTTTCCATGCTGGCATGGGTTGGACAGTTTGACATGGAGCTAGCTAGCAGGGAGCTGTCCAGGCTCCAACTGCATGTCTGTATATATGATAATAGACTCTCCCGTCGTTAGACAACGTATGAGGGTTTGACAATTTCTTACCAAACAACCATGCTGATAATTTATTTACAGCCATCAAATGTTTGTGTAGACATAAGCTTGCTCCCTCCATCAAATTGACATTACTTGTACAGGTGCAATGGGTGCCACATGTCAGATGTCGAAATGATCGCAGAGCAACATGAAATGAAGTGCTTTGCTCAAGAACACAATGCAACGTCCAGTCTGGGAATCGAACCCACAATCTCACAATCATGAGTGCAACATCCTAACCACAAAGCCATGCACCTTCACTAAGTTACAGGGACATATAGATATATTTGTATTTCGTGTTGTTTACCTTCTATGACATCCTGTACCCATATATGCATGTGTATATACATGTATATGTATGTGCATATATGTATGTATACATGCATATATATATTATTTATATTATATAATGTATCTATATATATATATATATATATATATATGGCCTGCTCGCTTAGCCAGCGGGGTGGCGTCATTCGAAGGCTAAAACAATGTGAACGCATTGTGACCAGCGATGTGTAACAACATCTGATGGTCTGGTCGGTCACGTGATATATATATATATATGAATTACACACACATAATTTGCATAATCAGAGCTATCCTCCCTTATATATATAATGTATATTTATATATATACATACATATACACATGCACACACCCATGTATATCCATACATGCACACACACAAACACACATAATATATATAAATATAATCTAAAGTAACAATGCTAACTACAATGGCAGGGGCATAAGTTTCAGCTTTATCATATGAGAGGGTGGAGAGAGAGAATTTTTTTCAACTGGCTTTTAAAAATAAAACAGGCAGCACCAGATCCAAAAGCACACACATGCACAGACACACACACACACGTTATAGTCAAAATCAGTGATGGGAGTTAGAACAGGCTCCCGGTGTGATGTGTCTGAATAAATTAAGCCAAGTTTTGCTTGGATGGGGGGTTTCTCCTTATATAGGTATAAAGTTAGATAAAGTCCTGCTTTACTGCTTTAGTATTAACTGGGTGCTGGAGACACCCCCCCACCTCCCACCCATTGCTGATGTTCAAATGATAAACTTTTACTAATATCTCAGTGACTTAATCACGCCAGAATAGTTTTTGTGTAAGATGATGGCGAGCCTTGGTGGTGGTGATGGTGATGGTGGAGGCATATATTATCTTTCCTCATTTCCTCCATACTGAGTTGGTCTCTTTTTATTATTATTTTTTTTTTTATTTGGGGGGGTGGGAGGTAGTGATGGTGGTGGTGATTACTTTGGGGGTTATGATGAATTTTATGTACTTTTATCTAATTAGACATATATATCATTTCAAATGTTGCATGTCTGTCAGATTGACCAGCAGGTGGGGGTGGAGGGTGGAGAATCTGTTTTTGGGTCAGGGCTGGAGTGTGTGTGTGGGGGGGTGTGACTTGATGGGGAGGCCAAAGATAGTGTGCCGATTGTGTTGTTTATTTTTACCCATTCCACCCCTTGCCCCTTTTTTCTTCCTCCACCAAAAACTGGGGATGCTGCAATGTTACTTAATAAAGAAAGCATTGTTATTATTTGCCTTTTATGTTCTGAGTTCAAGTTCTGCCAAGGTCAACTTTGCCTTTCATCCTTTCAGGGTCAATAAAATAAGTACCAATTATGCACGCGGGGGGGGGGGGGTCAATTTACTCCCTCCCCAAAATTTCAGACCTTGTGCCTCTAATAGAAAGGATTATTATTATTATTGAGTGAGAGACCAGTGCATGCCATCAGAGTGACACTGGGGTACAATTATACGAAGCCCAATATACCCTTAACGACTACCCGTCTGTTAAGTGCAAACCAGGCACATGCATCACAACCATATGTGCACGACATGATGATGTCATATCAAGATATAAACAGTGCATGACCTTGCAGAAATGCCCATGTTTCCAGTGGTGAATTATCCAAACCCCAAAGGATTCCTTTCAACACATGGCTGTGATGCTCCCATACTACTTCTGCTTGTGATCAGAGATTTACATATCATCAACCACCAAGGGACATGGTCAACTGGTTGAGGTCAAACAACTGACAAGCAAATCCGTGGTATTGAGCAGAATATCTGCTCTAGCCCATCTTTTATACCAAGACAAAACAATTTATATGATAACACTTCCAATCAGTTAAGATCAGGAGCCATGAGAACCACAGCCTGGTACTGCTACAGGGCATTTATTATTATTATTATTATTTGCACAGAGGTTGTACCATGGCCAATGAGGTAAATCTGAGGCATGGTTATTGCTAGTTGAAATTATTATTATTATTATTATTATTATTATTATTAAGCTGTCAGAATCATTGGCACACTGGACGATGTGCTTAGCGGCACTTTGTCTGTCTGTATGTTCTGAGTTTAAATTCCGCTGAGGCCAACTTTGTCTTTCATCCTTTCAAGTTTGATAAATTAAGTACCAGTTGAACACTGGGGTCAGTGTGATCAAATTGCCTCCTCCTCCGAAATTGCTGGCCTTGTGCCAACATTTGACACCACCATTATTATTATTATTAATACCTCAAGAGAAGTAGATGGGGCAGAATCTTTAACCCTTTTGTTACTGTATTTATTTTGAGATTCTCTGTGTTTCTTTCAATTAATTTTAAATATAACAAAGAATTTAGTAAAAATAACTTAGTTATCATTCAGCTGGTGTTAGGAAGATAAATTGTGACTAAGGTTTGGTGGAAGATTTTAATACAAAACTTATGAAAACAAGACATTTGTACTACAGAGCCAGAGCCAGTTTCAGCTGGGCTGGAAACGAAAGGGTTAAAGCATCTGAGAAAGGAAAATTCCTTGTGGCATTTCTGCCAATGCTTTGCTTTGTGAATTTGAATTCTGCCAAGGTCAATTTTGTCTCTCATCTCTCTGCTGTTGATAAAATATAGAACCAGAAATGTGTTGGAGTCGATGTAAACCGGCCACCCCACTCCATTCAAAGTTCTTGTCTTGTTGCCTAAATTAGAAATAATTATTTTTGTGTCATGTCTCTCCGTTTGAAAGTAAAGTACACCCTGGGGAGAATACAAACATCAACTGTTATCAAAGCAGCTGATGTGTGTGTGTGTATGTAGGTTAGAGCATGAATTTTTAGTCGAATTTATCAACCTCAGGAATCTTTTCGGTTTGAACGGCAGTTTTTCTAGCGGTGTCATATGAAATTGTCACCCATAATTATGACCCTAGTATCGATCTATTGCATTTCAATGTTTTAGGGTTAGGGTTAGGAGTGGGGGAAAGGGTATCTTTTTTTCTTCACAAATGTAAATAAACCCAATCTGTTTCTTAAACGAGGAACATATTCATACGGCACAGAATGTTTTTTTTACCTCAATAAACGTCAGTGATTGGTTGAAATTGCAGAAATTGAAGAAAAAAAACAACAAATATCTTACAAACTATAGAATTTTCTCAATAAAGCCAAGAGAAAAATATGTTTTATAAACACATCCTACCAGTATACGAAGTATAAAAGTGTTTAGTTACGTGGAAATTATTTTAAAAAACTGCCGTTCAAACTGAAAAGATCCAACCTCAGTACTTATTCTCTCTTAAAGCCTGGTATTTATTGGTCTCTTTTGCCGAACCACTAAGTTACAGGGGCGCAAACACTCTGGTTGGGTGGGGGACAAAAACAGGCACAAATAGATATGCGTATATACGGCAGGCTTCTTTCAGTTTCCATCTACCAAATCCACTCACAAAGCTTTGGTTCGCCCGAGACTGTAACAGGAGATACTTGCCCTAGGTGTCACGCAGTGGGACTGAACCTGAAACCCCGTGGTTGGCAACCAAACTTCTTACCACACCGCCAAATAGATAATTTCTAAGACGTGTTAAATTGTTTTTTATATAACTTTACATAAG
>NC_043017.1:9977042-10104542 GCF_006345805.1 Octopus sinensis | reverse complement strand
ATCCATTTAATACACACGTAAGAAGGAAACAGATGCAGTCACCGATGGCTTTCGCCAACTACACGGATTTGACTGTGAACTCGGCCGGGTTGGTGGTAACCCCGCTGGGCCACATACCGGTCCCCTATTTCCTCCAAGTGGTTACCGTCATTCTCATTTTCGCTGTTTCCCTCTCCTCTGGATTTTCGCTATGGATGATGTTCGACCTTTGGAGTATGTTCATCTACGGACTGATCCAGCTATTTTTCCCGTTTGTTTTTATCCCGCAGGTGAGTGCCCCTACCCCCACCCATTGCTATTATTATCATTGTTGTTGTCGTTGTCGTTATTTCATTGCCACATGTTTTGAGTTCAAGTCCTGCGTAGGTCGACCCGCTTGTCATTTTTATTCCGTCCTAATTCGAGTAACTCGACCGAACCGAAAATCTCTGGTCTTCTGCGTATGTTAGAAGTCGTTATTGTGTTGTTTTTTTGCTGTTGTTTAACCACAGGCTATCTGTGTACCTATGGCCTAGGATACCTTTGGGTCAAAGACGTTCCAACCGTGGCCACCACCCGCTATTTCTCTCGGACATTGCGTATCTCGGACTACATTATAATTTTCCGACGCGTTGCTTTTTCAAGACAAAAAAGGATATAATTTAAGTGTTGTTGTTAACGATTAACGACAGTCAAGCCGTGACCATCCTGTCTTAAGAGTATATATAGCACTGCATTATCCAGTGTGTCCTTTATTGTTTATGATGGTGAGACTTAAGGGAGCATTGGCTTTTATTTCCAGCAAGGTGGTCAAGCGGTCGCTTAGAACAGGCTTTTGCAACTTACAAGAAATGGGCCGCATGAGACATGACGCATTATCAAGCGGGCCGCACTACTGAAAAAAATTTCAAGGTAATTTTTCGTCGGCGTACTATCAAGAAAGTCCTGCGGGCCGCAGTTTACCCATAATTTGGTGTAGGGGCTTCCCCCCCACCCACTACTGATACCGGTATGTAACTGTTACCTCGCTCCATAATAATTAACTCCTTTCATTGCAATAATTAAACCCAGTGTCGTATCATTTGTTGGGAACGTTAGACATAGTTTCGTTCCTTTACGTTCTGAGTTCGAATCCTTCCGAAGTCGACTCAGTGACTGTGTGTCTGAGACAAATATGAGGGGAGAGCGTACGAAAGTCTTGATTATTTAGTTCGGGTGGGTCGGAGATCAAAAGCATTTAATTACGTTTTTTAGTGAGCAGCAATTACGGAGTTTTCGAAGAGACGACGTAATTCATTTTCTCTTGTTTCTACTTTGGTAGGTTGTATGGGTGAATGATGTCGTGTACCAATACCGAAGGATTCCCAGAGTATTATTTATTTGGGGTAGACTTTGGGGATAGCTACTCGAATTCAAAATCTCATTCTTCATGTGGAAAGGAAACGATCTGCCCGTTACGTTCTGAGTTCAAATTCCGCCGAGGTCGACTTTGCCTTTCATCCTTTCGGGGTCGATAAATTAAGTACCAGTTACGCACTGGGGTCGATATGATCGACTTAATCCGTTTGTCTGTCCTTGTTCGTCCTCTCTGTGTTTAGCCCCTTGTGGGTAGTAAAGAAATAAGTATTGAAGGAGGCCGAAATGGTCAATATAAAGATCTTCATTCGTGAACAAAAGAATAAATGAACGGTCAAGGAAATGCGGCGGGGGCAACAAACATTTTTAAAATTGAAGAAAAAATACTTTTTTTTCTCTCTTTAGAGCCGTCGTTTCCCTTTTTGAGATTAAATATATACTAAAACAAAAAGTAAAGAAGGAAACAAAAGAACCCAGACAGGGGCGACCTCCCTCCCGCAACCCCTGTCCCAACAAAAATAATTTGTTTTTGTATGTGTGTGTCTGCTTTTCTTGGTAATTTCATTTTCTTTTTACAATACCCATGTGACGAATAACAGGATTGTCCATTAAGTTAGATATCATTGTTGTTGCTGTGGTTATTAATACGTTTGTTTTTTGGGTTTTTTTTTCGCTTTTCATGTAAACCCCTCCTCTCACAATACACACACCCGCTTGTTATCTTCCAATATAATTATTTCTTTATTGCCCACAAGGGGCTAAACATAGAGGAGACAAACAAGGACAGACAAAGGGATTAAGTCGATGACATCGACCCCAGTGAGTAACTGGTACTTTATTTATCGGCCCCGAAAGGATGAAAGGCAAAGTCGACCTCGGAGGAATTTGAACTCAGAATGTAGCGGCAGACGAAATACCGCTAAGCATTTCGCCCGAGGCGCTAACGTTTCTGCCATCTCGCCGCCTTTATCTTCCAATATAATGTCCCCCCTCATCCATCGCTCTTGTAAGGAAGAGAAACATTATTGTTGTTATTGTTACTGCTGCTGCTAGTATTACTATTATTACTCAGGCAATTGAATGTTCGAATGCCTGTAGATGCAGATGCCTTGTAGTATTTACTTCCGTCCTGATATGCTCTTGGTTCAGATTGTGTTGTGTTTGATCTTCTGATTTAATGACAGAGAGATTTGGTTATTGAGATTCCATTTCATTAAGCTATTTGCGAATGAGGTGTGTGCTAAGAAGCTTGCTTCACAACCACATGGTTCCAGGTTCAATCCCACTGCATGGCATTTTGGACATATCTTCTACTATAGCCTCAGGCTGATCAAAACCTTGTAATTGAAGTTCACTGATGGAAACTGAAATAAGCTTGTTCTTCTCTCTTCTTGTCTTGTAACAGCATCCACCCACATTAAGACTAACTCGTTAATGCTCGTTAATGTACTACAGAACATGTTTACAGATTTGATGGCCAACTTTGATGTAAACATTGCATCTGTATCTGTGCAAACCTGCTCTTCATATCCATTGTTTTAACATCCCCTTTTCCATCCTTGCCTGGGTCAAGTGGAATTTGTTGAGGCAGATTTTCTATGTCCGGATGGCCTTCCTGTCACCAACCCTTGCCTGTTTCCAAGCAAGGTAATATTTCTCCTTGGCCAGATATTTTTTCAAAAAAAGACTGCATAAAAGAAGGCATTCTTTTACAGCTATCATGTGATGTCAAGGCAAAAAGACAGTAACACATACAGACACACACAGGGGGATTCTTTCGGTTTCCATCTATCAAATCCACTCACAAGGCCTTGGTTGGCTTGGGGGCTACAGTGGAAAGCACTTGCCAAGTGCAATGCAGTGGGACTGAATCCAAAAGCTTGTGGTTGGAAGCAAACTTCTTACCACACAGCCACGTCTGCATAGCTGTATGTATATTTGAAGACTTGTTAGTGTTGTCCTTAGTGGCTGTGGTACCTTCTTCAAGTCGTCCTCTTTAATCCTTTCGTTACCAACCTGGCTGAAACCGGCTCTGGCTCTGAGTACAAATGTCTTGTTTTCAAAAGTTCTGAATAGAAATCTTTCACCAAACCTTAGTCATAATCTATGTCCCTAACACTAGCTTAATGATAACTAAGTCATTTTTCTAAATTCTTTGTTATATTTAAAAGTATTTGAAAGAAACACATAGCATCCCAAAATAAATACAGTAGCGAAAGGGTTAATATGAAATTTGTTCTGCAAGAGAGAATCACAGATAACTGGAAACTTAGGTGCTTAGTTTAGTGTCTTTTAAAATTAATATCTAATAAACACATCAGTGACTGCTATCAATTTACTGTCATGACTTCTAGATGTTTCTGGGTTAATTGGTCGCAGTCGTATTCTTAGTCATTGTCGTTACACCTTAATTTTCCACAGTTTTCCTTAAAAGCACATCAAATGTTAAGAGTACCTTGTCTGAATTACCTGTTTGCTCTATTTTGCAATTTCTTTCTCCCTGGATATAATTCAGATATTTTTAAAACTGCAGCATTTTTTTTGTTCATATTACATGTACAGGTATGATTGTGGTTAAAATGTTCATTTGCCAACCATGTCCCTTTTTTTTGAGTTCAGTTCCTCTATGTGACACCTTGGGCAAAGTGCCTTCTAATTTAGCCCTGGGCCAACCAAAGCCTTTTAGGTGGATTTAGGAGATGGAAATTAAAACAAAGCTGTCGTGTGAGAGAGAGAGAGAGCATATATGAGGGGGCGCTGAAAAATTTCTGATTTTAAGGATATGGCAAAGGACTTGGTTGGAGGCCCAGCCTTCTCAGTTCTTTTATGGCCAAGAAAAACTTCTTACATGGCACTGACACCATCAGTATCATAATTAAAGAAATGACAAGGGGAAGAAATTACATAGTCAACTTCATTAGCTGACAGCTGTTTCTGCTACAAGCTGCAGTGCGCTCAGAGCAGAGTATTTGTGCATCATCCTATAGCTTTCTCTGTGTGTGTGTGTGTGTCTCCATGTCAGTTCCCCTCTTGACAACAATGATAGTTTGTTTCTGTCACCTTGACTTAGTAATTTGGCAAAAGACAGCAATGAAGTAAGTACTGGCGGTGTATGTGTATGGGGGTCAATTTGATCAACTAAATCCTCCATAGCAGTGCTCCAGCATGGTTCCAGTCCAATAACAAACAAGTAAAGGTTTACACTCCATGCTGTTGTCATGCAGCTGTCTGGTTACCATGTAAGTCAGCTTATTCAACAACTTTCAGCTTGTAAAACTAATTACATATATATATATATATATATATGTGTGTGTTTATCTTCTCTCTTTTCTACTTAGTTGCCATCTGTGAGGTCACACAGGGTCAGCTGAATAATTAAGCTAACGAGTAACAGATGGCGGCTATTTCTCAGATCGTGTCAATGGTGACTGTAACTTAAGCAGGCCGCTGCGGGCAAAAGGCTACCAAATAAAAACAAGAAACCGTTACCTACTGCTGTTTGCTTATAAACCTTTGTAAACAGGGTCTTACCTGCCGTCCACTACATTACAAAACAAATTTTTTCATCCTGTCTTTTACTTGTTTCACTCATTTGACTGTGGCCATGCTGGGGCACTGCCCTGAAGAGGTTTAGTTGAACAAATCGATTCCACCACTTTTTTTCTTTTTTTTTTTTGCGTTTTAGTCTGGTTACATATGCTATTGGTCTCTTTTGCCAAACTGCTAAGTTATGGGGAATGTAATCACACTAATACCAGTTGTTAAGTGGTGGGTGATAAACAAAGACAGGTAAATGAATGTATATATCATCATCATCATTATCATTATCATTTAACGTCCACCTTCCATATTGGCACGGGTTGGACGGTTTGACAGGAGTCAGCCAGGTAGACTACCCTGAGCCACTCTGTGTGTGTGTGTGTGTGTGTGTGTGAGAATATATATATATATATGTGTGTGTGTGTGTATATACTTTTTACTCTTTTACTTGTTTCAGTCATTTGACTGCAGCCATGCTGGAGCACCACCTTTAGTCGAGCAAATCGATCCCAGGACTTATTCTTTGTAAGCCTAGTACTTAATCTATTGGTCTCGTTTGCCGAACCGCTAAGCTATGAGGATGTAAACACACCAGCATCGGTTGTTAAGTGATGTTGGTGGGACAAACACAGAGACACAAATATATACACATACACACATACATATACATATATACAACGGGCTTCTTTCAGTTTCTGTCTACCAAATCCACTGACAAGGCTTTGGTCAGCCTGGGACTATAGTAGATGTCTAAGATGCCATGCAGAAGGACTGAACCTGAGACCCATGTAGTTGCAAACCACACAGCCATACCATATGGTTATCGTAAGACTGGGGCAGATTTATCTCTTATGAATAGCAACTGTGTTCCAGGATTCCAGAGACTGACTGAACCCATCTGTCAGACTCCATGTTTTAGGGCCTGCCATTTCACTGATAAGCTAGCTTGGTGGTTTTTCTCTTGTGGTTTGTGGGTGTGCTTGTGTGCACACATGGATATGTATGTTTGTGTGTATATGTGTGTGAGTATACGTGCCTGTGTTTTTAAATATATGCAGATGTTTGTGTGTAATGCCCTGTGAGTAAGTTTTGTAGACCAAGACTGTTGAGGCTTGTCTTGTATGTATATGTGTGTAGTGTCTGTGTGTGTAATTGTATTTGCCCTCCCACCATTGAAAAACCTGGTTTTGGTTTCTCTATGCCTTCATCCATGACTTAGCAGTTCTGCAAAGAGACTGTTACAATGAATATCAAACTTAACAAAATATGTACTGGGCTTGATTTATGTGACTAAACTCACCAAGGCAGTGCCTCAGCATGGCTGCCATCCAGTGACTGAAACAAATAAAACGGTTGTGTGTCTGTGACTATAAAGAATGTCATTCATTCCGTTTTTTATCATTTATATAAACTCTACAGATTCTATATAATCCATCATCATCATCATCATTTAACTTCCACTTTCCATGCTAGCATGGGTTGGACGATTTGACTGAGGACTGGCGAACCAGATGGCTGCACCAGGCTCCAATCTGATCTGGCAGGGTTTCTACAGCTTGATGCCCTTCCTAACGCCAACCACTCTGAGAATGTAGTGGGTGCTTTTACGTGCCACCAGCACAAGGGCCAGTCAGGCAGTACTGGCAACAGCCACTCTCAAATGGTGTTTTTTTTTTTTTATGGGCCACCTGCACAGGAGCCAGTCCAGCGGCACTAGCAACGACATTGCTCGAATGTTTTTTCATGTGCCAGTAAGGCGACGCAGGTCTGATGTATATATCCAGGAGCAGGAGCATTTCCACGGTATGATAACATCAGGTAGCCAATAACTGGAGACAAGCTTTGCATAGCATTCTGCAAAGTTTTGTAGAATCTTATTTAACTAATATGTATATATATATGCATGCAAACTAACACACATAGAGATAATGTGTCTGCTACTGGCAAATGAAGGCTACAGACAAAAAAAAAACCCAAATTATTCCTTCTCAGAGATCCCCAGAAATTCAAAATTCCACCAACTACTCCAGACATGTCTCTGCAACCCTTTCCTCTGGTGGTCTTGTATATTTTTGCCCTGTGAGATAGGCATGGCTATCATTACTGTTTTCTGTCACTTCTTTAATCCTTTCCCCCAGGAGTTGTGGTGCACCTGAACGCTGCATACAATAAGCTTATTAATATTATAATTATTATTATCAGTTATTATTATTATTTAGTGTGTGTGTGTGTGTGCTTTTCACCTCTTTGTTCATTACAGCTATTTATACTTTTTGCAAAACAACTGAACTGGTCTCCACGCATTCCACCCACACACAACCACATACCACACAGTTGTGATGTCATTAGTTCTCTGACTATTTATTATGTGTAGATATATTTCCATTAATCTCTCTCCCTCTCTCTCATCTTTTTTTTCCCTCTATTCTTTCTCTTCCTTTCTAGTTTCTTTGTCTCTCATTCACTCACGCTCTCCCCTCTCCTTTTCTTCCTTCTATCCTCTGTCTCTCTCTCCTTTCCTCCCTCATCCTGTTTGTGTGGAATAGACTGAAAGCCAGACATACCTGAACAAGTCTTAGTGCAGGCACACAGGTAGGCACAACACACACACACACACACACACACACACACACAACTCCAATGTTGGAAACAGAACAATTTCGGCTTAGGAGACCTGGGCTACTTGTGTGGTTGCTCAACTTGCTAGAAATAGCAACCAGATAAACCCTCTGAGCTTAAAAAATAGAAAGCTTAGTATATCCTTAGTTATCCTATCAACATTGATCTATTGGTCTCTCTCTGACCATCGACCACCTCTCTCCCCTACTCTGAACTCTGGACTTAGGTTTTATTGGTTTTGGGCTGTCACAGGTGCTTCTCAAACTTTTTTCTCTAGTCGGGGCTCTTGGCCCTTCTCAAACCCATTCTCTACTTCTGCAAAGCGGTGGTCCTTATTAATCTGGCCACTGTCCTTTGACTTGTCCAGCATGGAAGGCTCTACTGAGTTCAAATGTAATTAAATTTTACACACACACACACACACACACACACCCATATTGAGGTGTACAGTATATGTCCATTGCAGCCAGTCTTACTGGTCAGTTTCACATAGGGATTCAACGGGGATTGGCCATAATGGGTGTATAATACTTTACATTTCAATTAATATACCCGTCCAACCCATGCTAGCATGGAAAACAGACGCTAAACGATGATGATGATGATGACTCCATGGGCAAATAGATATAAGTGCGTTTTCTTCTAATTTATGGATGCTTAGACTGTGTATGTATGTGTGTGTGTGTGTAGAAATAGCACCACTAAACAGTGTTGAACAAACAAACAAACTTTAGGTTGGTCAGAATTTATAATGTCTAAAGGCAAATTCCCTGCAGTTACCATGGGGAAGAAATTCTTGCTTATTGCAAGTGTTATTCGCTTGTTACATCCTTACACCCCTGCGAAAATATTGTCACAGCCCATCTGTGGGTGGTGGCGGGTATTGTTGCTTCTACCTTTAGAATCATTAATATTAAGACTACACCTTAATTCAAAAACAAGAACCTCTTTGAAAGCTCTTCAAGTCAAGGTCTTCAACAGATCTGTGATCCTGCAGGTCATTTATTTATTTGTTAGGTACAATCTATCCCGGACTACATTGTCTAGTGTCTGTGGTTTAACAGCCCCTAATTCCTGTTTGTGATCAAAATTCACATTTCCCATTAAAATTTCATATTTCGTTTCCAAACATCTGTTTAATGAGGTCAAAGCTATTTTACTACAGTCTTCATTATTTTCAAACTTAATTGACATCAAGAGAATATATTTCAACAAGAATATGCTTACAAAAAGGTTAAAGAAGAAAAAAGGGAAAGGAAAGACTGTCTGTGTAATTTTAGGAAGATTTAACTTCTATTTCTAGCAGTTTGAATGATTGCAAAGTGGTTTCCTCGGTGCCCCTGGGCTTTCCAGAACGACTTGTTTTGGGTGGTGGTAGTGTGAGAGATAATAAATGTATCAATGAGTGAAGGGGAGGAGGAGGGGCAGTGAAAGATCATGTAACAGGAAGGGGAGACAGTAAAAGAGGAAGTTGGTATGAAACTGTGGCATAGGGGAGGGTGGTGGTAGTGTGGCCGTTCTGTGACCCTTTTCTTGCTTGCTTTTCTCTGCATCACCGCTGCTGCCTTCCCCCTCTTCTGACCCAATAGTGGATGACAGCCTAGAGTGGGACTGTGTAGATGTGTGTGTGTGTGTGTGGGGGGGGTTAGTGTTCTCCCTAAATCACAGTTGAAGATGGGGAGGTGTGTGTTGGTTTCTATCCCCTACTTCCTACCATCACTCAGTGGAGCTAGGTCCCAAGCATTACTGCAACTGGCTTTACATTGAATAAAAATATAAACTTGCAATGAGAGAGAGAAAGAGAGAAAATATTTGTAAAGAATAAAAAATGAAAGGAAAAGATAGACATTGGTGATTATATGTAAATTGAAACATTTCTCATGGCACCAGCAGACAAAATGGGAAAGACATTGCCTGGAGGGGCTGGGGGATAACAAGGGAGATGTACCACAGGGTTCACATTTGAGGACAGCAATCTCTGTCCCCCCCCCCCGAATAGGGTTGGGCAGGGATGTAATCAGGGAAGAGGGTGTAGCAAGACTACCAGAGATATCAACTGTCCTCAAAATGTCTTTCGCCCTGAAGACCACACAAAGAGATAATTATTATTATTATTTTTTTTTTCTTCTCAGAACTCTTGGTCTTGCTTGCTCTGGTTGATTCTGTGGGAGCAGACAGCAACCTGTTGTCAGAAGTCTCTCAGGGTCTCTTTCTGCCAGCTATAAGACTTCGTACTTGAATATTAATTATCATGGAAGATGCTCAACACCCAAGCACCAACTTCAAAATCCTAGCTGTCCCCAGTAGAACAATTTTGGGGACCTGCTCTGCCCTCATATCAATTCTCATTTCTCTGAAATATTTCTCAAATTTGGTTTGTTATTACTCCAACTGCCCCTACAACTACTGCGACAGCAGTTACTCAAAGGGGCCAGCTGCCTGGATTGTTAGCACGCTGAACAAAGTGCTTAGCAGCGTTTTGTCTGTCTTTCTGAGTTCAAATTCCACTGAGGTCACCTTTGCATTTCATCCTTTTGGGGGGTCGATAGATTAAGTACCAGTTACACACTGGAATTAATGTAATCAACTGGTCCCTGACCCTCAAATTTCAGGCCTTGTGTCTATAGCAGGAAGGATTAACTATTATTGTTATTATTATTATTATAGTTATTATTAAGGCAGCAAGCTGGCGGAATTGTTAGCACACTGGACAAAATACTTAGTGGTATTTCCTCTGTTGTTACGTTCTGAGTTCAAATTCCCCTGAGGATGACTTTACCTTTCATTCTTTCAGGGTCAATAAATTAAGTACCAGTCAAGTGCTGGGGGTCGATGTAATCAACTATCCCCACTTCCACAAATTTTAGGCCTTGTACCTTTAGTAGAAAGGATTATCATTATTATTATAAAGGTGGCGAGCTGGCAGAAATGTTAGCACGCCGGGCGAAATGCGTAGCCGTATTTCGTCTGCCGTTACGTTCTGGGTTCAAATTCCGCCCAGGTCGACTTTGCCTTTCATCCTTTCAGGGTCGATAAATTAAGTACCAGTTACACACTGGGGTCGATGTAATCGACTTAATCCCTTTGTCTGTCCTTGTTTGTCCCCTCTGTGTTTAGCCCCTTGTGGGTAGTAAAGAAATATTATTATTATTATTTTTATGTTCTCCAGTTCTTGAAAACATTAATGTTTTGGCCATGCTGGGGCACTAGTCAAATATTTCGCTAAATGCCTTTGCAGCTTAGTCTCCCTCTGGTTCCTTGCTCATAATGGTGTGTGTTTCTAGGCTCTGGCACTTCACTTCTAAGACAAAAAAAGGAGTCTGTTTTGCTCCACCAAATTTAATGCTGTCCACAGAATACTTCAGCAGGGTGTGGTGTACATGTGTGAGCTTTAATTTCTTTATGTTTCCTTTAAAAGTACACATGTTTGTGTAAGTGAAACACACAAACATAAAATGCACACATGTGTGTATGCGTGTGTGCATAGGTATTTCTGTGTATGTTTGTGTATATATATATGTACGAATGTGTTTGTGTGTGTGTGTGTGTGAGAGCACAGTTATCTTAATCATGTGAGGGGGAAACTTCACTTGTTTTGAAGGGTTGAGCAAGTGGTGGGGTATATCTGCTGCCCTTCAGCTAATTTTCTTCTTGTCTCTAGCCAGCTCCCCCTTTCTCTCCCTCCCCCCCTCTCTCTCTCTCTTCCTTTCCTCTATGTATCAGCTTCCACAGATTACAAAGCTGATGGTGGTGGTGGTGGTGGTAGCAGTGATGGATTTAGTGTGAGAAATACAAAAAAATTCCCTTTCTTTTGGTAGGGAATTTTGGGTGCTGGCATATTTCAACTGTGAAACTATTATATATTATTTTTATTATTATTATCATTAGTAGTAGTAGTAACATGAAATTTAGTAAAAATACCTTAGGATGATGTAAGAAATTATTATTATTGGTGATGGTGGTGGTAACTAGGGCAAAATAGGGACCTGTAATGTATGTGACCCATTTAGGGAGAGAAAGAAAGAGCTGTTTTATGACTGTCCCCTCCCCCACATATACCAACTGTCCTCCTTAATTTAGGGTCCTAGCTGGGGTAGGTTTTGGGTGTTTGGTGGTGGTGGTGATGGTGGTAGGGTGTGGTTCTTGAAGTCATCCTACATCATTGGCTCTTCTTATCTATCATCTGACTTTGTTTGTTGGTTTGTTGTTATATAAAATATCTCTTGTAAACATAATCATCATCATCATAACAACAACTATCATCACCATCGGCAACATCACCATTATCATTATCATGTTACGCCTATTGTTAAGATTCTCATTCAAAGATGCAGAGCTCTGTGTCCGTTAATAATACATAGACACACACATATATGTGTGCATATGCACATACACTTGTGTGTGTGTGAGTACTTTGTTTTGGGGTCTGGTTTGCAAGATTCTTTATGTGAATTTGTGTGTTGAAACAAATTTTATTGTGTCTAAGGAGAGTCATCATGTTAATATAATTAACACACACTCGTTTAATTCCACTCGTTTATTAAATATCTGATTGTTCTATTACATATTTAAAGAAAGAATTTTTTTTTAAATGTTATTAACTATTTAAAAAATATTTAGAGAACAGAATGTCACAAACATTTGTGGAAGAAATTGTCTTAAAATACTCCTCAACATGAAAACATCTTCCCCAATGGATGGTTACAATTTGTTGTCTCAATAATTTTGTTGAGTTAATAACCTTTTAAAAGACAATATTTTTTTAACTGTCATCTAACAAAACCCTTTGAAATATACATGGTGACTGAAACCTGGTGCATCTCTCTGGTTTGCCAACCCCCGTCAAACTGTGCTTTCCCGTACTCTGAGTTGCTCGATCCCGATGATTGATGATCAGAACTGAGTGAATCTAAGCCTGGGAAATCAGAGCCTTTCAGTTACAGTGTATTAAAGAATACACTTGTAATCATTTCTGGTGACTCAGCAGATATGTGTGTTTCAACTGATTTCCCTATGAAGGGATCATCATCGTTTAATGGTTGCACCAGGCTCCAATCTGATCTGGCAGAGTTTCTACAGCTGGATGCCCTTCCTAATGCCAACCACTCCAAGAGTGTAGTTGGTGCTTTTACATGCCACCGGCATGAGGGCCAGTCAGGTAGTACTGGCAACGTCCACGCTCAAATGGTGTTTTTTATGTGCCACTTGCACAGGAGTCAGTCCAGCGAAAAAAGCTTGCAGTTTAATGTGATGGAATCTTTATTATTCTTTATTAATTTTGTGAAATGTTTTCATGAAATTTCTCCAAATATTTCTAAACAAAAGCAGTAATGACACAAGGAAATTTTAGAAATTCATTTGATCAGAGTTAATAAGTTATCAATGATTCCATGAAGGAGGTCAGTGATATTATAAGAAACTTGCTAATTCTTGGGGTTTTTTTCATTGTAAGAGCATAAATCCTTCCAGTTGAGGTGTGATGGTCATAAAGTAAGCAGTAGATTTTCCTGTCATAAACCCCATAGATTGAATTTTGCCACAGTTTCTTGCTGAGCAACATGCACAGACGAATTGTTTATAGTGATGAAATGCTTGTACATTAGCTCACTCTTAGCTGAAGAGGTTCACATTGTGCCACTTGTCAGAGGTTGAACTGATTGCAGAGCCAAGTGAGACAAAGTGATTTCTTCAAGAATGCAATGCATTGCTTAGTACAGGAATTGAAAGCACAACCTTGCAATCGCAAGTGCAACACCCTAAGCACAAGGCCATGTGCCTTCACTATAAAATTAGTACCAGTTATATAACCAGCTCTTTTAAGAGTCTGCACCCATCCTTCCTTCTTCAAAATATGTGACTTTATTATTTTTTTTTTTTACACCTGTTCTGTTTAATTTACAGGTTGAAGTTCGTGTTGATGGCGTTCATCTGTTCATGGTTCGAGCATTTGGTATAATGCTGCTTGGTTCAGCCTATCTTTGGTGGAACGTACGCAATTCCAAAGACATCACCGTCCACACGACCCTGATGTGGGCCAGGGTGATGGTAAGTTACTCTATTTTATTTACTACTAGCAGTATCGCCCGGCGTTGCTCAGGTTTGTAAGGGAAATAACTATAAAGCATTTTTAGAGAGTTATAGCCAAAAAATAGCAAAAAAATGGGGGAAAAAATGATGGTAAATTTTTTTGAGAGTTAAAAAAGGTGGAGTTGCGTCCCCTAGACGGTCTGTGGTTTGGGTTTCTGATTCTCGACCCCATGTCGAATTTATCGATTTTTTTCAGAACTGGGGGAACTTTTCAAAATTTTCGCTGCGTTAGTTTTGAATTATGACATTGGGCTATGTGTGTGTCAAGTTTCATCAGAATCGGTTGAAAGCCGTGGTCAGAGTGAGGGTACGAGAAAACAGACACACAGAAAACGCACAGACAAACTGCCGTTTATATAGAGAGAGATTTATTTTTTCTTATCTATGTAGGTATCAAGAAATGTTTCAGAAGTTCGCTTCACAACCAAATGGTTTCCAGTTCAGTCCTACTGTGCAGCACTGTACACTCTTGTAACATTACCCCAGGCTGTCCAATGCCTTGTGAATGAATTTGGTGGACGGAAACTGTACGGAGGCCCTTCAGCATTGCTTAACATCCGCCTTCCATTCTTAACCACACACTGCCACGCCTGTGGTTAGAAGTATGTACAGTGTAATATGATCGGTGTGAGATTGAATGAATGTCTTCTGTTTCATGTGTTGTATAATAAATGTTTGGATTTATTGGAGAGGAGGCTGAGCTGAATTGGATTGGAAGCAAGGGGGGGCAGCTGTGTTGTTTAACTCTTTTGAAATCACCAACCTACTTGAGAACAGATGCAGGGTGCATAAACAGAAAAATGATAACAAACAGTTAATAGGGAGTAAATGAAGTTTATTTATTCTTTTTTTTTTTTTCCAACAGTCAAACAAAGGTGAATACCCATGAATTTTGGCTTACAGGCCACGCCCAAGACTGGTAAAATTATCTGCAGATAACAAAATGTAAGAACCAATTCGGTTACGATGACAAGGGTTCCAGCTGATTCAGATAATGGAACAGCTTGCTTGTGAAATTAACATGCAAGTGGTTGAGTATTCCACAGACACACATACTCTTAACGTTGTTTTCAGGGAGATTCATTGTGACGCAGAACGTGACAAACTTGGCCTGTTGGAAATACAGGTACACCTCATTTTTGCCAGGTGAGTGGACTGGAGCAAATGAGAAATAAAGTGTCTTGCTCAAGGACACACTGTGCCACCAGGAATCAAACTTATGACCATACAATTGTGAGCTGAATACCTTAACCACTGTGCTAAGTACCTTCACCGATGGTGTCCATACACAAACACACAGACTCACATGTGAATGTCGGTGGAGGGGGCAGTAGTGTTTATGATTGTTATAAACTGGAAGCATTGATGTAGTTGTTGTCTACTTTAACATCATCATCATCATCGTCGTCGTTTTAATGTCCATTTTCTCATGCTTGCATGGGTGAGATGGAATTTGTTGAGGCAGATTTTTTTATGGCCAGATGACCTCATTGTCACCAACCCATACCAGTTTCCGAGCAAGGTAAATGTTTCCCCATGACATCAATTTGCAGCGTCCCTCCGCCTAGTGTCTGTGACTGAAGAGGAGGTAATCACTCTGAAATGCTTGTATCTCACAGTCTGGATAGGTGGCGCTGCAAACTGATCTAGCTGTATTTACACCATATGTCTACATCGAGAAATTTTCTCCATGACAAAGCACAGTGAATGTCTCGCTTATAAATTCAAACATGCCACTCGCATATTCAAACGGGTAATAACATTGCCTTTATGCACTTCACTGCTTGGCACTCTCATCTCGTAATTTATTTATGGTCAGCCAACATACAATGCCTGGAATAACATAGGAGACAGTGTCTCTCTTATCAGGTCGCAGCACCACCACCTGGTTTCTTTGACTGAAGAGGAGACAACTACCCCGAAATGTTTGCATATTAGTCTGGATAGGTGGCGCTTCAAGCTGATTTAGGTATGTTTACACCATACCAAGAAATTTCCTCCACAACAAAAGACACTTAATGGCGTGTTTATGAATTCAAACATGCCACAAGCATACTTGAACTGGTGACGAGTTTGTATTTGTACTCGTCACTGCTTGGCTCTCCCCTTCCATAACAGGCTTCTTTTGGTTTCCATCAACCAAATTCACTCACAAGGCTTTCGTCATGCTTTCCCAAGGTGCCACACAGTGGGACGGAACCCAAAACCATGTGGGTGGAACACAAACTCCTTACCTATTTCTTTACTACGCACAAGGGGCTAAACATAGAGGGGACAAACAAGGACAGACAAACAGATTAAGTCGATTACATCGACCCCAGTGCGTAACTGGTACTTAATTTATCGACCCCGAAAGGATGAAAGGCAAAGTCGACCTCGGCGGAATTCGAACTCACAACGTAACGCAGACGAAATACTGCTAAGCATTTCGCCCGGCGTGCTAACGTTTTTACCATGTAGCCACACCTGCACCTGCTCGATATCTCCTAGGAAAGCAAGAAGATGAAATGAGGGTCTTGAATAGTTTTGTAAGAGAGTAAAACTGCAGTAAAGGTAGGAATCTGGAATGGCAAATTGATTGGAGCAAAATGGGGACAAATATATCGGGGTCCCATTACAGGTTTTTCTTTGCTTTAGAAATTAACTGGTTGTTGAGTAGGTGTGTAATTTGGAATTGATTATGGTACGTATAATGAATAAATGTGTGTGTATGTATGTGTATGCATGTGTGTGTTTGGGAGTATATATGTATATGGTGTTTTTGTGTGTGAGTATAGTACATACATATATGCATGTAAGGCATGTGGTGGGGACGTATGTATGTGTTTATATATATATGTGTGTGTGTATGTAATGTGTGGTGGGGGAGTATATATGCATATACGGTGTTGTGTGTGTGTATTTGTGTGTTGTATAACAGTCAATAGTTGTCTATCCAGTTTATGTAACAACTTGCTTGTTGTTTTACACATAAATGTTGCAGAAGGGGTAGCGGGCATGGTGTGGTGCTGAGGCGGGGCAGGGTAGAGGGAACAATAACAGGCCAGTATTGGAGTATCTTACAGTGTGATTTCTCTAATTAGTCATCGAACGGTCCTATTCCGCTGCCCCTTCTATCACCACCACTGTTACTACTACTACTGCACCTTACCAAATACTACCACCCCTGCTACTAACTATTACTAACTACCATTACTACTTCTAAAACTATTACTGCAAATCTATCATTATGTTAGTGCAGTCTTTTGTAACATATACATGCATTTGTATTTGGGTGTGTATGGACATGAATTCATATATGCACATGTACATACATTTACATATGGATGTGTGTATGTCATCATCATCCGTTTTCCATGCTAGCATGGGTTGGACGGTTCGACCAGGGTCTGCACCAGGCTCCAGTCTGATCTGGCAGTGTTTCTACAGCTGGATGCCCTTCCTAACGCCAACCACTCCGCGAATGTAGTGAGTGCTTTTTACGTGCCACCGGCACAGGTGCCAGGGGAGGCTGGCATCGGCCACGATCGGTTGGTGCTTTTAACGTGCCACTGGCACGGAAGCCAGTCAAGGTGGCGCTGGCGTGTGTAAATATAAATATGTATGTATAAATGTATGTATATAATTCTTATTATTAAGGTGGTAAGAAGGTAGCAAGCTGGCAGAATTGTTGGCACACTGGACAAAATGCTTAGTGGTATTTCATCCATCGCTCTGTTCTGAGCGTACGTATGTATGTATGTATTTATATGTATTATAGTAGGTGGGGAATTCCTGAATCTATATAAAAGCCGTCTGTTTTCTCGATGCCACAGTATGACAACAATGGTTTTACATTAAAGAATGGCTTTATCTTTCCTAGCACACTGACTTGGTTCAAATTTTGTATCACTGCTGGAACTGAAGTGTGCGGTGATGGCAGTTGTGGCATGGGAAAAGGTTGTGGTGTTTACAGTACTGGAGGGGGGTTGTGTTGGTGGGTATTACAATAGCATTGTTGATGTTGGTGTGTGATGGTTTGAGTTGTGTAATATTTGTGTTCTGCTAGTAATGGTGGTTATAATGAAGTTAATGGTGGTGGTGATGGTGATAACAATGAAGATCAGGATTGTTGTAGTGGTTGTCATGGCAGCAGTAGAAGCAGGGTTGGGAAGGGGGGGACAGTGGTGGTTTCAGTAACAATGCAGTGGGTGGGCTGTAGAAACATGTCGCTGTTTAGCCCCAGGTCAACCCTGAATGAGCAGACTTACAATCAAAAGAATTCCAGCCATGACCTTCCTAGTTTGCCAAATCCATTCACAAGGTTTTCGTTTGCTCAGGGTTATAGAAGTCACTTGCTGAAGGTGCTGCACAGAGGGACTGAACCCAAAGCCATGTGGTTGGGAAGCAACTTCTGCTTTCATAGACATACATTGTCTCATCACTGTGTCCATATATATATACACATGTGCGTACACGTATACACACTCACATGTCCCTCCCCACATATGTATATCATTATTTAATGTGTTTGGCATGGATGGGTTGGACAGTTTGACGAGATCCATCAAGCTACAGTGTTGTGTTGAGCTCCAATGTCAGCCCTGGCACGGTTTCTATGGCTGGGTGCCATTCCTGATGCCAACCACTTCATAGAGTGTGGACTGAGTGCTTTCCTTCTTGCTAATGGCACAGGTGAGTGTTTGCCAGGTAACTTGCAAGGCAAGAAAGTACAGTAGAAAGAAAAAGGACCAAAGCCCCTTCATCTAAGCAGGAGGGAAGGGATTGAGGGAGAAGGAGGATGTGATTATATGCCTGGTGTTGAGGGGCTAAAATATCAGAGGACAGCCCAGGTACCTTGCTATTGAGTAAGCTACATGGCTACCTCACATGTGGTAGACATGTAGCTTATAGTGGTGGGTGGGATAAGCTGGAAAGGATATAGAAATGGTGGTGATGAGATGCCAGACCATCTCAAGATACAAGGGGATATGAGGGGAGAGTAGCAGACCTTTTCGGTTTTTTTTTCTGTTATTTGTTCCAGTCATTAAAGGGTGGCCATGCTGGGGCACCAAAACAAATTGACTCCAGTACTTACCTCTTTAACCCTGCTACTTAATTCTATCAGTCTCCTTGCCAAACTGCTAAGTGACAGGATACACACCAGTACCAGTTGTCAAGCAGTGATGAGAGACAAACAGACACACACACACACGTGTGTGTGTGTATATATATATCATCATCATCATCATTTAACGTCCGTTTTCCATGCTAGCATGGGTTGGAAGGTTCAACTGGGGTCTGGGAAGCCAGAAGGCTGCGCCAAGCCCAGTCTGATCTGGCAGTGTTTCTACAGCTGGATGCCCTTCCTAACGCCAACCACTCCGAGAGTGTAGTGGGTGCTTTTTATATGCCACCTGCACAGGTACCAGAGGAGGCTGGCAAAACGACCATGATCGGGTGGTGCTTTTTACATGTCACCGGCACGGGGACCAGACGAGGCTGGCAACGGCCACAATCAGATGGTGCTTTTTACGTGCCACCGGCACGGAGGCCAGTCAGGGCGGCGCTGACAACGGCCACGTTTGGATGGTTCTCTTACGTGCCACCGGCACTGGTACCACAGCCACAATTTCCATTGATGTTGAACGATTTCGATATATATATATATATATATATATATAGGCTTGCCGCTTTGTGGCCATGAAATATTGAACAGGGAACATGTCTACCATTGCTCTCTGAATAAAACCTATGTCAATTAAATTCTCCCTTTTTTTTATTTTTCCGTTTTCTTTAGGGTGGAGCAGCTGCTTTACTTGCTCAAGGTTTTGCTCAGTTCAACAAAGCCAGTCGTATGACCCAAGAGGTAAGTTGTCAAGTTGTTTGATCTTCCTGTTTGAATTTATCTCCTCATCTCCCCATTCTCCTTCTTTGATTTGCTTCTCCACCTTTCTCTCCTTTTGTTTTTTTCTTACATTCATTCTTCCTTCTTTATGTTTTACAACTTCTCTCTCCTTCTCTCTTCCTCTCTCTCTCCTTCTCTCTCTCTCTCTCTCTCTAGAAAGCCTGACTGTGAGAGAGATATAAAAGCATAAACATGTCTTCTAATATTTCAAGACTACAAGATGGTGAGCTGGCAGAATCGTTAGCACACCAAGCAAAATGCTTGGTGCACACCATATCACATCTTTATGCTCTAAGTTCAAATTCCACCAAGGTCGACTTTGCCTTTCACCCTTTCGGAGTTGAACAAATAAGCACCAGTTGAGTTCTATCACGACTTGCCCACTCCCCCCACATTGCTGGCCTTGCACTAAAATTTGAAAGCAATATTTCCAATTTTTGAATTTATTTCAGTCCTTCTGGCTTAAGCTATTCTGTGCATCATCATCATTGTTCTAATGTCCACTTGTCCATTCTTGAAGCTGATTTTCAGCAACCTGTTACCTTTCTTCTCAACAAACCTCACCTGTTTCCAAACAAGATCATATTTCCTCATGGCCAGACACGTTCTTCATGGAAGACTAGAAATAAAGATCCCACTCGTAGGGTGGTGGCGCTTGTTTACTACAGCCATCATGTGATGTCGAGACAAGGATACACACAAGCAAACTGGCTTCTTTCAGTTTTCCTCTACCAAATCCACGCTTGTGACTTTGGTCTGCCTGGAGCTGTAGTAGGAGACACTTCCCCAGGGTGCTACGCAGTGGGACAGAATCTGGAGTCGCATGGCTGGGAAGCAAACTTCTAGGTTGTAACACCTGTGTATGAAGTATATTGTTTAATCAATGACTTGGCTATCCACTACAGTGATAGCCTACTCTATGACTGCTTTATATAAAGGATGAATATTTTATGCTGTAGCCTCGCCTGGCCCCGTGCCGGTGACACGTAAAAGCACCATCCGTTCGTGGCCGTTTGCCAGCTCTGTCTGGCACCTGTGCGGGTGGCACGTAAAAAGCATCCACTACACTCACGGAGTGGTTGGCGTTAGGAAGGGCATCCAGCCGTAGAAACACTGCCAGATCTGACTGGGCCTGATGAAGCCTTCCAGCTTCACAGACCCCAGTTGAACCATCCAACCCATGCTAGCATGGAGAACGGACGCTAAATGATGATGATGATTGGGGAAGAAAACCAGATACAACTTCTGTATTGGAGAAGCGTCTGGGGTAACTGCTCTTGCTCTTTGTTTTATATGAAGTGGAAGTGTTCAGTGGTGTCCTGTGATCCAAACGATTTAAAATAATCATTCCTCTCTCTTTACTCATCTGTCTTTCTGTTGCTTATACATCTCTCTCTCTCTCTCTCTCTCTCTCTTCTGGGCTGTCTGTTTTATCTACTAAAATCTAAATGCATTTTCATACACAATACTACACTCTGATACACACACACTCATTGTTCACATTGCACTCGTGATATTCCATTCACACACACTCAACTCCACTTAACATTCACAAACCCACTCGCCCACACACATCCTGCATACGCAATACACAATCCACTCAATACTACCCCCTGCACACACTCTACTACTACTGCTACTCTACAGAACACACACACACACAATGCTCAACACAGATCCCATATACTCCACACAGCATTGCCCACCATGCCATCCACATCCACCAGCCCAAGTAACAGCACTGGACATTTTTATTTCTTTATTCATGGAGTTATTAATTATATTATTAATAAGGTGGTGTAAGGCAGCAAGCTGGATGAAATGCTTAACGGTATTTCACCCAATGCTACAGTCTAAGTTCAAATTCTGCCGAGGTTGACTTTGCCTTTCATCCTTTCGGGATCGATAAAATAAGTACCAGTTAAACACTGGGGGTCAATGTAATCGACTCATCCCCACCTCCCCTTGTGGCAAAAATTTTAAATAATTATTAATAAGGTGGTGAGCTGGCAGAATTGTCAGTCAGCCTTGCCAGACAATTTCATCTGTCATTACATTCTGAGTTCAAATTCCACCAAGATCTACTTTGCTTTTCATTTTTCCAGGGTCAATAAATTAAGTACCAAACAAGCAGCCCTGGGGGCCGATGTGATCAAACTTGGCCCCTCCCCCAGTATTTCAGACCCTGTGCCTTACAATAGATACGAATAAAATATTCATGTTTGCAGCCTTTTTTATATATGAGTGTGCCTTGTGAATCGTGGGTAACAGAAATATCCTTACCTCACACCCACACACAGCGCTACAACCTGTGACCCAAGGGACTGCACTCAACGATTTTATTTATGTGTTTATTTATTTGTGTATTTCTTATTTTTTAAATTATTCTTGTTTTACAGCATTTGTACATCAGTGTGTTGCTGACAGTTCTGTGGACCCTGGGTAACTTGATCTACTGCATGCGGAGCACTGAGTGGGGTGGCTACATGGAAACACGGAGCAAGCTGAACAACTTCCTTCACACCGATTTCGTCATCACGCTGATATTTGGAATCATGTTTTATGCCTATCCCGTTTGGCTTTTGAGAGTTCAGGTAAAAATGCGAAAAAACAAGACACAGAAATTCAGTGTTTGTGTTTTTTGACAATTATTCTGAAAGATTTGGGGTCATTGTTCATGTGGTGGCCCCTTTGTGTTTCCTTAGTATTTTATTCTTTTACTTGTTCCAGTCATATGACTGCGGCCATACTGGAGCACCAACTTCAAGGGTTTCAGTCGAACAAATCGACCACCAAGGCTTTTTGCAAGCTTACTATTTATTCTATCTGTCTCTTTTGACAAACCACTAAGTTACAGAGGTGTAAACACACCAACACCGGTTGCCAAGCAGTGATGGTGGGGGACAAACACACATATACTCTTTTACTTGTTTCAGTCATTTGACTGCGCCCATGCTGGAACACCACCTTTAATCGAGCAACTCGACCCCGGGACTTATTCTTTGTAAGCCCAGTACTTATTCTATCGGTCTCTTTTGCCGAACCGCTAAGTGACGGGGATGTAAACACACCAGCATCGGTTGTCAAGCAATGCTAGGGAGACAAACACAGACACATAAACATATACACACAGACTTCTTTCAGTTTCCATCTACCAAATCCACTCACAAGGCATTGGTCGGCCCGGGGCTATAAGCAGAAGATACTTACCCAAGATGCCACGCAGTGGGACTGAACCCGGAACCATGTGGTTCATAAGCAAGCTACTTACTACACAGCCACTCCTGCGCCTATATATATAAATGGGCTTCTTTCTGTTTCCATCTGGTTGGCCTGAGGCTATAACTGAAGAGGCTTGCACAAGGTGTCACACAGTGAGACTGAACCTGTGACTGTTCTGTTGGAAAGCAGACTCCTTACCACACAACCAGGCCTGCTCTTCCTGTGAGAGGATAGTTATTTAATGGCCATAACCCATGAGATGCCATAGATATTTAACCCTTTAGCATTCAGACTTCTCTGTCAAACAATGTGAATAAAGAAGGATTACACTTGTTTTGAATGACATTGTAGGGTAGGTGTGAGAGGCTGAATCTGACTGTTTTGAACATAAAACAGGTGGAATATTGGGCCAAATTGAGTCGGCTTAAATGCTAAAGGGTCAAATACTCTAAATGTTTTGTTGCTTTCCTACTATTTTAACTAAAACAAATCGTTTATTTTCTTTTTTTTCTTCTTGTTTTTGTTACTAAGAGATTGAAGATCAATATGTTTCTCTCCCGCAGACTTCTTTACCAAGATTAAACGTTGTTCACGCTCATTTGTACCGTCTGTTTGGTTCAGCCCTCATGAGTTCAGCAATCATTTCAGGACGTGCCTCTAATTTTCTCATAGCCTCCGACAAACGCGTTCAGCTGTACACCAGAGTTCTGGTAAGTAAACTAACCAATCTTGAACAAATATCTTTGGAAGTTTTAAAGCTGTATTTAAAAGAGAGGAAAAAAAAAAAGGAAACTAGTCTGTTTTTCCATGCTTGCAAGGGTTGGACAAAATTTGAGGCAGATTTTCTACAGCTGGATGCTCTTCCTGTTGCCAACCCTCACCTGTTTCCAAGTCAGTTGATAATATTTCCTCCAAAGTCCCTTTTTAAACAGCTCAATGGCTGGACATGTTTCTGGAACAGATTGTATAAGTCCACTCTGCGGGGTAGTTGGTGTTAGGAAGGTCATCCAGCCATAAAAACTATGCCAAAATAAACACAGAAGTCTTCTACCTGGCCAGCTCCTGTCAAACCATCCAAGCCATGCCAGCATGGAAAACAAGACGTTAAACAATGGTAATGATGATTGTTCAGCCCTGATGAATTGGGCAATTATCTTGGAACATGCCTCTGGATTTCTTATAACTTCTGACAAATGTATCCAGTTGTACATCAGAATATGTAGTAAGACCTCTAGATATTACAGTCTTGAGTCCTCAGACTCTTCAGATCAGTTATCCTGTTTCTACGGCATAGAAGTGACTGAGGTCACAACGTTCCCCCTGGATCGGACGCTAGTCTGTTGCAGGATTACTCACTTTTGCCAACATGAATTGAAGTACAGTTCCATATTTAAGAGATGAGGAATTATTTACATTTGACGGATATTTGTCCTCATCTTGTTTGTTGATAACTTTTCAGCTGATATACCCTCCAGCTTTCATCAGGTGTCTTGGGGGAAATTTCGAACCTGGGTTCTCATTCCTAGGGAATTTTTTGATATTATTACTGCTTGGAATCGAACTTGGAATCTTGGGATTAGTACCCTGCGCTCTTATCCAATATGCCATATGCCTGGGTATATGGTGTAGTGGTTAAGAGCATGGGCCACTAACCCCAAGATTCCAAGTTCGATTCCAAGCAGTAACCTGAATAATAATAACATCGCAAAATACCATAGGAATGAGAACCTGGGGTTATAGCAAGTGCCGTTCAGTGTGATTGAACCCAAGGCCACATGGTTGGGAAGCAAACTTCTTAACCACATAGCCATGTCTGTTCCCCTGAGCCTGGTGTATCCCTCCAGAGTTGATAAAGTAAAGTGCCTGTGAGAACTGGATATGATGCATCCCTCCTGGGTCTGTAAAATAAAGTACCAGTCAAGGCTGATGGTATCGAGTACCCCAGGCCCTTAAAAAAGATTTGCTGGCTCTTTCTTGTCCCTTTAATTTATTCTGTTTTGCTTGTTCTATTTTCAGATCAATGTTGGATTAATTATCCTGTTTTTAGTGACGTACTTCAGCACTGCTAAACACAACGACTGGTCAGTCCCCAACACACCTTTCATACTCGGGGTCGTCGGTATCTGGACCCTCAATGCTTTCTGTGGCAGCTATTCATTAGCCTATTTCAAAAACTGAAACCTTTCAACCAGCACATTCGTTTGAGAAGAACTTTGAGAATTTAAGTATTTTTTTTTCTCTTAGTCAGTGTGTAAAATGAAAAAAAAAAAAAGAATTGAGATTTTAAAAGAGAATTTTTTAAAGGATCTGCGAAAAAATTTTTAAAGTGCTGCCAAACATTTTGTGTAATTATCAAATTCACACACATACACCAGCCCTTACATGAAGCACACACACACACACACACACACACACACACACACACACACACTTTACATGAAAATCAGATTTTTATGCTGATATCTGCTGGTGTTCCCTTTAACCCTTCAGAATCTCAATAGTTTGGTAAAGCTGAAGGAATCGGAATCTTTTATCAAATTCTCTTACAGCAGCAATATATATTTTTTTAAATGTGTAACGAGAGAAACTTCTATGGAAAAAAAAGATTTTTAATTTTTTTTTTTTTTATTTGTTTTGGCTATTTATTAACGTCTTTTTATGTCTTGTAACAACAAAAACCCAAATTACACTTAAAACGAAGAATGTCCTTTTTTATTATTATATGATTTAGCTCCAATTTACCGTTTTTCTCCCCCACCTTCTCTGCTTGTTTTTATATCTCCATAGATATTTTTGACCATTTCTCATCATGCTCTCTAATTCCATCCATTACCGTCTTCACCCCAAAACGAAATCCTTCTTTTTTAACGACAATTTCACCAGTAATTCATTTTGAAATAACTTTTTTCCCCCCCATTTTTAACAGACATTTTCCTTTTTCTAAACTTAGTTTGAATTTGAAAAAAAAAATAATAAATGGCTATAACATTGTTTCTTCATTATTTCATTAGATTTTGTTTTCTTTCAATTTACTTCTTATTCTAGTGTCATAGCAAAAATTTCTTGAAAACCCCACCAAAACACAAGACCTGGTGACGCTGTCTCTGCTTCAGCAAATAATCTATTGAACAACACTATAGACCTACTAGATATAGCAGCCAAAACCCTTAATTCACAGTTGTCTTAACCTTTCTTTTTTTTACCATTTTTCTGTTAAAATACATTTCCTTTGTTTTAATTAATCATGAAAATAACGAAGAATTTAGTAAAATAACTTTGTCATTAATTAATCTGGCGTTTGGAACAAATTAATGCAAAATTTTGATAAAGTTTTAATTTCAACCTCTTTAATACTCTTGCTGCCAATCCGCCCAAGCCCATCCTTACTTCTGTGATATAAATTTCCCATTTGAAGGTGATCTAAATGGAACATTTCTCATTAATCTTCCATGTTAATTCATATCCCAATTACCAGCTTCCTAATGACCAAAATATTTTAGTAAATTCTTTATTATTTTCAGAATTAATTGAAATAAAGCGGATGTATTTCAACAGAAATATGGCAACAAAAGGGTTAAAATGTGAAAGTTTTACCACAGAACCAAGCAGGGTCCCAGGTGGGTTGGTTTCAAAAACTTATTGTTTTTGACTAGGGACCAGGAGTTTGTGGTGATTTACTATACTTTAGATGTGTCAAACTCAGTAAAAACACTCACCCATGCATACAGGTTTGTGTTTTACATTGCCACATAAAGCTAAGAGGCATTTCTTGTAGCTTTCTGTTCCAAGTTTAACTTCCTCTCGCACTCCCTTAACATATCAAGCCTTGTACTTAAAAGAGAAAGAAGAAAATATTTCAAATAAAAGAAGCACAGCAGATATGTATCAAAATTAAAATTTAATAGAAGTAAAAAAAAAATCAATTAGAATTTTTTACGTGTTTAAAATCGATTGGAAGAAACAAAAATGAATTAGAATTTGTAGATGTTTAAAACCGGTAAAAAAAATGTAGATTTTTCTGATTATGTTTAAATGACATTTTTTTTTAGAAAAAATTAATTTCTCTGCTGAATAACTGTAAAACTATTCAGTTTAGCATCTTTTTGGCTGCTACCCATTTCTTAATCATCTCTTCTTCTTTGGCTCGGACTTCAATCACACTGGCTGAATCCTTCGGATGGGGTCCTCTGCAAAGATAATACATTTTTTTAATCATTATTTTACTTTGCTGCTTCTCTTCCACTGTCTCTTATTTATGACTGATTCTTGCAGTCTTAACTCTGTCGAATGCAATCCTTATTCATTACTCTTTTACTTGTTTGTCATTTGACTGTGGCCATGCTAGAGCACCGCCTTTAGTCAAGCAAATCGACCCTGGGACTTATTCTTTGTAAACCCAGTACTTATTCTATCAGTCTCTTTTGCCGAACCACTAAGTGACGTGGACGTAAACACACCAGCATCGGTTGTCAAGCAATGCTAGGGGGACAAACATACACACACACATATATATATATATATACATATATACGCCGGGCTTCTTTCAGTTTCCGTCTACCAAATCCACTTACAAGGCATTGGTTGGCCTGGAGCTATAGCAGAAAACACTTGCCCAAGATGCCACGCAGTGGGACTGAACCCGGAACCATGTGGTCGGTTAGCAAGCTACTTGCCACTCATGCCAATTTGGACAGGATCTGACCAGTTCAAATGTTAAAGGGCTAAAGTTAATTTATTAAGGCATTTTTTGATGAGATTTCCATAGTTAAAGAAAACAAGTGTTTGGTTCAAAAACTGAAGATTTTTATCCAGAACTAGTGATTCTGTTAATTCCACATATTGTTATGAATTAATCATGCATTATCTCATAGCTTTATAATTTCAATGATGGGATTGTTTATTTTTAGAATGACATTGTACAAGTTCAAATCTCAACAGAATATAAGGAAAATAACAGTGAAATACAAGGCACAACAGAAAAACCACCCATATTTTATAAATGTCCAATGGTGTGGGGCTGTTGAAGTTAGATGGGTGGTGACAGTGTTTGCATGTAACTAATGTTTTGCTATTTTTTTTTTCAGTTGACATGATTTGGATTGGTGCATATTGTATGTTTGTTATTGAAATGTTAGTCTAAAATGGTGAATCTGGGAATTAATTTTTTTTTTGCTATACCCTGTACAATTCAGAGAGATTATAATGTGAAATGCCACCTACTTGAGGTCAAAATGATGCGCTCCACCTTTAACCATGAAGGCCACTACTGAAGGTGAAACAGATTTCAAAACCTGAAATGTTATAGACAAGATGTTTAAGTAAGATTATAAGAACAAAAGGAAAAAAAGCGTAATATGCTGGGAAGAAAGAGAAAGTTGTATCAGGATTTTGAGCAAGAAGCTCTTTATATTGAAACAGAAATTTTTAAAAACAAAAACAAAATTAGAAAATTAACACATTTAAGCATTTGTAGAAAGTTTGATGCTGCAGAGACAACCACAAGGTGGCTTTGGATCCATAGACTGTAGCTACTAGGATGCAAGTTGGTGTCTGATTAACCCTGGCGAGTTCACCTGGGTGAGGTTGTTTTATGTTGGAAGACCTGAAGACCACAGGTTTCTAAAGACGTCTCATTCTGAAAATGTATCTGGCATAAAGACGATTAAACATTTTTTCCCCCCTTTTATTATTGCTTCACCTGATATGCAATTGTCAGAGCTCTTACTAGTGAGGACAGCATTACTTGTGATAGGATATGAACTTACGAACTGGTCAACCAAAACAGAGTAGCATTTTCCTTAAACTGAATTTTGGTCACGAAGTCAGGAAGAGTTACCTCCCTTACCAGGAATTGTTTTAGGATAGGTTTTTTTTCTCCCACTACGAACTTATAATAAATATCTATCTTAACTTTTTCCCAGGCAATATCAAATGGATTGGATGTGATCAAATTTCAGATTCCAAGGATAAGATCTACACAAATCACATCTGTCTACGATATAAGCAGCAGTTATTTAAAGAAACCAATAACACTTCTAATCTTAAAGATGAGACGCCGAAAGTCTAGAAATGCTGCAGATGGATTTAAGAACATCACTGTCCCCAACAACCTACTAGGAACCCATAGAAAAAGATGAAAAAAATCCCAATAGAAAACTTAAAACTAGAACATAGATATGCTTTGAATACATGTCAGAAAATATCGCAGTTAAACACACAAAATGGCGGTGGTTTAGCGAAATGACCAGAGTCAAGAAGATTTACCTCCCTTGCCTAGATATGGCGCTCAGGTTAGATTTACGAATTTTCATAAATTTTTCGGTAAACACAGCATCCTAACGTCTTCTTTTGTTGGCTGTCATTCGTGAACGAGTACAACTTGCTAGCAGAAACTTTGCTTCCCAAGGGTCTGGACCTATAAAATTTGCTTCAATGAATTCCAGCTGAGCCATACACAGAAAAGCAGATAATAAAATAATGATGAGATCATATTAATATATGCTAAGTGGGATTAAAGCTACGTGGTCAAGCTTCCATCTGAATCTTCACTTCACAGTTCCCGTTATGCTGGGTGGGATATGTGACTTGTATAAGAGAACACTAGGGTCCCCAAGACTGCTCTATAGTGTTCTTAGCCACACATGCTTGCCTTATTGCTCCTTGGAGCTTACAATAAAGGACAATTTTCCCCAAGGTGCCACATAGTGGGATTGAACTCAAAAACCACGTTTGTGAAGTGAACTTCTTAAGCAGCCAGCCATGGTTCCAGCAGACAGTAGAATGGATATCATCATCATTGTTTTAATGTCCCCTTTTCCATGCTAGTATTGGTCACAGAAAACTTGTTGAGGCAGACTTTCTACAGCCAGGTACCCTTCCTGTCAGTAAACCCAATAATTTAAGCCTTTCCCATCTAATATTAAACAGGCTGAATGTGAATGAATTCCAAATACCTGTGATAAAATCCAAATAAACCACATTTACCTACCATAAAAAAGGCAGCTATTTATACAGAAATAATACTTTAAATCCTGAAGATGAAACTGAAGGTCCAGAAGTGTTGATGGATTTAGGGACTTGACTGTTGCAAAGAACTCACAATTACAACATAAACATGGCTTTAATATTTGTTTGAAGAAAAAGCAATTCTACACACAACATATATATAGGTGCGTGCATGTGTGTCATCATTATTGTTGTCCCTTTTTCCATGCTGACAAGCCAGAAGGATACACCAAGATCCAGTGTGTGTGTGTAACTTTTCTGCAAATGTCCCTCAACCATTTGTTATATAACAATCCTTTTAAGATTTTTAAACCATAACACAAGGAAACATGTACTTACCCCACCACGGTGCCAAGGATCCAGATCACCATTTGAGAAAACGATATTACTGGTTGTTTTCAAGTCTGAAATAATATAGTGATAATACTTGTCATAAAATAAACATTTTTACATTCTAATGGGATTTCTTTTTCTTCATTAGCCATATTGATTAAATTTGTATCAATTTTATCCTATAAAAATGAGTTTGGATCAGACCTATATCAGACAATGCCAGCTGTATGAATGAATTCTGAAGGGGTTCTTCAGCAACAGAAACAAGAAATATTGATTCTGTCAATGAAAGCAAAGCTTTATATTGCTTCAAAACTTGAAGAATCTTATACCTGAGGGATCAACAATTTGCCAAGAAGGTTGGATTATGTTTTCAATATACCTGAGGGATCAACAATTTGCCAAGAAGGTTGGATTATGTTTTCAATATACCTGAGGGATCAACAATTTGCCAAGAAGGTTGGATTATGTTTTCAATATACCTGAGGGATCAACAATTTGCCAAGAAGGTTGGATTATGTTTTCAATATACCTGAGGGATCAACAATTTGCCAAGAAGGTTGGATTATGTTTTCAATATACCTGAGGGATCAACAATTTGCCAAGAAGGTTGGATTATGTTTTCAATATACCTGAGGGATCAACAATTTGCCAAGAAGGTTGGATTATGTTTTCAATATACCTGAGGGATCAACAATTTGCCAAGAAGGTTGGATTATGTTTTCAATATACCTGAGGGATCAACAATTTGCCAAGAAGGTTGGATTATGTTTTCAATATACCTGAGGGATCAACAATTTGCCAAGAAGGTTGGATTATGTTTTCAATATACCTGAGGGATCAACAATTTGCCAAGAAGGTTGGATTATGTTTTCAATAACAAAGATTTATTATCTTGATTAAAATATCTGTTAAAACCAAAGCAGCATTTGCTTTGTCCTCATCTTGAAGTACAACAAATGTTTCTTTTCAATCTAATGATGTTAATAATGAAATTATTGTATACAGTGCTCAGGTGCAACACATACTAGTTTCAACCAAAGGCCTACCCACACACATTATTATGTTTTAATTATTGTTTTGTTGTTCAATCAATATGATGACAGAATCGGTAGAGCATTGGAAGAAAATGCTTCATGGTATTTCTTCAGGCGGCGAGCTGGCAGAAGCTTTAGCACGCCAGGCGAAATGCGTAGCTGTATTTTGTCTGCCGTTACGTTGTGAGTTCAAATTCTGCCTAGGTCGACTATGCCTTTCATCCTTTCAGGGTCGATAAATTAAGTACCAGTTACTCACTGGGGTAGATGTAATCGACTTTATCCCTTTGTCTGTCCTTGTTTAGCCCCTTGTGGGCAATAAAGAAATATCTTTATATTCTAGGTTCAAATCCCACTAAAATGAACTTTGTTTTGCACCTCTCAAGGGTTGATAAAATAAAGTACCAGTCATGTACTGGGGTCACAGGTATAGACTTAGCTCCTGCTTTCAAAATGGCTGGTTTTGTTCTTGTATTTGAAACCATTATTGCAAAAGCAGCAAACTGGAAAATGCTTGGCACCATTTCTTCCAGCTTTGAGTTTAGATATGACGGAGATCAACTTTGCTTTCCATCCTTTTAGGGATGAGAAAATAAATACCAGCTGAGAACTGGGGTTGACATAATTGGCTTCCCCATGGAGCCTGGAATTTCAGGCCTTGTGCCCAAAGCAGAAAAGACTATCATTATTTTGTTTTAGAGATTAATGATGCTATGAATGTAAAACTGGAGTGTTTCTATTTTCTGGAGGAATTAACAGTGAAATACACTAACGAGCCACTGGTCAGTGTGAAGCTATTTGCCTAAAATGCCACACAGTGAGACTGAACCCAAAACCTCAAGGTTGCTAAAGTAAGCTTCTTAACCACATGACCAAACCATACACAAAACCCCCACAAAAAAAGGAATCAGCTACTCACCTTGACCCCAGTATTCCCAGTCATATGTGGGGACAGTGTTCCAGACCTTTTGGCAATAGTAGTCCCTAATTTTATCATTGAAGGGCAGAACAGGAAACATATCAGTGACGTTGTTTGTACCTGTTGGTGGTGCCAGATCCCCACAGAGCTGTTAAGAAAATTAGAAGAAAAAAGAGAAATAAAAAATTTTAAACAAATAGTGATGAGGGTGGGGGTAGTAAGTTTAGCCTCAGGCTCCACCTTGCTGAAGAGGAACTCTAATCGGTGTTGGTGTGTTTATGTCCCTGTAACTTAGCAGTTTGGCAAAAGAGACTGATAAAATAAGTAGCTGGTTTAGATAAGAAAATAAGTCCTGGGGGTCAATTCATTCAGCTAAAATTTCTTAAGGTAATGCTCCAGCATGGGCACAGTCTAATGGCTGAAACAAGTAAAAAAAAAAACAATCAAAATGAAGGAGTAGACACTCACCTGAAAATCCCAGGCAACGGACGCAGGGCCAACCCCACACCCAGTCGGATCTGCACAAGGAATGAATGCTTTCTCAACATCAAAGCATTGGAATGGTTTCGAGGAAGCGTTGTAAAACATCACTGAAATGAAAGACAAGAGAAGGGTAAAAAGGCCATCAGTTTTGAGGGGAGGGGCTGTAGTTGATGCAATCAATTCCAAGTACATTTCTAGTACTTAATTCTGACCTCTAAAAGGATGGAAAGTAAAGCTGACTTCAGCAGGATTTGAACCCAGAACATAAAAAGCCAGAAATGATAACTCTTCCGAGAGGAAATGGTTTAGTCTAGTCAATACCGTTGATCCCCAGTACATGACTGGTATTGGGTTGGTGCATAATTATTGCAGCTTTTTCTCAACAAAAGCAATAACAATATTTAACAGAAACATCTTTAAATTATTATTCTGGAGCATATTCACCATCTACCTCAATTACTGCTTGGCAGATGGTCAGAACAATCATTTAAAGAGGTTTTTGTTAAATATCGTTATTGTTTTTTGTTGAATAAAATTTGTTGAAAAGAAGCCACAATAATTATGCACCACCCCTGGAGGGGTGAAGAGCAAAGCCAACCTCCCTGGGATTAGAACACAGAAGATAAAGAGTCAGAAATGCTGTAATGCATTTCTTCTGATGCTCCAACAATTCTACCAGCTTACCATCTTTGAGACATGGAAAAATGATAAAATTAAAATAACTAAATAGAAAAAATATGAGGAATTCTGTATATTTGTGTTGTTGGTTGGCTGGAAAGCTTCTCTTATTATTATTATTATTATGGTATTGTCTTTTCTCAAAGAGAAATTTGATCGGATTCGACACAATATTGTCACAGGGTTAGGATTGTCTTGGAGGAATGGTAAAAAACAAAGAAAAAAAACCCAGTGTGAATACATAGATTTAATATGCTTTTATGCAGAAATATATTCAGCTCTTAGAATTAAGATATAATTCCAAGTCTTTCACTCTTCACACCTCAATAAAATCTTTCACCTTTTATCATAAACTTTTTAACTCCTTGTCATAAATTCTTTTTCTTCTTGCCATTACTCTTTCACCCTTTGTCATAAACTCGTTCAACTCTCACCGTATTTCTTTTACCTATGTCATAAATTCTTTCTTCCTTTACCCCTTCTCAATAAAATCTTTCACCCCTTCTCTTTAACTTTTTGTCAGAATCTCTTTCACCCCTAGTCATATCTTTTTCAAAAACTTCTGGACCTCTTCTCATAAACTTTCTCCCTTCATCATAAACTCCTTCACTCAATGTCACGAAATTCTTTCACTCCTTGTCAGCAAACTCTTGCGCAATTTCTTACAATTCCTTGATAATAAATCCTTTACCAATTTTCCTAATAAAACTCAAAACCAAACTTACTTGTGACATCAACCAATCCTTTCAAGACATCACTGGCTTCTTGCATCATTTGGCAAGATTTCTGAAAAGCAAAAAGCATGAAAATGAAGACTTGAAGAAAATCAGCAATGTCAGATTTATTTGTCCACTAAAGATACATCAGAGAATGAATATATCAGGGAACTTCTATTTTGGTTTAAATACAAACAATAATACTGGGAAAAAAATGGATAGTGTGTTTAAAAAAAACTCAAAATAATAGGGAAAAAGTTACATACAAATAGTATCCTTATTGCTTTAACATTCACTTTTTCCTCTGCTTGCATGGAAAAGGTGGAATTTGTTGAGATAGATTCTCTATGGCCAGATGACCTTCCTGTCATCAACCTTCACCTGTTTCTTAGCAAAGTAATATTTCCTCCATGGCCAGACATGTTTTTATGGAAGACTGGGAATGAATGACCCTGCTTTTATGCTAGTAATGATCACTTGCAATCATCACATGATGTCAAGACAAACACATACAACAGACTTCTTTCAGTTTTCACCTACCAAATCCACACACACGATATTAGTTGACCCAGGGCTATAGTAGAAGATACTCACTCAAGGTGCTGTGCAGTGGGACTGAACCTGAGATTACAGAGTTGGGAAGTAAGCAGACCAACCACAACCCAACTTGCACACACACACACACACACACATACATACATACAAGCACGCATATGGCAGGGTTCTTTCAGTTTTCAAATCCACTCTGAAAGCTTCAGTTGATCCATGGCTCCAGTAGAGTTCACCTACCCAAGGTGCCATGCAAAAGGACTGAACCTAAGACCATATAATTAGGACACAAACTTCTTGCCCACACAACCACGCCTCTGTCTATATATTAATAAAAAAAAATAAAATAAAACAAAATATTGCATAAAATCACAAAAGATGGAGAACCAACAGAAACGAGAGAAACTCACATTGACTGGGTTTCCGATCGGAAGCATGGGTGTTGCATAGGGATAATCGAACATTGCCATATTGGTGAAGGCATTTCTTATTGCCCCCAGAAGACGTGTATATGTTTCTGGACCAGATATGGGCTTGCACAATTTAAAATATTCTTCCAGAGTTTTCTTTCCTGAAACATTGAGAAATAAAAGAGACATTTCAAGATGAGGGGTTGTGGGCCTTTTTTTTCTTTTGAAGAGAGTGTAATTCTTTACAATTGATCCTTTTGGAATCTATCATATGAGTGATTTATGTTGTTAAGGGCACCGTTAGGTGATAGGTTTCTTTCTCTTTTTTTTTCTTATTTCATGTATGTGTGTATATATATATATATATACACACACACACACACAATGGGCTTCTTTCAGTTTCCGTCTACCAAATCCACTCACAAGGCTTTGGTCGGCCCGAGGCTAGAGCAGAAGACACTTGTCCAAGGTGCCACGCAGTGGAACTGAACACGAAACCATGTGGTTAGGAAGCAAGCTTCTTACCACACACCCACCCCTGACCTTATATTATATATATGTGTGTGTACTTATGTATATGTGTGTGTATATATATATATATATATATATATATACTAGCAGTATCGCCCGGCGTTGCTCGGGTTTGTAAGGGAAATAACTATATAAGCATTTTTAGAGATGTAAAGTATAATAGCCATCTCAATATGGCTAACCACAAGGGGGGGGGGGGGTTACTGTAGCTTTTTACGTTCTGAGATTTAATAATAAATTTTTAGAGAGTTACTTCCCTTATATATGCCAAAAATGCATTAAAAATGGGAAAAATTCATGGTAAATTTTTTTTTAAATCATAGACTCATCGTAGACGTGCGCTAATCCCCAGAAGGGCTCGATATGAATCCGCAAAATGTGGGAGTAGTTAGGAATCTAAATCGTAGGAGACAGACAGCACACAACCTCACTTTTATATATAAAGATATATATATATATATGTGTGTGTGTGTGTGTCTGTATATGTATGTGTGAGTGAGTGAGTGCATATATATACACACACATAAACTCAGGATCTTCACCACATTGTTACTTCACAATTTAACAAGCTGGAGCAATGGCAATGTTGGTGGGGAGGGAGGGTGTTATTTAGATAATCATATGAGAAACTGATAACCTGTACTTCTTCATTTCCTTTTTGTTTTTTTATTTCTCTCTTACCTGTCTCTCCTTGAGCCATCAACTGATTCATCTTGATGAATGCTTGTCTCACTTGAGGTTCACAGCTGGAAAAATCCTGGAGGAAACAAACAACAAAAAAAAAAATCAATGGAAAATGAAAATATTTTAGTTGATTAATAGCTTATTTGCAATAAAATACACATGTACATATGCACACACAGCATCATCATCATCATTCATCATCGTTTAATATCCATTTTCTATGCTGGCATAGGTTGGAGGGTTTGACTGAGGTCTGGTGAACCAGCGGCTGCACCAAGCTCCAGTTTGATCTGGCAATGTTTCTACAGCTGGATGCCCTTCCTAACGACAACCACTCCAAGAGTGTAGTGGGTGCTTTTTACATGCCACTGGCATAGGAGCCAGTCAGGCAGGCTTGGCATCGATCACGTTTGGATAGTGCTTTTTACATGCCACCAGCACAGGTGTCAGTCAGGGGCTACTGGCATTGGCCACATTCAGATGGTGCTTTTTACGTGCCACCAGCATGGAGGCCAGTCAAGGAGTAATGCATACATACATACATATATATATAGATACTTACAGAGATACACATACACACACACACATTATATATACATAAATAGATATGACAACAAATAATTTTTGCCTCTTTTTATGGACACAAAAGGGTTTATAGGGCTGCAAAAAAGAAGTGCTCAATCAAATCGAAACAAAGACAAAAAAACATTGATTAGAGGACAAACATCAAATTTGAGGCAATGACTTTATATAACACCATGCTCATATATACATATATATTACATACATACATACATACATACACGTGACACATAAAAAGCACCATCTGAACGTGGCCGTCGCCAGTGCAGCCTCCACTGGCTTGTGCCGGTGGCACATAAAAGGCACCATCCAAACGTGACCGATGCCAACCCCGCCTCGAATGGGTCCTGTGCCGGTAGCACATAAAAAGCAACATCCGAACGTGACTGATGCCAGCACGGCCTTGACTGGCTTCTGTGCCGGTAGCACAAAAAAAAAGCACCAACTGATCGTGGCCGATGCCAGACCCCTCTGGCACCTGTGCAGGTGGCACGTAAAAAGCACCCACTACACTCGCGGAGTGGTTGGCGTTAGGAAGGGCATCCAGCTGTAGAAACACTGCCAGATCAGACTGGAGCCTGGGGCAGCCCCTGGCTCCCCAGACCCCGGTCGAACCGTCCAACCCGTGCTAGCGCGGAAAACAGATGTTAAACGATGATGATGATGATATATATATATACATACATACATACATACATACATACATACATATATATATACATACATAATACATACATACACATACATATATATATACATACATAATACATACATACATATATATATACATACATAATACATACATACACATACATACATATATACATACATACACATACATACATATATACATACACTAGCAGTATCGCCCGGCGTTGCTCAGGTTGTAAGGAAAAACTATAAAGCATTTTTAGAGAGTTATAGCCAAAAAAAGCAAAAAATGGAAAAAAAATGATGGTAAATTTTTTTTTGAGAGTAATAAAAGGTTGAGTTGCGTCCCCTAGACAGTCTGTGGTTTGTTTTTTTTATTCTCGACCCATGTCGAATTTATCGATTTTTTTCAGAACTGGGGGAACTTTTAAATTTTCGCTGCGTTAGTTTTGAATTATGACATTGGGCTATGTGTGTGTCAAGTTTCATCAGAATCGGTTGAAAGCCGTGGTCAGGGTGAGGGTACGAGAAAACAGACACACAGAAACACGCACAGACAAACTGCCGTTTATATAGAGAGAGATAATACATATATACACATACATACATACATAATACATACATACACATACATACATACATATATATATATATATATACATACATAATACATACATACATATATATATATATACATACATAATACATGCATACATATATATATATATATACATACATAATACATGCATACATATATATATATATATACATACATAATACATGCATACATATATATATATATATACATACATAATACATGCATACATATATATATATATATACATAATACATGCATACATATATATATATACATACATAATACATACATATATATATATATATATACATACATAATACATACATATATATATATATACATACATAATACATACATACATATATATATATATACATACATAATACATACATACATATATATATATATATACATACATAATACATACATACATATATATATATATAGATATATATACATACATAATACATACATACATACATATACATACATAATACATACATACATACATATATATACATACATAATACATACATACATACATATACATACATAATACATACATACATACATATACATACATAATACATATATATACATACATAATACATACATACATATATATACATACATAATACATACATACATACCATATATACATACATAATACATACATACATACATATATATACATACATAATACATACATAATATACATACATACAAATACATAATAATACATACATACATACATATATATATATAATATATATATATTATATATATATATATATATATATATACATACATACATACATAATACATACATTATATATATACATACATACATACATACTACATATATATATACATACATACATACATAATAATACATACATACATATATATATATATAGAGAAAAAATATAATTATCGTATAAGGTCAATTGTGGATACGTAGCCGCGCGATATAGGTAAACAGTAAAAATAATTACAGACATGGACAGAACATGAAACACCACAGAGACACACAAGAACCACAGGACGGGACATTCGAAGCCCTCAGTCATCAGTAAAGAACCAGATCATCTTAGCAATTTCGGCTGATTAATCTTGAGATTGCTACGATATGGCCAGCCAGCCAAGGGAAACTAAGCCAAGCGCATTAGATCCCCTGGAAGAAAGCTTCGAATGTATACAACGCGAGGACGGAAAACGAACGAAGTACATAAACAAAAATACAGATACGTGACACCAATAAGAATACAAAAACTAAAAAAAACAATAACGGTAAAAATAAAAATAAAAAATAAACAACATACATACATACATAATACATACATAATTAATACATACATACACATATATATATATACATGCACACATATATACGCACATATCATCATCATGATCGTTTAGCGATACAACATACATACATACATAATACATACATATATAATACATACATACACATATATATATATACATGCACACATATATACGCACATATCATCATCATGATCGTTTAGCGTCCGTTTTCCATGCTAGCATGGGTTGGACGCATATATGCATACATATATATATGTATACATAAATGGATGTATTTTTCCCTTGCTCAAAATTAACATGTAAAAAATAGATAAACTGTTATCAGGGCAGCCTCAAATTTGGGGGAAGGGATTAAGTCGATTACATCGACCCCAGTGTGTAACTGGTATTTAATTTATCGACCCTAAAAGGCAAAGTTGATCTCGGCAGAATTTGAACCCAGAACATGAAAACAAACGAAATACCACTAAGCATTTCGTCCAGCGTGCTAACGTTTCAGCCAGCTTGCTGCCTTATTTAATAATATAAATAATAGTAATTGTATCAAATTTTAGCAGAAAGCCAGCAATTTTAATGGGGAAGGTTTAGTTAATTACACCAGCCCCTGCACCTGACTGGTACCTTATTTTACTAACCTAGAAAGGATGAAGGGCAAAGAAGTTGACGCCTGGCAGAAGTGGAACTCAGAAATAGGTGCAGGAGTGGCTGTGTGGTAAGTAGCTTGCTAACCAACCACATGGTTCCGGGTTCAGTCCCACTGCATGGCATCTTGGGCAAGTGTCTTCTGCTATAGCCCCAGGCCGACCAATGCCTTGTGAGTGGATTTGGTAGACGGAAACTGAAAGAAGCCTGTCGTATATATGTATATATATATATATGTATGTGTGTTTGTGTGTCTGTGTTTGTTCCCCTAGCATTGCTTGACAACCGATGCTGGTGTGTTTACATCCCCGTCACTTAGCGGTTCGGCAAAAAGAGACCGATAGAATAAGTAGTGGGATTACAAAAAGAATAAGTCCCGGGGTCGAGTTGCTCGACTAAAGGCAGTGCTCCAGCATGGCCACAGTCAAATGACTGAAACAAGTAAAAGAGTAAAGAGTAGAGTAAATAACAATAGAAGCAATTACCTTGGAAACATCGGTAAAAAAGAAGCTGTGGTCGAATTTCGGATCAAAAAGATAAATCGGTGCACTGGCAGCAATACCACCATCACAGACACCTGGATATTTCATTCGGAGATATGCAGTTAGCATTCCTCCATAACTGCAACAGAATGGAAACAGATTATATCATGTGGATAGGTGTGTGTGTGCAAGTGTTTTTGTTTGTGTGTCTGTGTGTGCACGAGAGAGAGAGAGAGAGAGAAAGAGAGAGAGAGAGTCTTGTAGGTTTTTAACTTATGCTGAATTTATAGATTGCAAATATAAGTCTACAACAAAAACAACGATAATAATGGTTTTAAATTTTGGTACAGGGTCAGTAATTTCGGGGTGAGCACTCACAAAGCATTGGTCGGCCTGGGGCTATAGCAGAAGACACTTGCCCAAGATGCCACGCAGTGGGACTGAACCCAGAACCATGCGGTTGGTTAGCAAGCTACTTACCACACAGCCACTCCTGCGCCTATTTCTGAGTTCCACTTCTACCAGGCGTCAACTTCTTTGCCTTTCATCCTTTCTAGGTTAGTAAAATAAAGTACCAGTCAAGTACAGGGGCTGGTGTAATTAACTAAACCTTGACCCCTACTGTTCAACTGGTCCTTATTTTACCAACCCTGTCTGACTGGCTCCTGTACAAGTGGCACGTAAAAAGCACCCACTACACTTACGGAGTGGTTGTCGTTAGGAAGGGCATCCAGCTGTAGAAATATTGCCAGATCAAACTGGAGCTTGGTGCAGCCTCTTGGCTTTCCAGACCTCAGTCGAACCATCCAACCCATGCCAGCATGGAAAACAGATGTTAACTGACAATGAATGATGATGATGCTGTGTGTGCATATGTACATGTGTATTTTATTGGAAATAAACTATTAATCAACTAAAATATTTTCATTTTCCATTGATGACTTTTTTTGGTTGTTTGTTTCTTCCAGGATTTTTCCAGCTGTGAACCTCAAAGAAGGTAAAGCTGACTCAGGTGGAATTTGAACTCAGGAAGTACAGACAGATGAAATTCCACTCAGCATTTTTGTTCAGTGCAGTAAATACTCTACCAGCTTACTGTCTTAATAATAATAATAATAATAATAATAATAATAATAATAATAATAATAATAATCATGTACATTGTTTTGTCTTGGTATAAAAGATGGGCTACAGCAAATATTCTGCTCAATACCACAGATTTGCTTGTCAGTTGTTTGACCTTAACCAGTTGAGCATGTCCCTTAGTGGCTGACGATATGTGCATCTCTGATCACGAGCAGAAGTAGTGGGGGAGCATCATAGCCATGTGTTGAGAGGGATTCTTTGGGGTTTGAATATTTCACCTCTGGAAACATGGGTGTTTCTTTCAACATCCTTAAACAACCCTTATTCAGGGACCGTTTGAGCGGGATGGGCTACTCAACCTGAAGAAAATTCTAACTGGGCCCCACCTGCAAGGTCATGTGCTGTTTATCTTGATATGAGATCACCATGTCGCGCACATATGGTTGTGATGCATGTGCCTGGTGTACCTTTATCAGACGGGTAGTCATGATGGGTATATTGGGCTTCGTATATTTTACCCCAGTGTCACTTTGATGGCATGAACTGCTCTCTCACTCAATAATAATAATAATAATAATAATCTTTTCTACTTTAGGCACAAGGCCTGAAATTTTGGGGGAAGGGAAGCCAGTTGTTGTTGAGTAGCTCTTAATCTGGCTCTGGTCCAGCAGTCAGTCTCATAGCACACATGTAGTCAACCAAAGAACAAGGTACCATCCCCTCCCCTGGGGCCCAATATCCCAGTTATACTCTATTCCCCAGCTTTTTCTACTCTAGGCACAAGGCCCGAAATTTTGGGGGAGAGGGTCAGTTGATTAGATCAACCCCAGTACGCAACTGGTACTTAATTTATCGACCCCGAAAGGCAAAGTCAACATTGGCGGAATTTGAACTCAGAACATAAATATAATAATAATCCTTTCTACTCGAGGCACAAAGCCTGAAATTTGTGGAGAGGGGATTAGTTGATTACGTCGACCCCCAGTGTTTGACTGGTATTTAATTTATTGACCCCAAAAGGATGAAGGGCAAAGTCGACCATGGTGGAATTTAAACTCAGAACATAGCGACAGGCGAAATACTGCTAAGCATTTCATCCAGTGCGCTAACAATGCTTACTTCTTTACTACCCACAAGGGGCTAAACACAGAGAGGACAAACAAAGACAGACAAACGGATTAAGTCGATTACATCGACCCCAGTGCATAACTGGTACTTAATTTATCGACCCCGAAAGGATGAAAGGCAAAGCCGACCTCGGCGGATTTTGAACTCAGAATGTAGCGGCAGACAAAATACATATTTCTTTACTACCCACAAGGGGCTAAACACAGAGAGGACAGACAAACGGATTAAGTCGATTACATCGACCCCAGTGTGTAACTGGTACTTAATTTATCGACCCCGAAAGGATGAAAGGCAAAGTCGACCTCGGCGGAATTTGAACTCAGAATGTAGCGGCAGACAAAATACGTATATCTTTACTACCCACAAGGGGCTAAACACAGAGAGGACAAACAAAGACAGACAAACAGATTAAGTCGATTACATCAACCCCAGTGCGTAACTGGTACTTAATTTATCGACCCCGAAAGGATGAAAGGCAAAGTCAACCTCGGCGGAATTTGAACGCAGAATGTAGCAGCAGATGAAATACGGCTACGTATTTCGCCCGGCGTGCTAACGTTTCTGCCAGCTCGCTGCCTTAATAATAATCCTTTTTTTTTTTTTTTTTTTGTAGGCACAAGACCTGAAATTTGGGGGAAGAGGATAGTTGATTACACTGACCCCAGTGCTCAACTGGTACTTATTTTATCGACCCCGAAAGGATGAAAGGAATTTGAACTCAGAAGATAAAGTGAATGAAATGCCAGTAAGCGTTCAGCTCAGCAAAGGTAGATCTTTGTTGTCCTTCCGTGTTTGCACAGAACCGACAGGCTGCCTGCCTGACTGCCTGCCAAACAGTTGTTGCATTACAATTGGCAGATTGCATTGGCTGGCTGTGAACTGGATGAGAGGAAGGTGGTGGTGGTGGTGGTGATGTGGGGGAGTTGTGTGTAGGAATCTGGTGTAAAAGAATAGACATAAAAGGGGAATGGAAGAGTTTTTTTTTCTTTTTTTTTATCTACGAGAGATGTGTGTCTGACATATTAATTGTATCAATGTTGAAAGTGGGACCTTTATTGTTGTTGGAAGTTGCTTTGCTAGACTGTGGTTGAGGTAGTACAGAAAGAGGGGGAGGAAAAGAAGAAGGGGGAGAAGCAGGGGAGAAGAAAAGAAGAAGGAGGATAAGGAGAAGATGATGATACAGAAGCAGGAAGAAGAAATGAGGAGAAAAGAGCAAGGAAACAAAAGAATGAGAAAGAAAAAGAAAGAAAAGAGCTTCTACACAATTTCCTTCTGTATCCACTGACAAGGCTTTTGTCAGCCCAGGGCTATAATAAAAGACTCTTACCCCATGTGCCACACAGTGAGGTTGAACCTGACACCACTGGTTGTAAAGCAAGCTTCTTAACCACTTGGCTATGGTGTCACCTATGTTGAAAAAAAAACTGTTTAAAATACGAAACAAGAAGGATATCAGGGTGGATTATATCCTCACCTGCCACCAAATGATATAACAGGAGACTTCTGGGCACTCAACATGATCTTCAGGGTGTTTATCAGATGTGCAAAGTCTGCAAGGGCTTGTCGAACGGTTAGAAAACTGATATAGGGCTGCTTGAAGCTTCTGTCAGGACCAAATGGAAGCGATTTACCATAATATCTCTGAAAGATTTTTGGAAGGAAAAGGAAAATGAAAAGATATTCTTAGTTAATTGGCAAAATTAATTAAGGTATCAACAATAAATATGTTTCTTCTTGGACAACAGAAAAAGGTACAAAGCATAAATTTTCTTGTGAGTGTGTTTGCAAAACCATTGTCCAATACTTTGATAATTTTTGATACCTTGGCATCTGAAGCAGCTGGAGATGACCAAAGAGAACCAGCTATCCCAAGCAAAAATAAATATTGAAAAAAAAAAAATGCATTTGGACATATGACAGTTTAACATAATAGCAACAAGAGATTATATATGTGTGTATATATATATATATATATATATATATATATATATATATATAATATATATATATATATAATAGAAATATTAAAATTACTAAGTCTCTCTAAAAGAGATTACGGCAGAGTTACTGGAAATTAATTGTTATCGCCATATTAATATGGCAGTCTTATAGATATAAGACTAAAGCTGTCGCTGATTAGCTCCATGAGGCCATCGCCTTAAGCTAGCTATTTGACACACAAACTGTGTCCATTATAACCTTCGAACCCATATATATACTTATCATCATCATCATCGTTGTTTAATGTCCATTTTCCTTGCTGATATGTGTTGGATGGTTTGACTGATCTGGCAACGTTTCTACAGCTTGATGCCCGTCCTAACACCAACCACTTCGAGAGTGTAGTGGGTGCTTTTTACTTGCCGAAAACACTGTTTACAATGAGCTGGTAAAATCATTAGCACACCGGATGAAATGTTTAGCAGTATTACATCTGCCTTCAGCCCTTGACTGGCTCCTGTGCTGGTGGCAAGTAAAAAGCACCCACTATACTCTTGGAGTGGTTGGTTTTAGGAAGGGCATCCAGGTGTAGAAACATTTTATCCTTAGCTGCAATATTTTAAGCAAAAACTTTCTTGTTCTGTACTTTACCAGATGTCCTGAACTTTTCCAAGTGTAATAACTTGTCCTGTAATTTTCCAGGTTTATAATGTTCAGAATATTACTTCTCTTGCTCACATTTTTCCATGTAATCCCTGTTTTTTCCAGGTTATGCAATTATGCTAATTAATAATGTGTCAATTAGCAGTGTCATTGATAGTTTTTTTCCTTACTTCAATGATTCCTGTGACATATATTAAAAGTCCCATTATAGAACTATATTCATTAAAAATATATAAAACCATATTATCACCCTCAAATTTGAGATACAAGCACTCATAACACTTTTCTTTTAAAACTTCATTGCTTGAGAGTGATACCATGAAATTCCTCAAATTGAGCTCTGTCATTTAAGCTTAATTAGAAATATAGTTTGTTTTTAAAATAAAAAAGTTAATTATACTTAAATCTAATTTTTTGCCTTATATTTTTTTTCATATTTTACCTCAAATCTTTTTTGATCAAATTTTTGTTGCATGGGACGAAAACTATAAAGTTTTTCATGCTTTCTTCTATCATTGAAGCTAAGATAAATATATTTTGCATTTAAAATAAAAAAGTTATTTAGATCTAAACTTGATTGGTGGTGTTACTCTCCTATAATGTTGCTACAAATTTTGACGCAAACATTTTTCTACTGGATCTAACCCTTTAGTGTTCAGATTATTCTATCAAACATAATGCTTATTGATTCACATTGATTTGAATTAATCATGCATTATCTCATATCTTCAAGATCTTGATGGTGTAATTACTTAATGTAGAATAACATTGTAGGGTAGGTGTGAGAGCCTGGATCTGGTCAGTTTGAACATAAAACAGATTAACTATTTTGGCCGGATATGGCCGCTTTAAATACTAAAGGGTTAAATCTCAATTTTTTTAATGTCAAAATGTAGCTAGGGATCAGTCCTCTTTAAGAACTGAATTGGCAACAAGCTCTAAAAGATGCTGCATGTGAGTAAACTGTGGCCTTAAGAATATTATTCAACTACTACCATAGTTGAATGATAGATGGGATGAAAGTGAAACAACAAAGTTACTTACATGTTCCCCAAAAACAACCAGAGCACCGAATTTGGGGGCAAGGTTAAAGATGAGCCCTGTAATTTCCCAAAATTGATCAATGGGACCTTCATTTCCAGTATAAAAAAATATGGGGCCATTGTTTTTACGGTCCCACCATTTATCTGCAATTAAAAACAAATCCACTTAGAATACAATGAGACACAGGTCCAGACATGCACACACATGAAAATATGTGTGTGTATGTATATATATATATATATATATATATATATATATGTCTATATAATAGTAAAAACAAAAATTATAGGAGTGATCATGGAGTAGTAGGAGTAGTAGTAGTAGTAAATGAATGAACTGGGGAAGGCAATGCCACAAACAATTACAGTAAATTGATCTTAGGAGGTCAAAGGTAATGAATAGTAGAATGATCTCACGTTGATGGCAGTTAATTCCCCCCCTTTGACCAGTAAGGTCAAAAAGTTAGTTTGAGCTATTTTGAGAACAATATCACCATGGGGTTGAATAAACAAGAGAAAAAGAAAAAAATAAACATTTTTTCCAGGTGGAATTATTTACCATTTCAAAGAAATCAAAATAGAAGTCAAAATGCCATGATGAAGCCCTTGATGGGTTGCAGCATCATGATGCACTTAAATATACATCAAGTGCACCTTGGAAGCAGTGGAAATGTTACGTGGGAAGAACTTCAATGACTGCAGAATTGAATATTTAAGTTAAAAGTTCTCATCTGTGTATCATGCTAAATGTGTATACACCACTGAAAGACATGATGTAGTTTATGCCTGAGATAAAATTGCTTCATAGACATGTTGTATTAAAAAACAACATAAAACAGATCAAGGTAAACATCATTGCAACAGTGACTCATGAGATTGGAGGCAAACACCAACACACACACACATGCACACACAGATACATGCATGTAAGCACAGAAATATAGATAGAAAAACTGAGACAGAGGCAGAGAGAGAGAGAGATTGTGAGCAAGTGAGAGAGAGAGAATGACAGAAACATCAAATAAGTCACCATTGAGTGAGTGATGCCAAAATGTCTGTGAACTGTCCAAGATCTGTCAGCAGAACTCCCTGGTTTGGGTTGCATTTCAGCTTTGTAGAAGTACAGGGAGCTCAGCCAGTGTCAGGGCAAACTAGCAGAATCGTTAGCACGCTGGGTGAAATGCTTAGCGAAAATTTTGTCTGCCGTTACATTCTGAGTTCAAATTCCACCGAGGTCAACTTTGCCTTTCATCCTTTCTGGGTCAATAAATTAAATACCAGTTACGCACTGGGGTCGATGTAATCGACTTAATCCCTTTGTCTGTCCTTGTTTGTCCCTTCTATGTTTAGCCCCTTGTGGGCAATAAAGAAATAAGTGTCAGGGAGCAGTTTATTATAACATCATAATTGTGGGGTAAAATATAAAGGATCACTAAATATTGGAAAAGCCAGCACTTATAGTGTGTGTTGAGAGCAAAGTTACATGGTCATAAGTATGTCAAGTACTCATAAACATGGGGGGGTCTGTATATATAATCAGTCTGGAGGTGGGGGGAGAGTTATTTATCATATAAAGTAGTCTATGTCAAGGGCTGTTAAACTTGATAAGAGGGCAGCCAGAAGTTGAGATCTGTGATAAGCTCTATATTGAAGAGCTGATAAATCATGGGAAGAAAACTTCTAGAAGTTTGATATCTCTTAGAGATTTCCACTTAACGAAGATGATAATTAAAAAACCACAAAACGGAAGATTTCTTTTCTTTGAGATAATCTATCTGTTGTGTTTGCTAGGTCTAGATTAAAGATTAGTCTTTGTCAATGTCTGTGATCTTACTTAGATTTCTTTTGTTTAAAGAAATTTCTTATCAGTTCACAGAAGAAAGGCATGAATATCACAACACAGGCAATCTATAGTTATTTGTCTTCAAATTGCTTCAGAGAAGAAAGGTGGGACTCTCAAACATCTTAAACCACTCATGGGACCAAGGTTCTGTGGTGAAGAATTGGGCTTCTGTCCCCATCAAAATATGATAAAAATTATATTTTTTGAGGCAGAGGTGGTTGTGTGAGAAGAGGTTTCCTTCCCAACAACATGGTTTTGGGTTCAAGTCCAACTGTGTGGAACCTTGGACAAATGTCTTCAGCTATAGCCCCAGGCCAGCCAAAGCCTTGTGAGTGGATTTGGTAGACAGGAACTGAAAGAAGCTAAATCATAAATGTATTAATGTGTGTGCATACGTGTAAGTGTTGCTGTTTCCTTGCCTTGACACTGTGTGATATGTGTAAATGAGTGTCACTATCATACAAGCAGTGTCCTTCGTTCCAATCTTTTGTGAAAAACATGTCTGGTTATATTTGTGCCCAGAGTAGAAAAGAATGCCTTGCTTTTAATAATATTTAGTTAAGTATAAGCATCGGGGTGGGGGAGGGGACTGATGCAGTTTCGCACCTCTCCTTGAAAAGTGCATTTTTTTGAAAAGCTTTTTTTTAGATTCCTACGTTTCAGATGTCGGAGATTACGAATATACAAAAAAAAAAAAAAAATTAATCCCCACCCCCGAGCACCACTTCCTCCCGTTTAAAATTTTGAACTTTTTCGAAGTTTTTTTTTTCCATATGTTTTAGATGACGGAGACTCCGGATATGCAAGAAACCACGTTTTGAAACTTTTAAATTCAATAAGCATGTATAAAGAGATAAATAGATATGAGTGTCTTCCTGGGACTGAAAACAACAGTAACACCATATTCTATAGGAGTGCCACATTTAGTTGACAACTATATTGTATAAATAAACGGATAGGGATAAATAGACAGATAGACAAATAAACAAATGGATGAAAAAGTTCAAAATTTTAACTTGGGGAGGGGTAAAATTTGGGCCTCTTATTAAACTTTATAACATTAATTATTAAACATTAACTTTATCATAAAATTGGTGCATATTTAATTTACATTATATTATTTACGAATTATATAAGGCAAACAAAAGTCAAACGCAAATTCTTTTCCCTTTCATATTTTTGTTTGTATTTAATTTCGATTTGCCTATGTTCGTCAATCCGCTACGATTTCTTTAAAGTAAATAAAATAAAAAAATATTTGAATTGGAGTGGAGGGGAGTGAAATAAAAAAAAAATTATTATTTATTTTTGGATCTTTTCATTTGTGAAGCCAGTTTTTCCAAATTTTTCCTACTGAACCAAACAATTTGAAACTTCGTATACTGGTAGAATGTGTCAAAAGTAAACTTAATTGTAAAGATCCTTTTTTTTTTGCATATTCGTAATCTCCAACATTTAAAACGTAGGAATCCGAAAAAAGTTTTTCAGAAAAATGCATTTTTCATGGAGAGGTGCGAAACTGCATTAGTTCTGCATCTGGTCTTTACTTTCAGAGTTCCTTTAACGCATTTAAAATTTTTAAGTATTTCTGGCTTGATAAAAAATAAAGTTGTACTATTTAAGAAGAGTGGTCCCGGTGTGTGCACTTGCGTATCCGCACTAGCTAGTCGTGACTAATTGATCCTACAACGACTACCTAGCAAAGTAAATAAAAACACAAAATAAATAATTTTTTTACACAAAGTAAATAATTTTTAAAACAAAGTAAATAAAACACAAAAATACAAAGTAAGGATCGACTAGTCACGACTAGCTAGCGCGAGTACGCGCACCGGCACCACTCTTCTTAAATAGTACCAATAAAGTGGCAGTCGTTAAAGTGCTGTTAACTTACTGTTTATATAAAGCATTGTTGATTAAGGTCGATAAAACGAAATACGAATTGTTGCTTATTGTTACCTCCACCCGAAAAATATAATGACATTTTTAAAAACTTACCCTGAACTAAATATCTTTGAAAGAAAGTCTTGTTATTGACGAAATTTATATGGTCCACATACTGCTCCATATACTTCTCGGTAAAAGGAACCGACTGTCGAACATTATGACCATTATTGCCATCAGCACTAGAACCAATTGGGCCATTTGATAATATTAAGAGTAGAGACACCCATATTAAACCCGTAATTCGCCAGCTAAATGCCATCGTTGTGTTTATTGCTTGAAGAGAAGTTCTCTTTAACCTCGACCCATGTGACTCTGGGGACAACAACTATGACACATCTATCACGTGACGCACTTCAGTTTTTTTTTTGTTTGTTTTGTTCTTTTTTTCCTGGGAATCCACGCCTTTCCCGTCTTTAACCTCTCGTCACCCTCCCTCCCCGACCTTACTCTGTTTCTATCTCTCTTTCTTACTCTTCTCTCTTTCACTCACTTTCTCTATCTTTCCGCGCTTTCTTTTTCTCTCTCCTTCGCTCCATCTCTTACACTCTCTCCCACTCCCTCTCGCTCCATCTCTTACACTCTCTCCCACTCCCTCTTCCTCCCTCCGTCTTCCTGGCTTACTCTCTCTCCCCTCCCTCTCTCTCCCTCCCCCTCTCTGTCTGTCTGTCTCTCTCTCTCTTCATTCGTCCCCATTTCTTTATATCTACCCGTTCCCTGTCGTTTTAAAACTTCATACCGAAATGGAAGAGAACTACCCCACCCCACCCAACTCATGATCGTCCAACCAGCTAGAAATAGTAACCAAATCCTAAAATCACGATCTACGAAGGAAGAACGAATCTTTTCTGCTTTATTTTGTTCCAACTATTTTCACATTCGTTGTACTAATGTTTTTTTCTTTTTTTTTGTTGTTGTTAATCGCGGAAATGAAATTCATTTTTGCAATAGATTAAGAAATAATAAATTAATAATTTCAGAAGGTGTTTATAAGCCATTTAAAAGCACACAAAAACCATTAGATTCACTTCAACATTTAAATCTTATTTGTCAAAATATCTTCATCAGTGAACAGGTCGCGGTTTCAAAGCGACGAAAATATTTTGACAAATTAAATTTAAATGTTGAAGGCGCAGGAGTGGCTGTGTGGTAAGTAGCTTGCTAACCAACCACATGGTTCCGGGTTCAGTCCCACTGCGTGGCATCTTGGGCAAGTGTCTTCTGCTATAGCCCCGGGCCGACCAAAGCTAGATGGAAACTGAAAGAAGCCTGTCATATATATGTATATATATATGTGTGTGTCTGTGTTTGTCCCCCTAGCATTGCTTGACAACCGATGCTGGTGTGTTTACGTCCCCGTCACTTAGCGGTTCGGCAAAAGAGACTGATAGAATAAGTACTGGGCTTACAAAGAATAAGTCCCGGGGGCGATTTGCTCGACTAAAGGCGGTGCTCCAGCATGGCCGCAGTCAAATGACTGAAACAAGTAAAAGAGTAAAAGAGTAAGTGAATCTATCGGTTTTTGTGTGTTTTTAAATGGCTTATAAACACCTTCCACGCTGCAATTGTTTTTGTTTCAGCACACGATCTCAGATCAAGTTACTTGCTATGCAAGTACATCTCCATAATAAGTTATATAGCATTTAATATTTGCAAATTTTGGGTACTTTTAGCCAGTCAAAAGCCACAGATATATTAGTGTTGCGTCCACAGTAACAAGCGAATTTGTAATTTTAAGCAGACTACATCTTCCCTTGTTATAACTACCTATTTCTTTACTACGGATTTGACAAACGGATTAAGTCGATTATATCGACCCCAGTGCGTAACTGGTACTTATTTAATCGACCCCGAAAGGATGAAAGGCAAAGTCGACCTTGGCGAAATTTGAACTCTGAACGTAGCAGCAGACGAAATACCTATTTCTTTACTACCCACAAGGGGCTAAACACAGAGAGGACAAACAAGGACAGACAAACGGATTAAGTCGATTATATCGACCCCACTGCGTAATTGGTACTTATTTAATCGACCCCGAAAGGATGAAAGGCAAAGTCGACCTCGGCGAAATTTGAACTCTGAACGTAGCGGCAGACGAAATACCTATTTCTTTACTACCCACAAGGGGCTAAACACAGAGAGGACAAACAAGGACAGACAAACGGATTAAGTCGATTATATCGACCCCAGTGCATAACTGGTACTTATTTAATTGACCCTGAAATGATGAAAGGCAAAGTCAACCTCGGCAGAATTTGAACTCTGAATGTAGTGGCAGATGAAATACCGCTAAGCATTTTGCCCGACGTGCTAACGATTCTGCCAGCTCGCCACCTTATAACTACCACTGGTGTAGAAAACAGGACAACAACGTACACTGGACAGACAGCATGTTACATAGGTGAGCAGATAAGTGAACAGTGGTGGAAACTCAAAGAGGAGAAAAGCTCATCAGTGCTCAACCAACAGGCTCAGAACATGGAAGCTCGATTGACAGCATATTAGGATCTTTATCAACACATAGAACAGACACAACTTTCATGTTGCACTATTGGGCTTCCATACAGTCAGTATCAGTGAAGTACTGGTGTTGATAAAATCAAGTACATCCTTTTCACTTCCCCTGCATCCCCACCCCACCACCAAATCCTCTAGTTTTCTACCCAGTTTATTAGAAATCCTGATTGCTTCCATGAAGTCAGTGAAGGTCATATCTCACACATTGGCTGACAAAGTGGAGTGTAGTATTTAGTTACGAGGTGAGCAGGCAGAGTTTTAACTGTTTCTTTTTGCTCCTTGTGTTCTGTGTTCAAATCCTACCAAAGCCTTGTGAATGAATTTGGTAAACAGAAACTAAAAGAAAACTGTTGCGTGTGTGTGCATGTGCGCCTGTGCATGTGTGTGCATGTGTGCCTGTGCGTGTGTGTATACACATACATATATATATGTATGCATGTGTATGTGTCACTATGTATGTGTGTGTCTGCATGTATGCATATTTGTGTGTTTGATTGCATTTAAAGTGGACTCATTTTTTAATTGCACATTAGTGGTGGGACCATGAAAACAATGGCCCCATATTCTTCTAGACTGGAAATGAAGGACACTTTGAAGAATTTTGGGAAGTCACAGGGCTCGTGTTTGACCTTGCCCCCAAATTTCATGCTCTGGTTGTTTTCAGGTTACATGGAAGTTTGTTTTGCTATTTCGCTTTCCTCTCTTACACACAGTCTTCACTCCGTCAGTTACGATGACAAGGGTTTCAGTTTTTCTTAACAAGGAAAATGGAAAATGAACTTATTGTATACAGTGCTCAGGTGCACTACAACACATCAGGAAAGTAACCAAAACTGCACCAACAGCACATGGAGGATGCACAGGAAAAGGTTTTTAAAAAATAGCAAAAGCCTGCTTGTGAAATGAACAGGAAAGTGGCTGGGTACCCCACATGTACCCTTAATGTAGTTGTAAGGGAGATTCAGCATGACACAGAATGCAACAAGGTAGGCCTTTTGAATTACAGGTACAACTCATTTTTGCCAGCTGAGTGGACTGGAGCAATAAAGTGAAATAAAGTGTCTTGCTCAAGGACACAACATGCCACTGTGAATTGAACTCACGGCCTTATGATCATGAGCCAAATATCCTAACCACTAATCCATGCCTCTTATAATCCTTTCTACAGGAAGCACAAGGCCTCAGATTTGGGGGGAGGGATTAAGTCGATTAAATCAAACGGATTAAGTCGATTATATCGACCCCAGTGCGTAACTGGTACTTATTTAATCGACCCCAAAAGGATGAAAGGCAAAGTCAACCTGGGCGGAATTTGAACTCAGAACGTAGCGGCAGACGAAACACCTATTTCTTTATTACCCACAAGGGGCTAAACACAGAGAGGACAAACAAGGACAGACAAACGGATTAAGTCGATTATATCAACCCCAGTGCATAACTGGTACTTATTTACTCAATGCCGAAAGGATGAAAGGCAAAGTCAACCTCAGTGGAATTTGAACTCAGAATGTAGCGGCAGACGAAATGCCACTAAGCATTTCGCCCAGCATGCTAACCATTCTGCCAACTCACCAGCTTATGATACAGTATTTATAATCCAAATAAAATTTGCTGAAAAGAATTCTCTCCCTCCACCAAGAAGCTTGCCCTCCTCTCTTTTTCGCTCCCCCAATCTCTCTCCTTCACTACACCATGTTCCAGGCTATTCATCCACAAACAATTATCAAAGGGTAGCTGATACATCACAGGGATTACTTGATTGAAAATCAATTATGCTAAAGGTGTTAAGTTACAGCATGATATCATAAGATGTATTGAAGCCTTTCTCTCTGGCTTTTCATATTGCATCCAGGAGCAAATAAATCAACTGATGCCTTATATTCTTGCAATAACTAATACAGTGTGTGTGTGATTTATATTTTTACTTGTTTCAGTCATTAGACTGCAGCCATGCTGGAGCACCACTCAATGAATTTTACATGAATGAATGAATCCACTCACAAGGCTTTGGTCAGCCTGAAGTTATGGTGGAAGAGACTTGCTCAAAGTGCCACACAGTGGTACCAAATCCAGAACCATGCAGTTGAGGATCCCGTGGTTACATCACAGGGTTTTAAAACAGTTTGGAATGAGAATACAACCAAATACTTTTGGCTGCTATTTCTAGCAACCTACCATGACAATTATTTATATATTACTATAATCCTCATGATTTTAATGTCCAGTTTTCCATGCTTCCATGGCTCAAACAGAATTCGTTGAGACGCATTTTCTATTCCTGGATGCACTTCCTGTCACCAAATCTTATCTGTTTCTGAATAAGATAATATCAGCATCTTCATCATCATTATGACCAGCATAATCATCATCACCAATATCATCATCATCATCATCATGTTCACCATCACCATCATCATCATCATTACGACCAGCATAATCACCATCATCATCATCATCATTATGACCAGCATAATCATCATCACCAATATCATCATCATCATCATCATGTTCACCATCATCATCATCATCATCATGTTCACCATCATCATCATCACCAATATCATCATCATCATCATGTTCACCATAACCATCATCATCATTACGACCAGCATAATCATCATCACCAATATCATCGTCATCATCATCATCATCATCATCATCATAATCATCATCATCATCACTACTGTCACCACCACCACCACCACCACCCTTATCATTATCACCACTATTACTGGCACCCAACTGTCTACTCTTGTAGCTTAGTCAATAGAGCTTAAGACATTTTTCTTCTTCACACTCACCATCACAATCATCACCATCATCATCAGCAGCAGCAGCATTGCTTTCAGCATCCCTGCCATTATCATCATTCCTGTCGCCACCACCACCACCACCACCACCATCAATCTCATTGCTATTGTGTTACCGCTTCTCATCACAGCTGCTACACTACCACCACCACCACCACCACCCTCATCATCATCATCAGCGTTACCACCATGACCACCATGTCTACCACTGTCTTTGTCATTGGCATCATTGCTGTCAACGTCTGAGCCATCATCATCGCTGTCATGTCACCATCACCCTCACTGTTACTATGGCTACCATCACCACCACCATCATCATCATCACTGTTACAATAGCCACCACCACTACTACCATTACCATCACCACCATCATCATCATCATCACTACCATTACCATCACCACCATCATCACCACTACCACCACTACCATCGCCATCACCATCCTCACCCCCCACCATCACTATTGCCATCATCATCATCATCATCCCCAACATTACTTCCACAACCATCACTGTCAGCATCACCACCTTCGTATTCATCGCCATTATTAGTACCACCAGCACTATCATTGTCATCAATACAAGCCTCATCATCATCATCATCATTACCATCACCACCGCTGCCGCCGCCAACGCTGCCGCCACCACCATCGCAGTTACTATGCCCATCCCTGTCATTATCTTCATCGCATCGCTATCATTGTCATCGCCATTGTCCCCATCACTATCACCATCATCATCATCATCATCATGATTGTAATCACCATATTGAATGAAATGCAATAATGTCTCCAATAACTAATAAGAAAACTGGTGATGAGAAAGGAAGGTGTCCCAGAGTCTGGGTGAGGGTGATGGTGAGTTGCATTCTGTGCAGTTCTGTGCACTTGTGCACCAGCAACTGCACACCATGGCAACAACTTATCGAAATCAATAACAACTAAAACTTCTGCAGCATTTAGCAACATTATTTTCTTTCAATTTACTCCACACACACACACACACACACCACACACACGCACACACACACACACACACGCACACATTTATACATGTGTGCACATGTAAGTATGTGTCTGCTTATGTGTATTATGCATATATATGTATTATATACATGCATGTGTGTGTGTTTGTGTATGTGCATGTGTATATGTATGTGTATGTATACATGAGTGTGTGTGTGTGTGTGTGTATATACGTATCTCTATGTACATCTTGACTCAAGACTATTGAAAAAGTTGCAAGACGCAATGAAAATTTAAGGAAAATAAAAATAAGAAATAAGTGGAAATTTTACCGGTGAGTGTGTTAAAATATAAGGCACCAAAAGAAAATGACTCTCCCAAGACATAACAGAATATGCTTCAACACATGAACTCACATAAAGAATCTTGCAAGCCAAATCCAAAAACGAAATATAATTTTTGGTAATATTTAATTATTTATGTAATCTATTCAAGTACAGTAGAAATCAAACATCTGTGGTTATTAGATTCAGCAGGGGTGGGGGATTCAATATTTCATTTTATTGAAAGTAAAATTACTTTGGTGTTTTCAAATCTACCACACTGAAAAGAATCTCTAAACACACTGTAGAATTCTTTATATGAAAAATTGTGTAGAGTCTGAAGGGCCTCTAATACCTTTTCTACTCTAGGCACAAGGCCCTAAATTTTTGGGAAGGGGTTCAGTCAAATAGATCAACCCCAGTACGCAACTGGTGCTTAATTTATCGACCCCAAAAGAATGAAAGGCAAAGTCGACCTCAGTAGAATTTGAACTCACAATGTAAAGACAGACAAAATACCGCTAAGTATTTCACTCGGCGTGCTAATGTTTCTGCCAGTTCGCCGCTTTACTGAATGGCCTAATACCAGTACGTTGCAGAGACTGTGAGTTCTAACTCTGTCTGCAAGGGGTTAACATCATTTTAAAATAGGAATTTTATATTACAAAACTATGAGCAGGTTCAAAGAGGTCGGGATCAGAAGGGTAAACACTGTTATGTACAAATGGGGTTTTGATTTAATGCTGTTCCAGTTGCCCTTGCCGGGGTTTCAACAAGGCTGTGGGGACAAACACACACATGCACACACATCTATATACATGTTGTGGCAAGAGTACAACACCCTCTGACAAGGGCCTGCACAAATGCAAACATATTTACCCTATATTATAAAATTTCCAGGCTAAGTCATACCACTCACCTAAAAACTATCTTCATCCGATGAAATAACTTACACAAGTACAAAACAAAACGATATGAAATACATCAGCAGAGAATCACTAACAATTTCAGAATCAAATTTTAAAATCTGTTAAAAAAAAGCTTAAATAAGTCTATAGATAAATGTCACAAACAAATATCTATCTATCTATCTATCTAGATACCTACCTACCTACCTACCTAACAACCTACACATCTATCTATCTATCTATCTAGCTAGCTAGCTAGCTATCTACCTACCTACCTACTTATCTATCTATCTATTATCTAACATATGTATATATGTATATATATGTGTGTATATATATATCAGCCTCGGCTGGCCCCCGTGCCGGTGACACGTAAAAGCACCGTCCGTTCGTGGCCGTTTGCCAGCTCTGTCTGGCCCCGTGTCGGTGGCACGTAAAAGCACCATCCGTTCGTGTCCGTTGCCAGCATCGCCTGGCCCCGTGCCGGTGACACGTAAAAGCACCATCCGTTCGTGGCCATTCGCCAGCTCTGTCTGGTACCTGTGCAGGTGGCACGTAAAAAACACCCACTACACTCGCGAAGTGGTTGGTGTTAGGAAGGGCATCCAGCCGTAGAAACACTGCTAGATCTGACTGGGCCTGACAAAGCCTTCCAGCTTCACAGACCCCAGTTGACCCGTCCAACCCATGCTAGCATGGAAAGCGGACGCTAAATGATGATGATGATGATGATGATGATATACACATATGTATATATATATATATTAATTAACATGATTGATAAATTAATTATGCAAGAGGGATTCTTACATTTAAAAATCTATATTAAATTTTAAGGTGGACATAAGAACATAGGATGGTCATAGTTGGAACACATCTGATCAAGGTCCTACTTGACCGGGGATGACCTGTGGCTATACCACCACCTTCACTACCATCACTTCTGCCATCTAACACCAGTGCAGTCACTGCTACAACCATTAAAAATCACATTATCATCAATGTCTTTCATCGATAGTGAAAGTAGCTAATGTTTGTTTTGTATCCTCCTTGTAATAATTATTGTCATCATCATCATTATTACCATTATCATCATCATCATCATCATCACCATCACCATCACCATCACCATCATCATCATCATCATTATCATCATCATTACCATCATCATTATCATCGTCATCATCATCATTATTACCATTATCATCATCATCATCATCATCACCACCATCATCATCATCGTCGTCGTCATCATCATCATGATTTGTGTATTTTGTTTTTTTGGGAGAGTGAGGGTGGAGGTGGTTAGGAGGGAGTCAGTGTTTGCACACATGTGCACACACCCACACTCAAGTGTCTCGTGTTATTGAGACGACACACCCTTGTTTAGAAGGGTGGACAGTGAAGGGTTATTAGATTGGGTATGCACATAAACATGCGCACACGCATACACACACACACACACACATGCTTGTATACATACACATATACACACACACTCTGGTATCTGATTTAATCGAGATGATACAACCTGTTGGGAAGGGTGGGCTGTTGGATCTAAAAACTGCACACACACACACACACACACACACTCCTCTTTCTTTCATATACGCACACTCTTTTACACATGCACACACACACTTTTTCTTTCTCTCATATACACACACTTGCTTACACACACACACACACACACACTCCTCTTTCTTTCATATACGCACACTCTTTTACACATGCACACACACACTTTTTCTTTCTCTCATATACACACCTTGCTTACAACACACACACACACACACTCCTCTTTCTTTCATATACGCACGCTCTTTTACACATGCACACACACACTTTTTCTTTCTCTCATATACACACACTTGCTTACACACACACACACACACACTCCTCTTTCTTTCATATACACACGCTCTTTTACACATGCACACACACACTTTTTCTTTCTCTTATATACACACACTTGCTTACACACACACACACACACACTCCTCTTTCTTTCATATACACACGCTCTTTTACACATGCACACACACACTTTTTCTTTCTCTTATATACACACACTTGCTTACACCCACAACACACACACACACACTACTCTTTCTTTCATATACGCACGCTCTTTTACACATGCACACATACACACTTTTTCTTTCTCTTATATACACACACTTGCTTACACACACACACACACACTCCTCTTTCTTTCATATACACACGCTCTTTCACAAATGCACATACACACTTTTTCTTTCTCTTATACACACACACTTGCTTACACACACACACAGCAGCAACAACAACAATAAACAAACAAACCAACTGAACTGTAAACAAAATTAAATAAAAAGATAAACAGTTTCATATTCAATATAAACAACAATAACAAAAACAAAATAGTCCCCACCCCTACACACACACACACACACACACACACAGAGGCACACATATGTATTTCTTTATTGCCCACAAGGGGCTAAACATAGAGGGGACAAACAAGGACAGACAAATGGATTAAGTCGATTACATCGACCCCAGTGCGAAACTGGTACTTTCTCTATCGACCTCGAAAGGATGAAAGGCAAAGTCGACCTCGGCGGAATTTGAACTCAGAATGTAACGACAGACGAAATGTACCACCGTTGTTATTGCTATAGTTGCTGTCATCACTATTTCCATCACTGCCACTACTGTCAGCCGTCATCATTATTATTGTTAACAGATGTAACAGTAACAATAACTGCAATCACCATCATCACCATCATGATCGTCATGGCACCTTGGGCAAGTGTCTCCTACTATAGCCTTGGGTTGACCAAAGCCTTGTGAGTGGATTTGGTAGATGGAAACTGGAAGAAGCCTAGGAGTGTCTGTGTGGTAAGAAGCTTGCTTCCCAACCACATGGTTGCGGGTTCAGTCCCACTGTGTAGCACCTTGGGCAAGTGTCTCCTACTATAGCCTTGGGTTGACCAAAGCCTTGTGAGTGGATTTGGTAGATGGAAACTGAAAGAAGCCCGTCGTATATATATGTATGTGTGTTAGTGTGTTTGTCCCTTCACTATCACTTGACAACTGATGCTGGTGTGTTTATGTCTTCGTAACTTAGCGGTTCAGCAAAAGGGACCGATAGAATAAGTACTAGACTTACAAAGAATGAGTCCTGAGGTCGATTTGCTCAACTAAAGGTGGTGCTCCAGCATGGCCACGGTCAAATGACTGAAAGAAGTAAAAGAATAGAATAAAAAATACATGTATATATACATACATACATATATATATGAATGTATGTATGTATGATGTATGTAAGTATATATACATGTATGTGTGCGCGTGTGTGTATGTGTGTGTGTGTGCGTGTGCGTGTGTGTGTGTTCCACTGCCACCACCACCATTTGACAACCGGTGTTTGTGTGCTTATGTCCTGTAACTTAAAAGTTCAGCAAAAGGAAACTGATAAAATAAGTACCAGGCTTTAAAAAAAAAAAACAACCAAATAAGTCTTGGGGGTTGATCCCTTCCGCTAAAAATTTTTCAAGGTGGTGCCCCAGCATGGCCACAGTCTAAATGAATGAAACAAGTAAAAGATAACTGGTAAAATCCACTTTGAAAGTTCCAGACTTTTGTATATTTTAGAATATTTAGGGGTTTTTGTCTTTGCTTAATTTATTTTTTTTTTTCAAATGTTAATTAGAAAACTTTTTTCTACTCTAGGACAAGGCCCGAAATTTTGGGGGAAGGGGGCCAGTCAATTAAATCGACTCCAGTACGCAACTGGTACTTAATTAATTGGAAAACTCTGAAAGAACACAATCACCAGCATCGTTTTTACCATTTCCAGCAGCACCATCACTAGCAGCAGCAGCACCACCACTACTACAACCATCATCATTATTATCATCACTACCACAACCATCATTTCACTGCAACTGTCACCACCACCACTACCGTCACCACAACTACCACCTGCACTACCATTACCACTGCAACAATACCCCCCCACCATACCACCAATACCATTATGGAATAAAACTATCCCATACAACTTTATCAGATCTTTGCATTTCGGCTCTTCCTTACTGGAACTGACCCCCACCCCAAGTGAGTCCCTTCTTTATCTTTCTTATCTGTCAGTCCGGCCCTCTTTCTCTCTCTCTCTCTACCCCTCTCTCATTTGTATGTCTGTCTGTCTCTCTCACTCCTCACCTGTCTATCACTTTCTCTAATCTATCTCTCCCTCAGTCCATCTGTCTCTCACCCATCTCTCTCTTCCTTACTCTCTCTCTTTCTCATACACACACACACACATACACAGATACACACATGCGCATACATACACTTAATCAGTCTCTTGCACGGCTGCCTGGCCTTTTGTCTCTCTCTGTTTCTCTCTTCTCTGCGTCTTTCTTACCAAACCCCCACCCACCCATTTCTCTCCCTCTCCCACAGACTCTCCCAACTGTCTCCTCGCTGCCTCTTCATATCACTTCTCTCCACCATTGTTTAGTCACCTGTCTGTGAGTCTGTTTGCCTGTCCATCTACTTCGGTACGTCAGTGTGTGGGGAAGCCTTTATATGTACGTACATATATATATATATATATGTCTGTGTGCAAGTGTGTGTAAATATATATATATATATATACACACACACACACACATATATATATATATAATATATATATATATATAGATAGATGATAGATAGATAGATATATAGAGATAGATAGACAGATAGATATAGATAGATCGATAGATAGATAGATAGATAGATAGATAGATGATAGATAGATAGATAGATAGATAGATAAATATAGAGATAGACAGATAGATAGATAGATAATAAATAGATGGCTGGATGGCTGGATAGATAGATAGATAAATAGACAGATAGATATAGAGATAGACAGACAGATAGAGAGAGAGAGAGAGAGAGAGAGAGAGAGAGAGAGAGAGAGAAAGAGATAGACACACATATATGTTTGTGGATGTCTACCGCCCCTCCTTCTTCACAACACTTTCTTAAACACAAACCCTGCTGATAAGTTGTTTTTTTTTTTATTAATTTGATCAAAGAAATCAGCCACAGACTCACACAAGCAGACATACACACACGGACACACACACACACATACATGCCAAGTATTAAAACATATTACACATGCTAAGAGGAACCTGTTGTTGCACATCCACTCTCTCTCTCCTCTATTTCTCTTCTCTCTCTCTCTATATATATATATATATATATATATATACATATAATATATATATATATATATACATATATATATACATATGTATTACATATGTGACACAACCAAGTACATAAACACATTCACAAATGTAAACATACACACACATACAAACTCAGCTACGTAAACACATAAGCACACACACACATGTACACAGAGATAAGCACACACACACATATACACATACACGTACACACACACATACAGAGACAAGCACACACATACAGAGATAAGCACACACACACATGTACACAGAGATAAGCACACACACACATATACACACGTACACACACACATACACACACAGATAAGCACACTTATACACACACGTACAGTATGTGTACATCCAGTGAAATAAGAAAGCAGGCCGGAATATATTACTTTAGCAACTGCAATCCAGCTGGATACGGAATACTTAGATGATGTGTGATACAGCAGCACATAGGAAGGCAGGATACCTAGGTGTGTGTTGACACGTTGGAACATGGGCAAACAAGGGAGTGTCTACGTGGTTGTTTTTACTTGCTAGATATAGTAGCAAAATCTCTCTCTCTCTCAAGTCACATCCAGTTGTTTTTTAAAAAATTAGTGAAATGATACATAAGTTAATGTAGTCCGAGATATATAAAGGCATGAAGACCGGATAATGATGGCTTGAATGCTGTTGATATAGGCCTGCTGGATCAGGACTGACCTAGGGTTAAACAACAACAACAAATCAACAGCATATCAGAGCAGGTTACCATCAAGACACAGACTCTAAAGTGTTGGGACTAAATAGGGGAATCTCTATGTGGTTATTCAACCTGCTAGACATAGAAGTGATATCTCCCTCAAATTACATCCTGTTGTTTTGTGAAAACAGAAGAAAGGACCCATTAGCTAATATTGTCCTAAACATATAAAAGGGCTGAACAATGTGACCATAACTGCTTGAATGGGTATTGATCATATGAATACTGGTTCAGGGCTGACCTGGGGCTAAACAGCAACAGTGACAGTATTTCAGAGCATGTTACCAAGGCTTATGGAACATTAAGACACCAGCACTAAAGTATTGCGATGTAGCGGCACAGGACACGCCAAGGAGGCACAGCAACACCACAACGCACAGCACCAAGGAAGGGCACGACCCAATGGGACATCAGCATCATGTGAAAACAAACCTCTGTGAGTTGTAAAACAACAACAACACAGCTATGACCTTTGACACAACTGGACATTTCGGCAGTGTTACAATGATACCATGTAATAATAATAATAATATAATAATAATAATAATAACAACAACAACACCAACAACAATAATAACACGAATATGTTGTGTTGTGATATATATCAAGACCCACCAAACAGCTGTGACCCTACTACTCCAATAATACGTGTTTAAAGTTGGACGCTGAAGATTCTGTGACATTCCACACCATTCCTATGATACGGTTCACTGTAAGTGTTTTAACTCAAATGTTTTTTGTACTTTTTTAACAAAATTCTTGTTTGTCGTCACCCAATATTTAGTACTACATGTGGACTGTGACACATCTCTTTTGAGTGAGTATCTTAGAGAAAAAGAGACCCTGCCCCTCTCATCCTTTTCTGTACTTTAGGGTAGCTTTTGAAGTTTATTTTGCAGTGAAGGGAGATAGATGACAATTGTCCAAAATTTAGTTGATGTGTGACGGTTTGACACCGTCGATTTGATGTTGCTGACTCAATACCGACTTGTTTTAATGTCTTTCTCATTTTTTCCTTTTCTCCCCACCTGTCTCATTCTGTGTGTGAGCATATATTTCTATTCATATGTATAAGGAGAGAGAAAGACAGTGGCATAGCTACTAGGAAAGCAAGGGGAGAGACCCCACCACCCAAGCACATCGTTCAAAACTAGCACTTTTCAACTATTTTTTTTCATTTTTTTTAATTACCTGGTTGTAAGTTTGATGCATGATGACATCGTTACTGAAATATTAAATTAATGGATATAGGTGCAGGAGTGGCCGTGCAGTAAGAAGCTTGCTTCCCAACCACATGGCTCCAGGTTCAGTCCCATTGTGTGGCACCTTGGGTAAATGTCTTCTATTATAGCCACGAGCCAACTGAAGCCTTGTAAGTGGATTCAGTAAATGGAAACTGAAAGAAATGCATGTGTGTGTGTGTGTGTTTGTCCCCTGCCCCCATCATCGTTTGACAACTAAGACCAATAGAATAAATCCTGGGGTCGATTTCTTTGACTAAAAAAACTCTTTAAGGTGGTGCTCCAGCATGGCCACAGTCAAATGACAGAAACAGGTAAAAGAATAAAAAAAATAGAATACAATTGCATATATTATAATTAATGAAACATTCTGAGTAATATAAGAGAAATTAATTAAAAATTGCTTGGTACATGTCATGCCCACTCCCAACACCATTTTTTATGTGCTTGCTCCCACTGACTTTAGAACCTGGCAACAATTCTGGAGAAAGTATTTGTCAATCATGTTCAGTTAATAAATTGTAATTTCTCTCTCTCTCTCTCTTTCTCTCCTCTGTCTTTCCATCTTTCTTTCTATAGGTGCATGAGCGTATTTCTTTTTATGCGTATGAGGAGAGGGGGCAGTATTTGTCAATAGTTGTTCAGTTGTGTAATGCCTTTCTCTGTCTCTACCCCTCCTCTCTCACTATTTGAGGATATTTCTTTTTATGTGGACAAAGAGAGGTAAGGTGTTTGACAATCACATCCAATTAGTAAATCATATAACGTCCCTCTTCCTCTTTCTGTCTGTCTATGCATATTTCTACATGCACATGCACGTGTGAGTCTGTTTGCCTCCAGTGCCAAAAAGTATCGCCCCCACCAAAACAGGTCAAATATCTTGTCAGCTGCCCCAAATTGACAGAGTCCAAACAACTGCACTTTATCATCCCATTCCATAATTTAGTGGTCAGTTGCTGTTGAGTAACCCCTAATCTGGCTCTGGTCCAGCAGTCAGTCTCATAGCACACATGTAGTCAACCAAAGAACAAGGTACCATCCCCTCCCCTGGGGCCCAATATCCCAGTTATACTCTGTTCCCCAGCTTTTTCTACTCTAGGTACAAGGCCCGAAATTTTGGGGGAGAGGGTCAGTTGATTAGATCGACCCCAGTACGCAACTGGTACTTAATTTATCAACCCCAAAAGGATGAAAAGTAAAGTCGCCTCGAATTTAAACTCAGAACACAGAGACAGACGAAATACCGTTAGCAGCATTTTGTCCATCTTTGCGTGCTGAGTTCAAATTCTGCCAAGGTCAACTTTGCCTTTCATCCTTTTGGGGTCAATAAAATAAGAACCAGTTAAGCATTGGGGTTGATGTAATTGCCTTACTCTTCCTCTGAAATTGCTGGCATTGTGCCAAAATTTGAAAGTAATATAAGAGCATCACTGGCATGGTGTCCAGGTGAAAAACACAGCACACTGCCCAGTCTGGGAATTGAAACCATGACCCTATGATTATGAGAGCAAACTCACACTGGATCAATTGCCTTCACTGTAATCTAAAGTATATCAACAACATTGACAAGAAGTGTAGCATTACCTGGACTTGTGATAATTAGATACATCACATTCCTCCAAGGATGCATCTTCACTATTGAAGAACAGAAAATGGTTTCTAAATTTCTGATCAACAAGAAAAAGAAAGATACCTCCAAACTTCCATGCTGAAAATATCACCCATGTCATCAACATCATCATCATCATCGTTTAACGTCCGCTTTCCATGCTAGCATGGGTTGGACGGTTCAACTGGGGTCTGGGAAGCCCGAAGGCTGCACCAGGCCAGTCAGATCTGGCAGTGTTTCTACAGCTGGATGCCCTTCCTAACGCAAAAAAAATTAAGTTGCATAGGCCTTAATTGTTGTCTAAAAGTTGTAGCAAAATATTGCCTTTCCTTAGGCCATAACAGTGTTCCTGCTAACAAGAAGCAGACAGCATTCTTGTAAACAGCGTTATTTTGAGGATAATGCATTTTACAATGTTTTCTGCAGGAAAGATTGTCCTCACCATTACACAGAAAAGGTACACAAAATCAGAAAAACTCCATGTCTTTAAAACTAAAAGTATACATGCGGCACATTCCAATGAAAGCAGCAACCAGGTACAAACACAACAGGAACAAAAGCTATGCACAGTTGTAAATGTCAGCTGCCCAAAGGGTGTGAATTCCTCTTCTAAAATTGTGTGGAATAGAAAACATCTATGGTAAAATAATTCAGAAATTAACAACTCTTTTATCCAGGCCATAGATTTTCATGTGTAATTCTCATAAATGCATGGAGATATGTAATGATAAATTTGAGTATAAGCTTTAAAATGCTATGAATTTCCAAGAAAAAAACAAAGCAAACTGACTTGCAGGCTCGAAATCCAGTCAATAAGTAGCACTGTGAAGATCTGTGAAGCGCTTCGAAGGTTCTCCATTTGAGTTTCCTAGAATAAACGTCGGTGTGTTGTTAAGAAGCTTGCTTTGCAATCATGTATTCAAGCTCAGTGCCACTGTACGACACCCTGGGCCAAGCAATGACTTCTGTGGATTTGGTTGGTGGTAACTTTGTGGGAGCCTTTGTGTATGTGTGTGTCTTTGCATTTGTGTTTGTCCCCACTCCCAAGCATTTGACAATCAGTGTTGGTTTATCTACATTGCAGTAACTTAATGTTTTTTATAAGCAGCAAACTTAAAAAAGGATAAGTACTGAGGTTGATTTGTTCAATTAAAACCCTTTAAGGCAGCGCCCCAGCATGGCCACAGTCCAATAACTGAAACAAGTAAAAGATAAAAAATAATATGTGTGTGTGTGTGTGTATGTATAGCTCCATCAGAGCTGCTTTATAATCAAGGCTCTGATGAAGCTATAAGGAGTTACTCAGGCACTCAGATATGAGTCCACTGCATCTTATAGCAGAAACAGCTGTAAGCTAATGGAGTTCATTTATTCCTTTGTCATCTAATTTTCTTATATACATACATACATACATATTCATAAAATTATTCAGCGTGACACTGAATGTATGAAAGAAGAGAGAGACAGACAGACAGACAGACATGACAAGTTTTCTCAGAGGATATCTATATAATGGAAAATGAATGCAGTTTGAGCTTTATTAGCATATTCCACCATTGTTACCATTATTTGGTGAGAGGAATTACAGAATTATATTCTAATTAATTCTTCTGTCATCTCTAGACATATTCTTTTGCTTCTAAAATCATCCTCTTCTTACATTTTCTTACTTTTCTGGGTGTTTTCTTCACTTCATGGTTCACTTCTTCATTTTCTCTCTTTCACTCCCCTTTCTTCTTTCTCTTTATTTCTTTTTCCTTATACTTTCTGGAAAGGGGTAGCAGCAAGAAGATAACCATTTCAAAAATGTCTTTTTCGTGACACTTTGCAGTCCATCATTGCCATCTTCATCATCCTCACCAACATCATCATCGTCATCATCATCACCACTACCATCATCAGCATCATCATCACTATCATTGGTGTTGTCATGATGATGATCATCATCATTATCATCATCATCATTTATAACATCACCATGTTGATTATCATCATCACTGTTGTCGTCATCATCACCATTACTATCAACTTCATTGTCATCATTATCATTATCAATCATCAGGTAATATGCTGTTTATGAGATGACCTGTTGAGTCAGGTGAAATCGTGCTGGTAGGATGTAAAAAGCACCATTTGAGCATGACCAATTGCATTGCCAGTGGCACATAAAATGCACCATTTAAGCGTGGTCAATGCCAGTGCCACCAGAATGGCACCTGTGCCAGTGGCACATAAAATGCACCATTTGAGCGTGGTCAATGCCAGTGCCACCAGAATGGCACCTGTGCCAGTGGCACATAAAATTCACCCACTACTCTCTCGGAGTGGTTGACGTTAGGAAGAGCATCCAGCTGTAGAAATCTTGCCAGATCAGACTGAAGCGTGGTGCAGCCTCCAGGCTTGCCAGTTCTCAGTCAAACCATCCAACCCATGCCAGCATGGAAAGCAGGCATTAAACAACGACGATGATGATGATGATGATGATGACATGAGTGAGGGGACAAACAAAAGAAGGGCACTCAACAAATTTATTGGGAGTTAGATGTATGAATCAAAACAGGCTGATCCATATATATATATATATATATATATATATATCACTGTGACCAACCAGGCTATCAGATGTTGCTACACATCGCTGGTCACAATGCGCTTCACATTGTTTTAGCCTTAAAATGACGCCACCCCACTGGCTAAGCGAGCAGGCCAACAGAAGAAAGAGTGAGAGAAAGTTGTGGCGAAAGAGTACAGCAGGGATCTCCACCACCCCCTGCCAGAGCCTCGTGGAGCTTTAGGTGTTTTCACTCAATAAACACTCACAACGTCCAGTCTGGGAATTGAAACTGCGATCCTACAACCGTGAGTTTGCTGCCTAACCACTGGGCCATTGCACCTCCACACACACACACACACACAAACACACACACATACATACATACCTTACATACATACATAACATAATATATAATATATATAATATATATATATATATATATATATGTATTATATATTAAAAGGGTAAGATTCAGGGATCCAAGTGTAGGAATCTTGTGAGCTTCTTAGCTTCAAGCAGTCTGTGGAAGGTGTATAAAACAAAGAGTGAAACAAATGACAATTTATTGGTGTTGAAGGTTTCGCACTTTTTCCCATACCAAAGTTACAAGGAAATTTGATAAGCTGTAATTTTCTGCATAGCTCTCAATTAGCAATAGGGAATTCTTACTCCCTCAATTTGAATATATATATATGTGTGTGCGTGTATGTATTGTCTGTATGTGTGTGTGGTTTTTGTATCTGTGTTTGTCCCCTCCATCCCACTTGACAACTGGTGTTGGTGTGTTTACATCCCTGTAACTTAGCGGTTTGTCAAAGCACCCCACATTCCACAAGATAAACCTGCTCTACAAGGCACACGCACTCCATAAGAGACCATACTCCCAAAAGCAACCCTGCTCCACAAGGTACCCCTACTTTGCAAGGTGCCCCTGCTCCATAAATATCAGCTGTTTGGTGCTACAACACAAACATTACCACCACCACCACCACAACAACAACAACAACACCAAACACATCACTACAACACCATGACATTCCCCACCACTTCCCCAACCACTATATCACAAGCCATATACCACCACCTCTTACCCACCACCACCACCTTGTATGACATCACCACCACTGTCTCACAACTCATAAACAATTCAATGATCAACAAAAGATGGCAACATCCCAAATCCCTGTTATTTCTTAAGTGTCTTTGGTACAGACAGGACTGGCACGACACTCCGTGTGTGTGTGTGTGTGTATAAACATTTGTGATAGTGTGTGCACATGTGTTACATGTATATATATATATATATATATATACATTCACAGCACACACTCAGACACATATACACATACATATGCAAATATATAGATGAAACACACACACAGTTACATATAACGCACACAGACACATATACACATACACATACATACAAGTACATCTTTAATACAATACAAATAGTCAAAAAACGAAAGTATTGGGGGACATTCACAGTTAATATTATTAAGTTTATGCTCAAGCAAAGGGGAAAGGGTTATGGAATAAAAGTTATTGAGTAAAAGTGAAATGCTTCAGTCATTGTCCTCCTGTAGTTTTGTAAAAGAGTTAAATGCTCAGAGTATAAAAGAAAGCTTTATACTCTGTGTATAAGTAGAGAGTCCCTTCTCATTTGAATGATCTTCTTAGACTTTTGACTGAAGCCATATCATCATCATCATCATCATCATCATCAAGACTTCCATGCTTCCTGAGATTCGCCAACACTACACTTGATTTTCTCCCCTCCATACACACACAAGCATGTTCACTTTCCAGACATTTCTACATTACTGCATGTACTTTATATGCACTTTCTGACAAGTTGTGGTGCACCTGAGCACTGTATACAATAATTTCATTATTATTATTATTATTATCATCATCATCATTATTTAATGTCCATTTTCCAGTTTGACCAGAGCAGGCAAGCTGGAGAGCTGCACCAGGTTGCAGCCTGAGCTGGCTTGGTTTCTATGGCTGGATGCCTTTCCTAACATGCCAACCACTTCACAGAGTGTAGTGGATGCTTTTTACATGGCCTGGCACAGATGCTTTTTATGTGGTGCTGTCGTCTGTTTGCTTGTGTGTGTGTGTGTGCATGTTTGTGTGTGTGTTTATGTAAGTATCTCTTATCTTTTGCTGGTTTCACTCATTGGACTGCAGCCATGCTGAGGCACTTCCTGAATTGTTTAGTCAAACAAATCAATCCCAATACATATTTCTTAACCCTTTAGCATTTAAACCGGCCATATCCGGCCAAAAATATTCCGCCTGTTTTATGTTCAAACTGGCCAGATCTGGTCTCTCACACCAACCCTACAATATCATCTTAAAAATTAACAGCTACCTCATCAAAATCTCATAGCTACAAGATAATGCATGATTAATTCAAGGCAATGAGGATAAAAAAGGATTAATTTTGGCAGAATAATGTGAACACTAAAGGGTTAAAGCTGGTACTTATTCTGTTGAATTCTTTTGCTGGACCAGTAAGTCACAGGGATGTAAACAAACCAACACCAGTTGTCAAGTGTGGTGGTGGTGGTGGGGACAAACATAAACAAAGACACACACGACCATCTGAGGCAGAGAGAGAGTGAAACCCTTTATTGCGAACAAAAGAAATAGCTTCATAAACCACTTTCACTCCTTTATCATATTCTGATTAATATGCTTATCTACTTCTACCTGTAATTAGTCTAATAATTACCTTATGAATTGTTTAAATCAGACACGATTGTTAATAACAAAATGAATAGAGCATGGAAGACAAATATTAGCCATTTAACCCTTTCGGTACTAACCCAGCTGAAACCGGCTCTGGCTCTGAGTATAAATGTCTTGTTTTCATAAATTTTGAATTAAAATCTTCCACCAAACCTTAGTCACAATTTATGTTCCTAACACCAGCTGAATGATGACTAAGTTATTTTACTAAATTCTTTGTTATATTTAAAGTAATTGAAAGAAACACAGAGCATCTCAAAATAAATACAGTAACGAAAGGGTTAAAGACACACAAAAGCTGTTAACTTAAACATTATTTGATCAGGAAGGCATTTTTCAGTAAGATATACCAGACCAGGTCACAGTGAGTGTGATAAAAATTTTCATATTAAGCAATAAATGTTAACAGTCTGTGTGTGTCTTTGAATGGCTAATGTATATATATATATATATATATCTTCCAAACTGTAACTGTTTTAGTTTCAATACTCAGTCTCAGATAAAATCACTTACTACACAAATACATCTCTGAAATATTAACAGCATAATTTTCCAACTTATCAATCTCTTTACAATGTTTACAGCATTTAAATATTTACCAATTTCATATCTACACTCCATTGCCATCAATTCAAATCTCTAATCGTCATCTTTACTGTGTATAATATATCTACATTATGTTCTAATTAGTTTTATCTTCAATTATCATCGTTCCAGAGTATATTTACAATATTTATAGCAAGAACACTTCCAGATAAATTGATCATTGATCTCCACTCATCGTTCTGTTCCCAAATGAGTATACGACCTCTGTTCCCAAATGAGTATACAACCTCTGTTCCCAAATGAGTATACGACCTCTGTTCCCAAATGAGTATACGACCTCTGTTCCCAAATGAGTATACGATCTCTGTTCCCAAATGAGTATACAATCTCTGTTCCCAAATGAGTATACGATCTCTGTTCCCAAATGAGTATACGACCTCTGTTCCCAAATGAGTATACGATCTCTGTTCCCAAATGAGTATACGACTTCTGTTCCCAAATGAGTATACGATCTCTGTTCCCAAATGAGTATACGACCTCTGTTCCCAAAAGAGTATACGACTTCTGTTCCCAATGAGTATACGATCTCTGTTCCCAAATAAGTATACGATCTCTGTTCCCAAAAGAGTATACGACTTCTGTTCCCAAATGAGTATACGATCTCTGTTCCCAAAAGAGTATACGACTTCTGTTCCCAAATGAGTATACGATCTCTGTTCCCAAATGAGTATACGAACTCTGTTCCCAAATGAGTATACGACCTCTGTTCCCAAATGAGTATACGACTTCTGTTCCCAAATGAGTATACGATCTCTGTTCTCAAATGAGTATACGATCTCTGTTCCCAAATGAGTATACAATCTCTGTTCCCAAATGAGTATACGATCTCTGTTCCCAAATGAGTATACGACCTCTGTTCCCAAATGAGTATACGATCTCTGTTCCCAAATGAGTATACGACTTCTGTTCCCAAATGAGTATACGATCTCTGTTCCCAAATGAGTATACGACCTCTGTTCCCAAATGAGTATACGACTTCTGTTCCCAAATGAGTATACGATCTCTGTTCCCAAATAAGTATACGATCTCTGTTCCCAAAAGAGTATACGACTTCTGTTCCCAAATGAGTATACGATCTCTGTTCCCAAAAGAGTATACGACTTCTGTTCCCAAATGAGTATACGATCTCTGTTCCCAAATGAGTATACGAACTCTGTTCCCAAATGAGTATACGACCTCTGTTCCCAAATGAGTATACGACTTCTGTTCCCAAATGAGTATACGATCTCTGTTCCCAAATGAGTATACAATCTCTGTTCCCAAATGAGTATACAATCTCTGTTCCCAAATGAGTATACGACTTCTGTTCCCAAATGAGTATATGATCTCTGTTCTCAAATGAGTATACGATCTCTGTTCCCAAATGAGTATACAATCTCTGTTCCCAAATGAGTATACGACCTCTGTTCCCAAATGAGTATACGACTTCTGTTCCCTGGCAAAAGTTTGTCATAAGATTTAAATTTCTGAACATATGGCCTATAGTCTTCTTTTCAGTTTCAGAATTCATCATCATCATCATCATCATCGTTTAACGTCTGTTCTCCATGCTAGCATGGGTTGGACGGTTCGACCAGGGATCTGGGAAGCCAGAAGGCTGCACCAGGCTCCGGTCTTATCTGGCAATGTTTCTACAGCTGGATGCCCTTAAAAAAAAATAATAATAATAATAATAATAAAAAATTATATTTATTATTATGTGAAAATGCCACTAAGCACTTTGCTTCTGTCTGTATTATGTTCTGAGTTCCAATTCCACTGAGGTCTATTTCACCCTTCATCCTTTCAGAGTTGGTAAAGTAACTACAAGTTGAGCACCAGGATCGATGTGACTTACCCACTCCCCCGATCTTGCTTGCCTTGTGCCAAAATTTGAAACTATTATTATTATTATTATTACTAATGTGGCAAGCTGACATAATCCTTAGCACATCAGGCAAAGTCCTTAGTGGTATTTTGTCCATCTTTACCCTCTGAGTTCAAATCTGCCGAGGTTGACTTTGCCTCACATCCTTTCAGGGTTGATAAAACAAGTACCAGTTATGCACTGGGGTTGATGCCATCAACTTATCCCAACCCTGAAATTGCTGGCCTTGTGCCAAAATTTGAAACCATTTTTATAAGTAGTAGTATTTTTCTCCAAGGGTTTCATACAAATTTCTACCACACCACGTGGTGCACTTCCATGTTCCTGAGCTTAGTATTTTTATTTTTGTGGGGGTTTGCCGAGTATAACCCCTCCTGTTGGCATGCTGTGTCAGTTAGTTTTCTTATAAAGTTGAGTTTATATTTCCTTATGTTTGTTCTCTTCTGCATGGTATGTGTAATGTTGGTTGTCTTATTGGGTATTGAATCTTGTAAAGTATTTGGTGCACAAACTGTGTTGCTTTAAATTATCAGCTGCTTTTTGTGTAGGGCAGTGCTTTTCAAACTTTTTGCTGGAGCGGAACCCCAAGGAAACATTCCACTGGCTCGAGGAACCCCTGTGCAATAATTTAAGTCTTATGCACACATATCTGCACAGGAAACTTTAAAATTACTGCCGATTTTAGCAGTTTTGTAACTTCTTGCGGAACCCCTGGACTGTACTGGCGGAACCCTGGTTGAAAACCACTGGTGTAGGGTATTGGTAGTATCTTGATCAAAATATCAGCTGTTCCTAGCAGAGCTATTTGCTGTTACCAGTTTGCCCATCTTAATATTCTGAGTTCAAATTCCGCTGAGGTCAACTTTGTCTTTCATTCTTTCTGGGGTCAAGAAAATAAATATCAATCAAGTACTGGGGTTGATGAAATCAACTTGCTCTCGCCCTCAAATTCAAGTTTTCTGCCTATAGTAGAAAGGATTATTATTATTAATATCCCATTAAGGGTAAAAGTACTCTTCTATAATGGAACTTTTCTCTAGTTTTTAACAAGAATAAATTTATTTACCAAACATTTCTGTCAGTAATTTTTCAACCCATTCATTACCATATTTTGTTGGAATACACAGTGTTGCATTTTAAGTAATTTTTCCTAAAATAATGAAGAATTTAGATCAAAATAATTTGTCATTTTTAAGGTATTGTAAGGCAGTGAGGTGGCAGAATTGCTACCATGTTGGGCAAAACACTTAGCAGTATTCTGTCTGCCTTTACATTCTGAGCTCAAATTCTGCCAAGGTCGACTTTGCCTTTCACCCTTTCAGGACCAATGAGTACCAGTGGAGCGCTGGGGGTTGATATAATTGAGTGTCTCCCTTCCCCCAAATTTCAGGCTTTGTGTCTGTAGTTGAAAGGATTATTATTATTAAGGCAGTGAGCTAGCAGGATCGTTAACATGTTGAGTAGAATTTCATGTCTTTACATTCTGAGTTCAAATTCCACTGAGGTCAACTTTGCTTTTCCTCCTTTTGGGGTCGATAAGATAAGTACTAGTTGGGACACTGGAGCCAGTGTGATTGATTTACCTCTCCCCCAAAATTGCTGGCCTTGTGCCAAAATTTGAAACCCTTATAAATAATGGCTGCTGTTGTTAGGAACATAAATCGACAGTGTTCATTTCAGATCTCATTACAACAAGGGGTTCGTATCTTGGAATTAGGGTTGAAGTGGATTAGCATCAAAAGGATTTGAAATAATCTGTTCCTTTTGCTTCATTTTTGCATAACACGGGGGAGTGCGGAAGGGGCTTTGTAAAAGACCAATTTTGCAAAAGACTGGCTTTGAACTTCAAAGGGTTGGGAATCTTTGCAATAAAACAATTCAAAGCCTGTAGGACTGTGCTGTTGATTGCAATAGTAGTAGAGGTCATTTCTGGATTCAATGGATAATGTAATGGAAGTGAGTGTATGTGGCATATATTCATACATATGTATGTGTGTATACATGTATGTAAGCGTGCATGTGTGTGTGTGTGTGTATAATGTGAGTGCTTGTGGTGAATATACATGTGTTTGTGTGGTGCCATATGTTCTCAGCCAATAACATGCCAAATATATTCTGTTCATTCATGTGTGTATATGTGTGTGTACACACATGCTAGCTTGTGTGTGTGTGTACACACATGCTAGTTTGTGTGTGTGTGTGTGCATGAGTACTGATGTCTGCATGTGTGTATGTGTATATGGATGGATCTTGTGTGTGTGTATGTGTACATGAACACTGATGTCTGTATGTGTGTATATGTATATGTATGGATGTTGTGTGTGTGTGCATGAACACTGATGTCTGCATGTGTGTATGTATGTGTAATGTATATATGTATGGATGTTGTGTGTGTGTGTGTACATGAACACTGATGTCTGTATGTGTGTATGTGTATGGATGTTGATGTGTGTATGTGTGCATGAACACTGATGTGTGTATGTGTATATGTATGAATGTTGTGTGTGTGTGTGTGTGTGTATGTGTGCATGAACACTGAAGTCTGTATGTGTATATGTATGGATGCTGTGTGTGTGTGTGTGCATGAACACTGATGTGAGTATGTGTATATGCATGGATGTTGTGTGTGTGTGTGTGTGTGTGTGTGTGAACACTGATGTGTGTATGTGTATATGCATGGATGTTGTGTGTGTGTGTGTGTGTGTGTGTGTGTGTGTGCATAGGTGTTACCATTCTCAATCAGTAGTGTGCCAAATATATTTGGTTCATTCATTTATTCATGTGTGTGTGTATGTGTATGTGTGAATGTGTATGTGTGTGCGTATGCTTATTTATTCATGTGTGCATGTCCCCCCCTGCTCCCCCCTATCCTATTGATCATGTTCTTTCTTTCTTTCTTTCTTTCTTCATTCTCTTCTCTTCTTGTTTTGTTTTTGTTTTCTGCTTCAGGAGTCCAGTGTTTTGTGCCCGATGAGTTGTCAAAGACACAGGGAAAAGTGGACCGATTCTATTTTACTTCGCATCAAAGACAAAAACAGAAGTCTGCCAACTACATAAAACAACAACAAAGAAGACCAAAAAAAAACAATAAAAACAATAAAAAATGAATAACAAAAGAAAAGAAAAGCAATGTTTGGTTGTTTTTGTTGTTGTTGTTGTGGTCCATTAGATGTAGAATTACGAGGATGGGAAACCTAGCATAAAAGAACTTAGATCCAGCTGTCTGTCTGCAGAAATCAAGGAATCGATTTCTTCCAAACGTTTTATTATCTGGCACCAAACCCATCTTAATGGCCAAGGTTAATTAGCTATAAATAAATAAGTAAATGTGTGTGTGTGTGTGTGTGTATATATATATATGTGTATATAATATCATCTAATGAGATTTAGTTTTTTCACACACACACTTTTACATATACGTTCATTTACACTGAAACACATATACAAGCACTTGCATGCACATGCACACACACACACACACACACACACACACACACCACACACACACACACATACACACACACACACATACATACACATACACACGCAAAGGCATCTAAGCTCCTTTGTTTGACAAGTAGCAAACAAATTCTAACTGCATTCCTGTGGTGGCCCCAACATTTCAAAGAAAGGTCAATTAGGGGGGCCTGATTTTAAAGTTTCACACCAACACTTTTATATATATATATATATATATATATATATATATATATATATATACATATAAATAGATAGATAGATAGATAGATGGATAGATAGATAGATAGATAGATAGATAGACAGATAGATAGACAGACAGATAGATAGGCAGACAGATATATATATATATATATAGATATATATATATATGTACATATACACACACACACATACATACAGATATATATAGATATATATACATACATAGATACATACATATATATATTTGTTTATTTTTGTTGGTTCTTTGTTCTCTTTCACTCTCTCTCTCTCTCTCTCTCCTTATTTATTTCTGTATTTTTTTGTTTTTGTATATTTTTACACTCTCGTTTTCATTAGTTATTAATTTCTTTTACTTTCATTGTGGGCTGATCCACTGACCATGTTGGACATTACATTTTAGCTTATTGAATGGACGGACGATGTAGTGGGGGGGAAAAACAGAAGCAAAATAAAAAAAAAACAAACAAACATATAATAATAATAATAATAATAACAATAACAATAATAATAATAATAATAATAATAATAATAATAATAATAATAATAATAGGCTATAAACATTATACAAAAATAACAGCTAACAAAAAATGCAATAAAAACAAAATATTTAAAATATGGAATTTCTGTACGATATTCCTTGGTTCTTCTGATAACAAACAAGACAGAAATAATTTAGAGGATGGAATGTTTTGGAAGGGAAAATTGAAGAAGAAATGTAAAATATATTGGTAAAATTTGCAGCTCATTTGTTCATTGGTCTGATGTGTCTCAAAAGCTGACAGACATTAAAGAAAATATTTTTCAAAAATCCCCTCAAAATCTTGACAAAAAACATTAAAAAAGCCATAATGGACTCTGAATTAATATGGCTGAACTATCTTTAGAATTTGTCAACTGACTGGACGTCTTGGAGTTTGTATTTCTTAACTTTTTTACTGAGATTCTTTTAATGTATTTTTTTTGGTAAATTCTTTAGGAGTTTTCTCCTGTTATATGTATATTTGTTTTTTGTTTTCTTTTTTGTTCTATTTTGTTTTTATTTTCATGTGGTTCTTTGGCTCAAGTTTTGGATTTTGTCTTCTGCTTTTAAAATTACATTATTAATATTTCAATTTGATTACTTTTTTATATTTATTCTTTCTTTTTTTTCTTTCTTTTATACATTTCTTCATCGCTGTTGTTTCTTTCGCATCTTCCTTCCCCACCCCCTTCTCCATTTTTCTTTCACATTTTCAGATATTTTCAAACCTGGCTCTAAAAGAAAATTTTATATCAGCGAAAAAGAAATTTTCTTTCTTATGTATTCAAATCTATATTTTTAAAAAAAATTGAACTATATTTTGTATTTATCTTTTGTATCTTCTTTTTGATATTTAAATTTTATAGTTTTCACCTTATCTTATTTTTGCTTTTTTATAGTGTTGTTGTTTGCCATTTTCTATGTAATTTAAAGACATATATTCCAGAACATTCTAGTGGACTTGATTAGAATATTGAGAAGATGCAAATTTTCTATGTCTTTATGACTCATCCCATTTGAATGATTGAGTTCTTTTTCATTTCATGGCTGAAGCAAAATGGATGAATTTATATTTTCATTGACCAAAATTGACTATTTCATCATGGAATTAGAGAATTCCTCATATTTAACGAGGGAATTTCCATTCTCCCCCGTTTTCTCCTCCTCTGCAAAATGTATAAATTTTCTCTGGAAAAATTTGACTCTTTTAATATAAAACTGTCTGGTTGAATTTGAAGCAAAATCACAACCCAAATTTCATTACAATGTGAATGACAACATGAGATTTTAGATGGCCATCTTCAAGATAATAAATACGTTTATATAAGATTATAGATATTTTACTTACTGCTTTTGCATTTAAACCAGCCATATCCAGCCCAAATATTCCATTTTATGGTCAAACAGGCCATATCCAGCCTTTCACACCTACCCTACAATGTCATTCTAAAAGTAATCATGCCACTGGAATCACCACAGCTATGAGATGAAGCATGATTAATTCACAACAATGTGAAAATAAAAGCATTACATTTGACAGAGTAATTTGAATGCTAAAGGGTAAGACCCCTTCCAAATATCATGATTATATCGAAAATTGGAGCATTCCGGGATTCTTCTTTGAAATATAATCACCAAAGAATTTATTACAGTTTCTTCTTATTCAATGAAATTTGGCTCTTTGAGATTAAACAGTAAACCTGTTAAAAATGGAGCCTGAAATTTCTGTTCAGACAGGTGTAATCATAGCTGTTAATTTTATCATCATTGTTGGTAATATTCTTATAATTCTTGTACTTTGCAACACGAATTGCCTTCACAATGTCAACAAACTGTTTTTCTATTCACTGACTTTTGCTGACCTCTGTCTAGGACTTTTCATAACTCCATTTTCCATCCTCACCTCCTTTTTTGGCCAATGGGTGTATGGTGACAACAGATTTTGTCAAATCGAAGCCTATCTTACTACTATATTCTGGATCGCTGGCCTGTATTCACTGATGTGCATCAATGTTGACCACTACATTGCTATTCGTAGACCAGAGCGGTACAATACACTCATGTCTCCAGTACGCTGTATCTGTTGGACAGTTTTCGTGTGGTTTTCAGCTTTCAGCTTCTGCTGTCCTCCGCTCTTTGCACTACATCGTGCGCGATACGACGAGGAAGCCTTCATGTGCATCATCGACACCAGGCTCCAATTGGCCTACTTCATCACAGCAGGACTCATCATGACCTGTCCACCGATATTTGGGCTGATCTACACCATTTCCTACCTGTGCTCCTCTTCCTTCAGAAAGAAACGAGAGGTCTATGAGACAATCCTTCAAGACCGAGCGTCTCGACCATGGAATTACTTCATGAACTCTGTAGCATCTGTAATATTCACCTTGGCATGGATCCCATGGTGCGTTTTACAAGTGCACGATATTATTTATAGTAGGAACCAAAATGGATACAGGAGCCCTTTGCATTTTTACTTGTTGTGGCTTGCCATCGGGAACTCATTCTACAAGTTTTTCATCTATATAACAATGAGTCGTGAGTTTCGTATGGGTCTGCGGCAACTGTGGAGCAAACCTGACTGCTCGTGTTCAGCTTCCAGAATACAGGAGCAAGAATCAAACGTTATAACTTTAGACACAAAAATGAGGAACAGATCAACTATGGATGTCTAGAAATCTATAAAAAAAAAATGCACCATAATACAGTTCACAAAACTTATTTTCCAAATTTTTTTCACTGTTGTACATCCATATGGGATGATTTATTCTGTTGGAACATTTGTTTAAATATCTGGATAATGCCCTTCTGATTGCTAGCTAAACATTCAACTGTGACTTAAGAACTTGGAATCTAATACATATTGTGGTTCACTCTGTCCAGATGAAGCAAATGGAGGTGATATGCCTTGTACAGAGGCACAATGTAATGGCTGGAGTTAAGGTTGAAATTCTGACCTTGTTGTTTATATGGCCAATCCTTTAACCTTATATCTATTTTGTGTGAATGAGTAAATACAAGTACAACACAAATTTCCTGAACTCTTATAATCTGCTCTAATGAGTAGGAACTTCAGGTTCCCACAACCACCAAATTAGTTTACAAGTATCTTGATACAATTTGTATCATTAATACATGTGTACAGATAACTGGATTCCATTTAATTATTTAAGTAAATTTAATATTTGATTAATTTAAAGTGTAATGACCAGGGTGACCACCTCTGGTTTGGAAAAATCAGTAATTTAGGAAGGTTCCAGAAGAATAATGCACCTGTATCTCACTGTAGAGTTGTTACTGAACTGTGTCTCTAGGGATCAGAAGGAACCACAGTCATTGAGGGCTTTTCACTACTTTTGGGTTTATATTTCTTGACTTGGCCCTCTGCTCTACAGCCAACAAGGGAATCTCTATACCAGTCGTGGACAACTTGCAACCTGTGGGCAGCATGCGGCCATGAGGGAACTTTAGATGGGGGATATTAGTCGTGTCCTTTGGGGGAGGGGGAATGACTAACACAAAGTTACTATGAACATTTCTAGGATGAGTCATGTTTCATATGATCCACTTCTCAAAAAAGGTCATCCATGCCTGCTCCATATTGTTACTCAACCTGTTAGAAACAGCAGCTAAACCTTCTTCAAATCACAGCTTATTATCTTAAAAATGAAAAAGACACATTATATAATGTTGTCCTTCATACCACCAGTTTAAAAAAGATGAGATGGTCATGGCTGGAATGCCATTGTCTTGAGGTTTGGTGACAGCAAATCACCTCAAATCTCAAGAATCTTTCTTAAGATCCTTGCAGAATACAGGTCAGTACTTTTCTGCATGTCTTATTTCCAATATAGGTCTACAGCAGGGGTGGGCGAACTTTTTTGATCGCGGGCCGCACAGTGCGTCTTTGGAACCTTGGCGGGCCTCATTTATAAAAATCAAGTGAAAATATTTTTAAAGGCGGTTATAGACCTATAAACACACAATTGATTGAAAGGAAATTTTGTGAAATATTCCTCTCGGCGAGCCGCATGAAAACCTATGGCGGGCCGCATGCGGCCCGCGGGCCGTAGTTTGCCCACCCCTGGTCTACAGTGTCAGGATTAATTAGGCAGACTGAAGGGGTCACACATCATCAACAACTAAGCCAGGGCTTCTTTCTCATTGGTTTATATAACATTAAGTGGATAACTTTGCAGGTAACTCTCATCTTGGGATGATGTGTTTTTGGCAATGCAAACCAAGGAAGCATTCATTCAATTCTTCAATGTTTCCACTGTGTATAGTAGCATATACGAATCATTCCTGTCCCTTGTGGTGCTTATTTACTTCCTGAGGCTCTCAACTCCTGATGGAGTTCTAGGGGCATTATCAAAGTATAGTGTATCTGGAGTATTTTAAAGTTGGCTGAGCCTATTCCTCTTTCAGGACCCTGGTTCCTACATGATTGTTTTTTTTTCTTCTAGGGAGAGAGCAAGAGAAAATGAGAAAGTTAAGGAGAATGAGAGGGGAACCAACCCCTGTATTTTTGCTGGGTGTGCAGTGCACACCCAGCAAAAATGGCAAATTCATAATGAATATTTTCTTACTCGTTAATTTAATTACAAATCTTAATGGAAAACTTTTGTTATACTCCTGCTTGAAATTTGGTGGCATTGGGTGTGGCAGCATATCCAATACAACAACCACCAGGCACCACTGATGCTAACACATGTACACATCTATATCTAGGTAAATGAATGTGTGTGCACATTCAGTTTTATCGTTATATTTAACCCTTTAGTGTTTAAACTGGCCATATCCGGCTGAAGTTTTCTACCTATTTTATGTTTAGACTGACCAGATCAGGCCTTTCACGCCTAACCTACATTGACATTCTAAAAATGAACAATCACGTCATTGAAACCTCAAAGCTATAAGATAATGCATGATTAATTAAAAACAATTTGAGTGAAAAAGTATTACATTTAACAGAGTAATCTGAACACTAAAGGGTTAATAAACATTTAGTCTTGCTGTGTGTACATGTGTGTGTGAGGGATGAGCATGCTTACATGATGTATGTGGTTTTTCTGTGTATTCCTTTGATGTCCTTCTGTGCAAATTTGCACTCCTGTGTCATCATCAGCGTTTAACGTTCGCTTTCCATGCTAGCATGGGTTGGACGGTTTGACTGAGGTGAGCGAGCTGGCAGAAACGTTAGCACGCCGGGCGAAATGCATAGCCGTAGTTCGTCTGCCGTTACGTTCTGAGTTCAAATTCCGCCGAGGTCAATTTTGCCTTTCATCCCTTCGGGGTCAATTAAATAAGTACCAGTTACACACTGGGGTCGATATAATCGACTTAATCCGTTTGTCTGTCCTCGTTTGTCCCTTTGTGGGTAGTAAAGAAATAGGTTTGACCGAGGACCTGCAAGCCAGAAGGCTGCACCAGGCTCCAATCTGATCCACCAAAGTTTCTACAGCTGGATGCCCTTCCTAATGCCAACCACTCTGAGAGTGTAGTGGGTGCTTTTATGTGCCACCGGACAGGGGCCAGTCAGGCGGTTCTGGCAACAGTCATGTTCAAATGGGGTTTTTTACATGCCACCTGCACAGGAGCCAGTCCAGCAGCACTGGCAACAACCATGCTCAAATGTTGTTTTTCACATGCCACTGGCACAGGTACCAGTAAGGTGATGCTGGTAACGATCATGCTCAAATGGTGCTTTTTATGTGCGACTGGCAAGGGAGTCAGTCATTGGCCCTGGTAACAATCACGCTCGGATGGTGCTTTTAATGTTCCACTGGCACGGTTACCATATATATATATATATATATATATATATATATACACACACACACAGACATGTACACATGACCATTGTATTCTGTGATTTCATTAAATGGTTCAGTTATTATTTTTCAATGCTTGGAGCTTTGGTCAATGATAATGAGGAATAGTTTATTCAGTAAAATACTTTCCTACTGTCCACCCCTCCTCATTTCTATTTGGTTCAATCCATTGTCTGGGTTTAAAACCACCACTTGACTCCTTTTGTGCTTTTAACAGAGCTCACTCTCTTACAAGCATTTAGCTCAACCCTTTTTGTCTGACAGTCTGAGGGTAACTTTTCCCTATTGCCAATACTGTACAGGGTGTTCATAAATTACTTTTATAACTTCCACAGCAAATTGAATCTATTAACGTTGAGATCCATCGATATACTTCTTTGCATGTTAAATAAATATTATTAAAATTTTAATATTGTTTTAATATTTGAATTACTTTCGTTAATCTTTAACCCTTTAGCGTTCAAACCGGCCATATCCGGCCAAAATATTTAACCTGTTTTATACTGAAACTGACCAGACCTCGCCTCTCACCTCAGCCCTACCATGACATTCTAAAACTAAAAAAATTACATCACTGAAACCTCTAAACTACAAGATAATACATGATTAATTCAAAACAATATAAATAAACAAACATCACATTTGACAAAGTAATCTGAACACTAAAGGGTTAAAGGTGTTTATTATTATCCCTGACTTATAAGTTTCCTAACTGTAAAGGTAATTTATGGACATCCAGTATAATATAGTAAACTAGCAGTATCGCCCGGCGTTGCTCGGGTTTGTAAGGGAAATAACTATAAAGCATTTTTAGAGAGTTATAGCCAAAAAATAGCAAAAAAATACATTAAAAATGGAAAAAAAATTATGGTAAATTTTTTTTTAAATCGTTGACTCATCGTAGACATTTTTAGAGAGTTACTTCCCTTATATAATAGCGAAAAAATGCATTAAAATGGAAAAAAATGATGGTAAATTATTTTTAAAATTGTAGACTCATCGTAGACGTGCGCTAATACCCAGAAGGGCTCGATATGAATCACGACTATAAGATACCCGGTTTTGGTTAAACTGCACCGCAAAATGTGGGAGTAGTTAGGAATCTAAATCGTAGGAGACAGACACACAACTTCTCTTTTATATATAAAGATATAATGTGATATAATGATATAATATAAGACGATATTATAATATAGTGTATCTGTGTCTGTGTGCATAGCTGTGATTGGTGTGCTTATTCATCTAAGCAATGAGAGTGTCAAGGCACAACTAAAATCAGTCCACTATCTTATGGCCATTTGTGTGCAGGGTCAAAGCACACAAGTCTTCAGACTTCCAATAGCAACTGCTACCTGTCCCCATCACCTCTTTCCCTCTTGCCATTGGATGTATGAAGAACTTGTGGTGGTGGTGTTGGTGTAGAACAAACTGCAAAATGAATATTATGATTATAGCTGAAATGGTTTGTGCAGAGTTTTGAGGTTCCCAGCCACAGGTTGATTAGTATGTCATGGAATGGAATTGCCTACAGAAGAAGGCCATTCACAGACACCACAATGGACCCAGAGAAGTTGAGGCTCTTCTGCCGCTCATCTGAGAGAAAATAACTTGCAAGTCCTTGACACGGTTTAATCAACTACATGCTTCAACTAATTTTTTTGGCCTTGGGCCTATGTAAGAAGCAATTATTATTATCATTATTATTATTATTGTTATTATTATCATTATAATTATTTTTATCATCATCAAACATAAATACTGAGAGACAGTAACTTTGAAGTCTCCTAGAGAACGCCTAAACTTTGACGTTACATCCAAACTGTATTTCATCTAATAAAATATTTGTCCTTTTATTTTGTTTTTACAGTGAATAGCATCTACTGTTTATATTTACTTTAAAAACACCATCTGATATGTGTATGTGTGTGTGTGTGTGTATGCATGTATATGAATGTATGCTTTTATGTCAAGTTGTACATGAAAACAATTCAACGTTAAACTGAAGAATTAATACTTTTTGGTAGAGTACATGTTTATAACAGTTTTACCAGAAAAGGGGTAGCAGTGATTTCAAAGTTTTGTCCTAAAAGTGTTCATCAGACTATGCTACATATAGGTTTCTTTTGGCTCTGTATAAGGTTTGGCAAGTGTAGTACAGTCTGATGAAGGCTAATAGTCTGAAACTATGAAGTTGCTGTCACTCCTCTTCGTGTGGAAGTTTTACATATATACATGTGTGTGTGTGTGCGAGTGTACACACACATATATATATATGAGGGACAGAAAGAAAGAGAGAGAGGGAGAGGATTTGTGCAGAAGAAAAAGTATTTAGTAAGATAGTGGCTTTTAATATTTTTATTTGGGTTTTGTCAGTGTTTCATTTTTCTGAATTTTGTCAGTACATTCACTGTCATCAGGCAAGTAAAGATTCATAACTTACCCAATGACTTTGCGAGCATACAGGCAAAACTCCAGGGTTGTAAGGGACAGACTTAACCAAAATATGAATTAATATAGGCACAAATCATTCATCCAGACTGAACGGACAAAATACACTCACACACACACACACACTCGCACATGCACACACACACATATACATTTACACATATACTTTTATCTTGATATTGAATACTCTGTTCTTTAATTTGGACAAGCTGTGCATCATTACTATATGTATGTGAATACAAATTTGTGCTAGCATGTGTGTGTATACATACATACATATATACATACATTTTCTTCTCAATGTATTTAAGCTACAACCACTAACAGTATACTCTAATGAATCTGAATGAATGGAACACTGCTTATGTAATGAGGTACATATTTACATCACCTAATGAGATACTGCTGTACCGGGATGCACCAAAATTGATTGTATAATTTCCCATCCATGAGGGAGCAATGCTAGATGTGTCAAAACAATCGTTGTGATCCAGAAAGTCTCCCATATATTTCATTTCCCAGCTCTATTGCTTCTGTTATAAATACATACACACATAAGTAACAAACTGGAAGAATAAAGAGTACTCAATACTGGAAGGTAGATAACCAGTTGTTTTTAATGCAACTTATGTTAATATTCAAGAACCCAAGGTTCCCTGCTGTATGATGACAAAAGTCAAGAAAAGTTTTTTGTGTTACAATTAAAATCACAAATGACAGCTCCATCATTATAATTGATGATAGCTGAGTATCAGCTACTATTCCAATTCATGTTCAATAATTCTTGACGCTTGTCAGCATGAAACCTCAGGTTCTGGAACATCTATATATATACATGTATATATATATATATATATATATATATATATATATAGTATTACAAATCCATTTCAGCTGATTTTGCTTATTAGTTTCATATATGACTTAGATGATAACCAACACTGCTTGTCAGAAGAGTTGATGAACAGTATCTTAAGTCATTGCCTAACTCATGTGCAAAACTAATTTTGATAAAATCAACTGATATGAACCTGTAATATGAGTGCCTGTTTTTTCTGACTTATGGATTCTTAGATGACTAATATATATATATATATATATTTCAAATTAAACTAAAGAGAATAAAAAAATTCTTCCCTTAAAATTCAAGTTTTATTTTTGCTAAGTCTGCCATGATTTTTCTGAAAAGACTCTGTAGTCAAGGCTTCCATTGTTTAAACCCTCATCTCTCAGCAAAATCTTGATGAGGGTCGGTAAATTTGTCTAAATGGTTCTAATCCCAGAAAAAGTAGAAAAAAAAAAACAACATAAAAACAAAAAGAATTGTGAGGCAGGAATGTTTCATGCTTTTTCTGTAAATTTTATTTGTTTAAATATTTGTACAGCTTCTGCTAAAAGAGGAAAAACAGTATTGCGGTATTTTGCATCATTCATTGTTATATAATTGTTGTTAATATTTTCCCCGAATGTGGACATTTTTAATGTCTAGAATTAAATGGAAAATGGTCTGGCATCATTTCTGTTGCAATGTTATTGGTTTTTTTTTTATTTATTTATATATTTATATTTATATCTATATCTATATATATATACATATTTATTTATTTATTCTCAAAAGAGTATAATTAAAAATCAAAAGAAAATCCATAATCAAGGATAATGAATGTCTTGGACTATTTCCTGTGAAATTGCTGTTTAAAATATGAAATTTTATTCTAATGTTCTGATAATGTTTTACAGAAAGAGAGAAAAAAATTAAATAAAGCTTGTTTTGAAATATTAAATAACCACAGATTACATCTTTTATTGTTCGTTGTTGTTCTTTGCTTATCTTTATTGAAATGTTGACTGCAAAATGAATGTGTCAGCAATGTGTTATCAAAGGGCCTGGTGGAAAGAAACTGGAAGGACTATGTGTCATAGGGGCTGGAGTGGATGTGCGGTAAGAAGCTTGCTATCCAACCATATCCTTCTGCGTTTCAGTCTATTATTGTTCGTTGTTGTTCTTTGCTTATCTTTATTGAAATGTTGACTGCAAAATGAATGTGTCACCAATGTGTTATCAAAGGGCCTGGTGGAAAGAAACTGGAAGGACTATGTGTCATAGGGGCTGGTGTGGATGTGCGGTAAGAAGCTTGCTATCCAACCACATCCTTCTGCGTTTCAGTCCCATTGCATGTCACCTAGAGCAAGTGCCTTCTACTATAGCCTCAGGTTTCCTGATTTCTGTGGCGTATGTGTTCCCCCCCAGCTGGACGGGACACCAGTCCATCGCAGCATTACTCAAGAAAGAGGAAGAGAGAGTGAGAGAAAGTTGTGGCGAAAGAGTACAACAGGGGTCACCACCACCCCCTGCTGGAGCCTCGTGGAGCTTTTAGGTGTTTTTGCTCAATAAATACACACAACGCCCGGTCTGGTAGTTGAAACCGCGATCCTCTGACCGCGAGTCCGCTGCCCTAACCACTGGGCCATTGCGCCTCAACGTATAGGAGTAATACTCTGAGGGAAAGTCACTAAGTGGTTCTCCATCATGCTAGAAATGGGAGTTAAATTCCAAACCATGAAAAATTCTTTAAAGCTCTTCTCATGCTGTGTGTATTCGAGTTTTTGTATTTGTATGTCAATAGCGATTCCCACTGATGAGTCACAGACAGTTTAACGCAATGATTAATTAATTAATTAGTGTAGTTAATTGTTAAGGGTGAAACTTCGAAGTACAGGAATGACTAATCATTTTTGAATTCTCTCAAATTGTCCTGCCTGCCTACATTCAACATGCCAGAATAAAAAGAGCTTTTCCATGGTTTGGGATTTAACTCCTATTTCTGGCGTGATGGAAAACCACTTAGTGGCTTTCCCTCAATGTATAACTCCTATACACACATATAATATTAAAATATTTGCAGTCTACAGACATTTTTACTCACACTGGCCACTGGTAGAAAATTAATATTCAATTTTTACCCTATATTTAAAATTTTTATACACACACACACATCATATACATATATATATATATACTCTTTTATTCTTTTACTCTTTTACTTGTTTCAGTCATTTGACTGCGGCCATGCTGGAGCACCGCCTTTAGTCGAGCAAATCGACCCCGGGACTTATTCTTTGTAAGCCCAGTACTTATTCTATCAGTCTCTTTTGCCGAACCGCTAAGTGACGGGGATGTAAACACACCAGCATTGGTTGTCAAGCAATGCTAGGGGCACAAACACAGACACACAAACACATACATATATATATATATATACATATATACGACAGGCTTCTTTCAGTTTCCGTCTACCAAATCCACTCACAAGGCATTGGTCGGCCTGGGGCTATAGCAGAAGACACTTGCCCAAGATGCCACGCAGTGGGACTGAACCCGGAACCATGTGGTTGGTTAGCAAGCTACATACCACACAGCCACTCCTGCGATATATATATATATATATACTTTTACAAGAAGAGGGTTGATAGTACAAGAAGAGAGTTGATAGTAAATTCAAAGTTTCTGCCTGCTAACCTCCATCAGACTATCAATCTGACAAAGACTGGCAGGTGGAAACTTCGAAGTCACTGTCACCTCTCATTTTGTAAAAGTATAATAAATATTTACTCTACAGATAGATAGATAGATATACAGATAGCTAGGTATATGAACAGGCAGCTACACAGATAGAGATAGATAGATAGATAGATAGATAGATAGATAGATAGATAGATAGATAGATAGATAGATAGATAGATAGATAGATAAACAGACGGACGGACAGACAGACAGATCGATGGAGGAACTGACAGACAGACAGATCGGTGGAGGGACAGAGAGACAGATAGATAGATAGAGAGAGAGAGAGAGAGATACAGATAGCTAGGTAGATGAACAGGCAAATAGATAGATAGATACATACATACATACATGCATACATACATACATAGACAGACGGACAGACGGATTGACAGATGGACAGACGGACAGAAGGATTGACAGATGGACAGTTGGACAGATCGGTGGATGGACAGACAGACAGATAGATAGATAGAGATAAACGGACAGCCAGACAGACACACAATCAGATAGATAGATAGATGGAGAGACAGATACACATAGACAGATAGATAATCTTAATCCAGAGATTAAGAAGAGTAGACATACCAGAAAAAGATTTCATTTCTTCTAATGTAGCTTTTTTTCCATTCTATTAATAGCTTCTGACAATTGAACAAACATTTTAATTCCGTTCAATTGTTATCGTTATGGCTGTTGGATGAGAATCTAATAGGTCGAAAATAATTGCACATGTGCAGGATGCTATTCATAGAAGCCATCTATAAAATCAGGATGTGCATGTGTGTATGTGAGTGTGTGTGCATGTGTGTGTGTGAGTGTGTGTGTGCATGTGTGTGTGAGTGTGGTGTGTGTGTGTGCATGTGTGTGTGTGAGTGTGCATGTGTGTGTGAGTGTGTGTGTGCATGTGTGTGCATGTGTGTGTGCATGCATGCTTGCATGTGTGTGTGTGCATGCATGTGTGTGTGCATGCATGTTTGTGAGCATGCATGCATGCATGTATGAGAGAGAGATTGATATAGTTAAATACACACTCCCTTATTTATATATATATGTATATGTATGTACACACACACGTACACACACATATATATATATATAAATATACACACATAGGGAGATAGATGTGTATGTATATATCCTTTCTACTATAGGCACAAGCCTGATCTTTTGGGGGAGGGGCTAGTTGATTAGACCAAACCCCAGTACACAACTGGTACTTAATTTATCAACCTCAAAAGGATGAAAAGCAAAGTGGACCTCAGCAGAATTTGAATTCAGAACGCAGCAGCAGATGAAATACAAGTAAGCATTTCACCCAGCATGCTAACAATTCTGCCAGCTTGCCACCTTATACATATGTACATATGTGCATAGAGTGTGCGTATACACACACACATGTCCATGTAATGTGTTTATATATATATATATATATATATATATCATGTGATCACATGATCAATCAGACGATTGGACGTTGTTATACTGGGTTGGCAACTAAGTTCCCACCGTTTTAAATTTTTTAAAAGGTCTAATAAAAAAATTACTAATTAATCAATAATGTATTCACCCTTGTTGTTTACAACTTCTTCCCAACATTCAACAAGATTTTCAATATCTCGTTGGTAGAAATCACCCGATTTCCACTTGAAAAATTGATCCAACCAAGCTCTCAATTCTGCATCAGTATTGAATGAAACTCTGTGCATAGCATTTGAAAGAGATCGAAAGAGGTGGAAATCCGTTGGTGCCAAATCAGGAGAGTACGGCGGGTGTGGCAGCACTTCCCAGCCATGCGTTTGAATGGCTTCTTTGGTCATATTGGTAATATGAGGGCGGGTGTTGTTGTGCAGCAGAAGAACTCCATGCTGCCGATTAGGTCTTTTCTCTTGAATCGCCATGTTGAGTCATTCCATCTGTTGAACATAGAGTTTTATGTTGACCATTTAGTTCTGTTCAAGCAATTCGTAATGGATAATCCCTTCCCAGTCCCACCATACATATAACATCATTTTACGCGGATGAAGATCTTGTTTCACACGCGGTCTCGCTTGTTTACCGGGGCTAAGCCATTCTTACGCTGCTTCATATTGATGTACAGGCACCATTTTTCGTCGCCAGTAACGATTCAGTAAAGAAATCGTTGCTTGTGTCCATGAGTTGAGCGATGATGAGCAAGCAAACCAGTGGAGATAGTGGCTTGTTGATTTTTGTTGTTGTCACTTAAAGCATGCAGAACCCATGGTCCATACTTCTGAACCTTTCCCATCGAGTGAAGATGCTTCTCTATAGCAGTGTGGGAGCATTCCATTATACACACTTTTGTCCAAGATACCTCACAGGAGAAGTAATTGAACCCGAGTACCACATGATTGCAAAGCAACACATGAAAAAGGTAAAAAGGTAAAAATACAGAGAATTATCATTATCACCTGTGTATAAATGCCACCTGGCACCGTCGATGCGAAATGGCCTTGGTAAGTGTCAATGCATGAAACTCTCAGCATTTGAATCATTCTGTAACTTCTGCCGATTATGAATAGTGTGTGTGTGTGTGTGTGTGTGTGTGTGTGTGTGTGTGTGCGTGTGTGTGTGTGTTATTCGTTAGTTACTGTGAGAAATGAAAGAACACCAAGTATTGATTTGGATTTAAGAAATACACAGAAAATACAGATTTCAAAGTAATTTACATTCTAGTTTGACTTGGTATTTGTTATTTTTTTCTTTTAAAAAAATTCATATCTACCAATCTAAATACTTATCTGTATCTCTATCTATACATATGAAAGACAGACAGACAGAGCTATCTGCATCTCTTTGTCCCCACCAACACTCTATCAAGCTTTCACACATATGCCTGTATGTGGAATGCATTAGAATTGGCACAAAAGTCAGTATGTGTCTGTGGTGGTAGCAGTGAAGTGTACATATACGTATGCATGTGTGTGTGCATCTATGTGTGAGTGTTTGTATACCTGTATATATATATATATATATATATAAAATGTATCTATGTATGTATGTTATAAGTGAAATTTCTGATATACATTTCCAATTTAAAAAAAAAAGAATTTAATGGAAGAAATAAAAATTCAGTTTCTCCCTAGAAGCCATTACGGGATATTTTCTTGATACAGTTTAAGAGAGAAATATTTCACCTTATTTCATTGTATTCAATGAAGGAAGTTGATCTTATTGGTTTCTTAAAATAGATTTATATGTTTATAATAACAAATAGTATGTTTTTTAAATGAAAAAAATTACCAGTAATAGTAATAATAATAATTTCATTGAAATATCTCTTATTTTTATAACTGTCTGTACTAGTTCTTGACATTTTTATCTTATGGAGGCTTCTTTTAACCCAAAGTTAAAAGCTAATTGTTGCTATAACCAGATGCGAATGTACTTTGAGAAAAATAAACACACTCACACAACATATATATATATATATGTATGTCATTTAATGTATAATGTATTAAGATAAGAAAATAAGACCTACTAATAGTTTCTTGCCATTGAGACATGTGGTTAGGTAGATTTTTTTCAATAACGGGGTCTTGTGTCTCTAAGAAATGTGTGTGTGTGTGTAAATATATATATATATATATTTACACATACACACACACACACTCAAAACAAGAACAATTTTCTATTCTGATATTTACATGTAAACTTACACCAGCTTGGGAATGTGTCAACTGAAATGTGGATGAAATTTAATAGTTGATGGAAACTGTGAGGAAGCTTGTCAGATGACCTGTTTCTGTTTTGAGCTGAAAGACTTAATCAGTTTCCAGGTGAAATACCACAACTTGGTCCTTGGTTGTTTTTAGAGTAGTATATACAATCTGGCTCTTGGGTGTGTGTCTAATGTAGGATATATATATATCATCATCATCATCATCATCATCATCGTTTAGCGTCCGTTTTCCATGCTAGCATGGGTTGGACGGTTCTACTGGGGTCTGTGAAGCCAGAAGGCTTCATCAGGCCCAGTCAAATCTGGCAGTGTTTCTATGGCTGGATGCCCTTCCTAATGCCAACCACTCCGTGAGTGTAGTGGGTGCTTTTTACGTGCCACCCGCACATATATATATATATATACACACTGGTTCTTGGGTATTTTTAATGAGGTATCTACATACTTTGTGTCAGCGTAGACCTGGCAGCAATAGTGACAAAGTGATGGTTCAAAACACAAACGGTGCCTCCAGAAAACAGTGACATGCCAACATGGAAAATGCGCTCCGAAATCCATGCCAGAAATCTGAAGGAACCAGATTTTCAATGGTCAGATTTTCAAATGTCAACTGTATACATATGCCTCAGAAAAAAAGCATCAGTCAAATACAGAGAGGAATAAGTAATTAAACAAATGATATTCATTAGCTTACAGCACTCATAACTGAGTGCTTGTGTATCAACTTATTGCTTCATCAGAGCTTCATCAGAGCTTCAAACCTAAACTGCTTTCTAATGGTGGAAACAGCTGTAAGCTAATGAAGTTCGTTACATAATTTCTTGTTCTCATTTATTTAATTTCTGATATAACGATGGCCTTCTTTCAGTTTCTCTCTGCCAAATCCACTCACAAGGCTTTAATCAACACTGGGATATAGTAAAAGACATTCGAGTGAGGTGTCACACTGTAGGACTGAACCTTAAACCATGTGGCTGGAAAGTAAACTTCTAAACCACACAGCCATGGTAGTGGCTGGAATGCCTTTCTTCATAGAATCAGTGGGTCAGGTCTAATCCTGGAAGAAAAGCACAATAACAGAAACAGCTTAGAAATGTGAGAGTAATGCCAGAGAATAAGATGGCCTGACACTTGTAGATCTGTCATAATTACTACGGCAAAATACGGGATGTGTTATGAATAAATAAATACAAGGACTCATATTAGTAGATACTTATTAAGTCTCACTGTGAAATTAGCCCCAAGAGATGTTTATTTATTCATAAACCATACTGTATTGGAACTCTAATAATTATTGTCAGGTCATTAACATTACACCATTATGTAAATGAGCTGAACGCCTGTCTCAAGTGTTTTTTGTTTGTTTTTCTGCTTAACACTTTAGTAAGTAGCTTATCTTATCTCTGCTTCTCTGCTTGATGCAAAGGTCACTGTGGATCCTAATTCTGTGGCGATAGTGGGACTATGCATGCGTGGATTTGTATCCCTACATACACACACACACACACACACACACACATATATATATATATATATATATATATATACACACACACACACACACACACACACACACATATATATATATATATGAATCGAAATCGATCAATGGAAATTGCAGATGTGTTACCAGTGCCGGTGGCATGTAGGAGAACCTTCCGTTTCCCGACCGTTGCCAGCGCCGCCCCGACTGGCCTCGTGCCGGTGGCACGTAAAAAGCACCATCCGTTCGTGTCCATTGCCAGCCTCGCCTGGCCCTCGTGCCGGTGGCACATAAAAAGCACCATCCGTTCGTGGCCGTTTGCCAGCTCTGTCTGGCACCTGTGCGGGTGGCACGTAAAAAGCACCCACTACACTCACGGAGTGGTTGGCGTTAGGAAGGGCATCCAGCCGTAGAAACACTGCCAGATTTGACTGGGCCTGATGAAGCCTTCTGGCTTCACAGACCCCAGTAGAACCGTCCAACCCATGCTAGCATGGAAAACGGACGCTAAACGATGATGATGATGATGATGATGATGATATAATATATATATATATATACACACACACACACACACCACACACACACACATATATATATATATATGAATCGAAATCGATCAATGGAAATTGCAGATGTGTTACCAGTGCCGGTGGCATGTAGGAGAACCTTCCGTTTCCCGACCGTTGCCAGCGCCGCCCCGACTGGCCTCGTGCCGGTGGCACGTAAAAAGCACCATCCGTTCGTGTCCATTGCCAGCCTCGCCTGGCCCTCGTGCCGGTGGCACATAAAAAGCACCATCCGTTCGTGGCCGTTTGCCAGCTCTGTCTGGCACCTGTGCGGGTGGCACGTAAAAAGCACCCACTACACTCACGGAGTGGTTGGCGTTAGGAAGGGCATCCAGCCGTAGAAACACTGCCAGATTTGACTGGGCCTGATGAAGCCTTCTGGCTTCACAGACCCCAGTAGAACCGTCCAACCCATGCTAGCATGGAAAACGGACGCTAAACGATGATGATGATGATGATGATGATGATATATATATATATGTGAGCGTGTGTGTGTGTAAAGGCATATGGCTCAGTGGTTAGAGCATCGAGCTTGCGATCATGAGGTTGTAAGTTTGATTCCCGGACCGGGCTGCATGTTGTGTTCTTGAGCAAGACACTTTATTTCATGTTGCTCCAGTTAACTCAGCTGTAGAAATGAGTTGCGACATCACAGGTGCCAAGCTGTATCGGCCTTTGCCTTTCTCTTGGATAACATCAGTGGTGTGGAGAGGAGAGGAAACCACTTCTCATACCATGCCTGCCTTGAAGAACTTTTAGCTGGATGAACTGACCCCAATCTGTTTTATTTTTTTTAAGCCTGGTCTATCAGTCTATTTTGCTGAACTGCTAGGTTACAGGGACGTAAACACACCAACACCAGTTGTCAAGCAGTGTCAGTGAACAAACACAGACACAAACGCACAGAATCACACACACACACAAACACATATGTATATGAGAGGCTTCTTTCATTTTCCCTCTATCAAATTCATTCACCTGAGGCTGTAATAGAAGACTCTGGCGCAAGGTTTCCTGCTGTGGGATCGAACCCAGAACCATGCGGTTGAGAAGCAAACTTCTTTCTGACCAGTCATGCCATCTACAATTTTAACATTTATATTCCCACGTTTGCATGGGTCAAATAGAATTCATTGAGGCAGATTTTCTACACCTGGGTACTCTTCCTGTCATCAACCCTCACCTGCTTCCAAATAAGGTAATATTTCTTTATGGTCAGACATGTTTTCCATGGAAGACCAGAAAGGAACAACACTACTTGTATAATAGTTGTGTTTGTTGGGCAATGCCATGCACATTCACATTGTTATATGTTTGACTGGAGTATTGAGTAAGATACCTTGTGTTATTTCATTGCAAAAATGCTAGAATACCTATTTCTTTATTACCCACAAGGGGCTAAACACAGAGAAGACAAACAAGGACAGACAAACAGATTAAGTCGATTACATCGACCCCAGTGCGTAATTGGTACTTAATTTATCGACCCCGAAAGGGATGAAAGGCAAAGTCGACATCGGCAGAATTTGAACTCAGAACGTAACGGCAGACGAAATACCTGTTTCTTTATTACCCACAAGGGGCTAAACACAGAGAGGACAAACAAGGACAGACAAACAGATTAAGTTGATTACATCGACACCAGTGCGTAACTGGTACTTAATTTATCAACCCCAAAAAGGATGAAAGGCAAAGTCGACCTCAGTGGAATTTTAACTCAGAACGTAGCGGCAGAAGAAATACCTATTTCTTTATTAACCACAAGGGGCTAAACACAGAGGGGACAAAGAAGGACAGACATAGGTATTAAGTCGATTACATCGACCCCAGTGTGTAACTGGTACTTAATTTATCGACCCCGAAAGAGATGAAAGGCAAAGTCGACTCCGGCGGAATTTGAACTCAGAACATAACGGCAGACGAAATACCACTAAGCATTTCGTCTGGCGCGCTAACATTTCTGCCAGCTCACCGCCTTGATGCTAGAATACCTTGCAATATTTCATTGCAGTGAGCTAAAGGTAATGAGCTGGAAGAATTGTTGGCACATCAGACAGAATTCTTAACAGAATTTCATTCATCTTTACGTTCTGAGTATTCCAAGCAATCTTCAGCCTCAGGGTATATACTTTAAATGATACATATCTCTCTGTAGTTGGAATAATCTTTTACTGATCCTACCAATTGAGATTATAGATAATATCCTACCATCTCATTCTTGGTCTGCCTCTAGGTCTTCAGTTGATCAGCTTGGCTAACAGAATCTGTCTTGCAATCCATTCTGGTGACATTCTACCTGTATGTTCATAGTACAAGAGCTGTGGTCTCTCAAACAGCAGCTTAACCAGAATTTACGAATCTAAAAACATCCCTTGTTTTCCTACACCAAAAACTATCCAAGCGCTCACTTTACTATTAGTTTTACGTGCAGAAGGTACCCTGAGTACTATATTTTTTTTCTCCTCAGCCATTCGGAAAATAAAAATATGCATATTGCACAATATCCAGACTTATATTCCTATTTTCTTGTTAAGCTAGAAACAACTATACGTGTGTGTGTATGTGTGTGCGCATGTGTGTGTGTGCGTGTGTGTGTGTGTGTATGAGTGTGTTATTGCGCACATGTGTCAGTGTCTGTAGGTGCGTGTGTGTATGTGAGTATGTGTGTGTGTCTGTGTGTGTATAAGTATGCGAGCGTGTGTGTGAGTGTGTGTGTATGTGTACGTGTTTGTGTGTGTGTATGAGTGTGTAAACGTGCACATGTGTCACTGTCTGTAGGTGCGTGTGTGTATTTGTGTGTACGAGTGTGCGAGTGTGTGTGTGAGTGTGTGTATAAGTGTGTGAGCATGTGCATGTATCAGTAGGTGTGTGTGTGTGTATGTGTCTATGTGTGTGCTATGTATATTGTGTGTGTGTGTGTGTGTGGTGTGTGTGTGTGTAGGTGTGTGTCTGCCGATGCACAAGAGTTAAAAGATGGTTTGTAAAATTCACAATGTGCAATAATTATTCTCACTGTTATTCCTTCCTTCCTTCCTTCCTTCCTTCCTCACCTCTACCATCACATTACCATTTTATCAATGGTTAAGTATCTCCAACACAATACAATTCAGAAGACTTATTCCATATCGATTCCACTCAACAAGACTTGAGCAAAAAGAGAAAAAAGCAAAGAATTTCTCTGACAGCAAGTGTGGGTGCGCATGTGTGTGTATATACTCACATACATACACCTTATATCTATGCACGTGTGTGTGTGGGTGTGTGCATATATATATACATATACACGTATATGTATGTGTATGTGCATATGTGTTTTGTGGATGTGTGTATATGTGTATGTATATATGTGGGCATATATGTTTGCCTGCATGTTTGTCTATGTATGTGCATGAGTGTGTATATATATATATATATATTATATATATATATATATATATATATATATATATGTATACATATATATATATATATACATATATATACATATATATATATATACACAACACACATGCATACATATATAAAATGAAAATAAGATTTAAAAAAGGATGTCAAAGAACGAAAGATAAATAATAGTAACGGTAATAACAATATTAAATACAACAACAAAAAACAATAACAATAATAAAAAACATAATAATAATAATAATAATAATAATAATGATAATAATAATGATACTAATAATGATACTAATAATTGGAGAACTGGAAAGCTGAGATTCTTTTATATTCATGGTGCCAGGTAATCCCTTTAATTCTCTTCCTCCTCCCCTCGCTACTCCACATTCTGGCTTACCGATTTTTTTTTCCTTTTCCTTTTCTCTTTTCCGTATCACAGACTTCTTCGTCAACATAGATTAGTTACAAACGATTAACTTTTTCTCTTTCGTTATATTCCTTCTTTGGTTTTGGTCTGTTTCGAGGAATAAATTCCATGAATGTTCTTCATCCACAGAGAGGGGAATTTTTACTCTCTTTCAGTTTGTCTTTTACTCGTATTTCCACTCACTGGGCTGCAGCCATGCTGGAGCACCAGCATGGTGTCTCCATGAAGATGATTTATACAGACAAATCGACACCCCCAATCCCCTGCCCCAGTACTTACATATTTCAAAGTCTGGTACATTGCTGGGTGACAGGGATATTAACAAACCCAACACTAGTTGTCAAAACAGTGATGAGGAACAGACACACAGACACACATATTAAAGGAAAAGGAAAACAAAAACCAAGGCAGGATGAGCATCTCAAGTCATTTAGAATATTTAATTAGAGTAAAGGTGAGTCAAAAAAGGAGAAGTAGAAGTAAGTAATCTTTACAGCTGTTTCTGGGATAAGCCAGGTGATGGGTCAACATTCCCATACACTGGGTATTCTGTCAGCAGAGACAAGGTGTGTATGCAGGAAAGTTCCAGACAGAGAATTCACAGTAGACAGAAGAATAAAGAGAGAAAAATATAGCACGTATATCTATTTTTTAGGAAGTTAAGAGTTATTGCTGGTCATAGAGTGACCATTGGTTTCACACCTATCAAGTGCTTAGCAATATGTGCATTGCCAATCGCTTTATAGGTGCAAAACAAATGGTCACTCTATGATCGACCATAACTGCGAACTTCCTAAAAAAGTATATTACTGCACTAATGCTATAGTGTGTGCCACTTTTGCAGATATATGTACTACTGACGATACATCTATCTATCTATTATCTCTCTCTATATATATACACACACACACATATATATATATATATGCAAACATATACATATATATATACAAACATATACATACATACATACAAACATATACATACATATATATATATACAAACATATACATATATATATATATATATACAAACATATACTTAGATATAGATATATATATATATATACAAACATATACATATATATATATACACACACACATATACAAGAGGCTTCCATGCAGTTTCTATCTACTGCATTCACTGACTAGTCATTTGGTCGGTCTGGAGCTATAGTAGAAAATATCTGCTTAAGGTGCTGTGCAGTGGTATTGAACACAAAACCATGTGGTTGCTAAGTGAGCTTCTTAGTCACACACCCATGCTTATGCATATATGTATACATATAAATGTGTGTGTGTCTGTATGTGTATGCATGTAGATATGTATGTATATATGTATGTGTGTATGTATGTATGTATATATATATATATATATAACGTTAGCACGCCGGGCGAAATGCGTAGCCGTATTTCATCTGCCGTTACGTTCTGGGTTCAAATTCCGCCGAGGTCGACTTTGCCTTTCATCCTTTCGGGGTCGATAAATTAAGTACCAGTTACACGCTGGGGTCGATGTAATCGATTTAATCCGTTTGTCTGTCCTTGTTTGTCCCCTCTGTGTTTAGCCCCTTGTGGGTAGTAAAGGAATATATATATATATATATATGTGCTGGTGGCACATAAAAAGCACCACTCAAGCATGGCCAATGCCAGTGTCGCTTGACTGGCTCCTGTGCTGGTGACATGTAAAATGCACCATTTGAGCATGGCCAATGCCAGTGCTGCCTGACTGACACATAAAAGGCACCATTCTTCAAGCATGACCAGTGCCAGTGCTGCCTGACTGGCACCCATGTCGGCGGCATGTAAAAAGCACCCACTACACTCTCAGAGAGGTTGCCATTAGGAAGGGCATCCTGCTGTAGAAATCTTGCCAAATCAAATTGGGGCCTGGTGCAGCCTTCTGGCTTGCCAGTCCTCAGTAAAACCATCCAACCCATGCCAGCACAGAAAGCAGACATTAAATGATGATGGCGATATTGATGATGACATATATATATCTGCACATGTGTATGTGCATGTATCTATAAATGTATATTCTTATTATGTGTGTATGTGTATATACATACATATATATACAAACACATATATATATATGCACACACACACATACACATACATGTGCATACACATCAGAAAGTTGCATAGATCCATGTGTGTATATAAGTACACACATGCACACACACACACACATTAGTAATTAAAACATGGTTACTATGGAAAGATTTTCCAACTTAATTAGTTTGCATTTCTGCTTGACAATATTTCATTACTTTTTAAACAGAACTTCTTTTAATGTTTTCTATTTAGCAAAAGTTATTATTATTAATATTATTATTATTATTATTATTATTATTAATATTATTATTATTATTATTATTATTATTATTACTTTTAATCCGCATCTTTGTTACAGTCACTTGCTGAGACACACCCACCGTCCTGGGGTGAGTGAAGGATAAGAGATGTTAGTGTATGACTGAAAGCTTGGGGAGGGGAGGTAGCGAAATATCTTCATGTAATACAACACAGACATTTAAATAGATAGGGTTTTTCTAAGGATGTGGGCAATACTTGTCAGCACAATCTTTTGGATTTCTCTGAGACATGGTTCTCCTGGGATCTTATCTAGATGTTTCTGGCCAACTCGATCATGCCTGGTTTTATATTCTGTAGGGACAAGGACTGAGTAACCAACAACAATGTGGTCAATACTCTCAAGTTTGTCATTGCAGTGTCAACACTTTGTGTTGTGACATTAACTTGATAGATTCGAGTAAGGAGAATCTGATCTTGTGCTGCTAGTATAAAGCCTTTTCGGCTTTCAAACCAACACCCTGCAGTCACAGATGGGTTCTTCTCCTACATGCATTATTTTTTTTTCCCTTCTTTCTTCAAATTTTCTTCCATTTCTCGCCGAGTGTTTTCCAGACACCTAGGGCAGAGAAACTCATTGTATGCATTCCCAGATTACGCATGCAAATTCACAGGTAAAATATGTATTAAAAAGATCAATAAACAAATAAATTCATGAATTGATATTGTTTTCACAGTGATAATGCTCTTCTCAGTACATGAGTCATTCCAGTTAACATGATTTTTTGCACTTCCTGCAACTTTTATCTTTTTTTTTGTTTGTAACATTGAGTGGATGAGAGATTAGTGATCCCCCTGGATAGAAAACTAGGACTACTGCAGGTAACTTGCCCTGTCACAGGAATTGAACTTGGCACTACAAGTGAACAAAATACTTGCTGTGTACTTTTACTTATATTCTGCTGTGAGCTGAATGACTTATACCAACCTCTGGTACCCATACAGAATTGGACTAGGCCATTTGCAATGCAGAATTATACCAACCTGTGGCACCAATATAGAACAGAATAATCAGAATAATGCTAGACCATTTAGAAGAAAGAATTACACTAGCCTGTGGCACCTAGTGAAAGGTGGACAGTGGACTAGGCCATTGGAAGCTATGGCGGCTTGGTCATTGGTAGACATAGATAGAGGGGTGTATAATATATTGGACAGAAATATATATGTATATATATATATATATATATATATGTGTATAATATATTGGACAGTAATATATATGTATATATATATACACACACACACACACACAAAGCAGGCTTCCTCACAGTTTCTATCTATTGGTCACCCAGGAGTTATGGTAGAAGACATTTGCCCAAAGTGCTGTGCAGTGGGACCAAACCTGAAACCATATGGTTGCAAAAATAGCTTCTTAACTGCACAGCCACACCTGTGCCTCTTCACTCCCCTTCTCTTTACCTTCTTCTTCTTCTTTCTTTCCATCCGCCTCCTCTCTGTTGCTGTTGTTGTTGTGGTGGTGGTGGTGGTTACTGCACCAATCCATCTAATTACTCTTTGACATGACTAAAGATCTTCAGATTTACCATTCCGTAATTGTCTGCGACAGACACAAAGAATGGTTCGGTCGAGCAGACTTGAGTTGTTTTAAACAGATTCATTCCATTCCAAAATAACTTTCTTTGTAATCTCATCATTATTCCTTACTTAATTCCTTCTGTCTCATCCCCACCCCACCACACCACACCACACCCCACACTCTCCCTCCCCCTTCATTTTCTTTCCTTTTCTTCCTTCCTCCACTGCTCTCTTCTTTCATCTTTCCTTTTCGTGTCCTTCCCTTCCTCTGTCTTTCTGCTCACCTCTTTTTTTCTTTCTTTCCATCTATCCTTCCTTATTTCCTTCCCTCTCCACTTTCTACCTTTTTTTTTTCCTTCTTTCCTTCCCGCAACTCCCCCCTCCCATCGTCTTCTTCCTTCATTTCTGTCCAATATATTATACACCCCTCTATCTATGTCTACCAATGACCAAGCCGCCATAGCTTCCAATGGCCTAGTCCACTGTCCACCTTTCACTAGGTGCCACAGGCTAGTGTAATTCTTTCTTCTAAATGGTCTAGCATTATTCTGATTATTCTGTTCTATATTGGTGCCACAGGTTGGTATAATTCTGCATTGCAAATGGCCTAGTCCAATTCTGTATGGGTACCAGAGGTGGTATAAGTCATTCAGCTCACAGCAGAATATAAGTAAAAGTACACAGCAAGTATTTTGTTCACTTGTAGTGCCAAGTTCAATTCCTGTGACAGGGCAAGTTACCTGCAGTAGTCCTAGTTTTCTATCCAGGGGGATCACTAATCTCTCATCCACTCAATGTTACAAACAAAAAAAAAGATAAAAGTTGCAGGAAGTGCAAAAAATCATGTTAACTGGAATGACTCATGTACTGAGAAGAGCATTATCACTGTGAAAACAATATCAATTCATGAATTTATTTGTTTATTGATCTTTTTAAATACATATTTTACCTGTGAATTTGCATGCGTAATCTGGGAATGCATACAATGAGTTTCTCTGCCCTAGGTGTCTGGAAAACACTCGGCGAGAAATGGAAGAAAATTTGAAGAAAGAAGGGAAAAAAAAATAATGCATGTAGGAGAAGAACCCATCTGTGACTGCAGGGTGTTGGTTTGAAAGCCGAAAAGGCTTTATACTAGCAGCACAAGATCAGATTCTCCTTACTCGAATCTATCAAGTTAATGTCACACACAAAGTGTTGACACTGCAATGACAAACTTGAGAGTATTGACCACATTGTTGTTGGTTACTCAGTCCTTGTCCCTACAGAATATAAAACCAGGCATGATCGAGTTGGCCAGAAACATCTAGATAAGATCCCAGGAGAACCATGTCTCAGAGAAATCCAAAAGATTGTGCTGACAAGTATTGCCCACATCCTTAGAAAAACCCTATCTATTTAAATCTCTGTGTTGTATTACATGAAGATATTTCGCTACCTCCCCTCCCCAAGCTTTCAGTCATACACTAACATCTCTTATCCTTCACTCACCCCAGGACGGTGGGTGTGTCTCAGCAAGTGACTGTAACAAAGATGCGGATTAAAAGTAATAATAATAATAATAATAATAATAATAATAATAATAATAATATTAATAATAATAATAATAATAATATTAATAATAATAACTTTTGCTAAATAGAAAACATTAAAAGAAGTTCTGTTTAAAAAGTAATGAAATATTGTCAAGCAGAAATGCAAACTAATTAAGTTGGAAAATCTTTCCATAGTAACCATGTTTTAATTACTAATGTGTGTGTGTGTATGCATGTGTGTACTTATATACACACATGGATCTATGCAACTTTCTGATGTGTATGCACATGTATGTGTATGTGTGTGTGTGCATATATATATATGTGTTTGTATATATATGTATGTATATACACATACACACATAATAAGAATATACATTTATAGATACATGCACATACACATGTGCAGATATATATATGTCATCATCAATATCGCCATCATCATTTAATGTCTGCTTTCTGTGCTGGCATGGGTTGGATGGTTTTACTGAGGACTGGCAAGCCAGAAGGCTGCACCAGGCCCCAATTTGATTTGGCAAGATTTCTACAGCAGGATGCCCTTCCTAATGGCAACCTCTCTGAGAGTGTAGTGGGTGCTTTTTACATGCCGCCGACATGGGTGCCAGTCAGGCAGCACTGGCACTGGTCATGCTTGAAGAATGGTGCCTTTTATGTGTCAGTCAGGCAGCACTGGCATTGGCCATGCTCAAATGGTGCATTTTACATGTCACCAGCACAGGAGCCAGTCAAGCGACACTGGCATTGGCCATGCTTGAGTGGTGCTTTTTATGTGCCACCAGCACATATATATATATATATATATATTCCTTTACTACCCACAAGGGGCTAAACACAGAGGGGACAAACAAGGACAGACAAACGGATTAAATCGATTACATCGACCCCAGCGTGTAACTGGTACTTAATTTATCGACCCCGAAAGGATGAAAGGCAAAGTCGACCTCGGCGGAATTTGAACCCAGAACGTAACGGAAGATGAAATACGGCTACGCATTTCGCCCGGCGTGCTAACGTTTCTTCCAGATCATCACCATTCCATATCTGATTTCCATATTGACACAGACTGGACAGTTTGACCACCCAGAGAACTGCACCAGGCTTTATTATCTGCTTTGACATGGGTCTCCGTGGCTGGAATTTCTAATGTCAACTGCTTTACAGAGTTGATTTGAGTACTTTCCATGCGGCACCAACACCAGTGGGGTTGCTGAGTAACTCACAAGACAAAACCCCCTTGACTGGGAAGGGGAGTAGTATTGAGGGAGGTGGTTTCGTACCTGTTGTTGAGAGGTTGAAAGAATATTAGAAGAGAGATAGGAGTCTTGGTGTAGGAGAGAAACAGGGATACCCCAGTTGGAAGAGAAAGGGGAAAGAGAGAGAAAGAAAATGTGAGATAGGGAGAAATGGTGATGGACATAGTCTTGTGGTACAGGTGGGGGTGAATATAGATGAAGTGATACAAAGGATTGGGCCGAGTGTGTCGGCAGGGGTAGGGAGATAGAGGGGGAAGTTTCATAAGAATTTGAAGAGAAACGAGGGAAGATTGAATAGAAGTGACAGGAGTAGCTGATAGTGAGAGATATAGGAGGGGCTCAGGGGAAGATAGAGAGAGAGATCAATGGAATGGAGTATAGCAGAGGAGAGGTACATGGCATGAATCCTCATGATACAGATAACTGTAATAAAAGAGTCTTTATTATAGCCCTAGGCTGACCAAAGCCTTGTCAGTGGATACTGAAGAAGGAAATTGTGTAGAACCCTTTTTCTTTCTTTTTTCTCTCTTTTCTCCTTTCTTCTTCCTGCTTCTGTATCTTCCTTCTTTTTTCTTCTTCTTTCCTCTTTCTTTTTCTTCTTCTTCCTCTTTCTTTTTCTTCTTCTTTCCTCTTTCTTCTACTTTTTTCTTCTTCTTCTTCTTCTTTCCTTTTCTTCTTTCTTCTTCTTACCTCTTTTTCTTCTACCTGCTTCTGTATCATCATCATTTTCTTCTTCTTCTCCTCACCCTTCTCCTTCCCCTCCTCCTCATCCTCCTTCTTCTTCTCCTTCCCCTCCTCCTCATCTTTCTTCTTCTTCTTATCCTTCCCCTCCTCCTCATCGTTCTTCGTCTTCTTCTTTCCCTCCCCCCCCCCTTCTCCACTACCTCAACCACAGTCTAGCAACTTCAAACAACAATAAAGGTCCCACTTTCAACATTGATACAATTAATATGTCAGACACACATCTCTCACAGATAAAAAAAAAAAGAAAAAAAAAAACCCCTTCCATTCCCCTTTTATGTCTATTCTTTTACACCAGATTCCTTCGCTGTACACACAACTCCCCCCACATCACCACCACCACCACCACCACCACCACCATCACCACCACCATCACCTTCCTCTCATCCAGTTCACAGCCAGCCAATGCAATCTGCCAATTGTAAAGCAACAACTGTTTGGCAGGCAGGCAGGCAGCCTGTCGGTTCTGTGCAAACACAGAAGGACAACAAAGATCTACCTTTCCAATGTTTTTCAAGCATTCGCACACGTCTCTCCTGCCATCTTGCTTCTGTTGCTTCTATTGTAAAAACTGATGTTTTTCCATTTTGATAAATGCTTTTGTTTCTCTCATGCAACAATGACTCCTTCATGTCAGTCTGGACATTTTGACAAAAACTGTGTAGATTCAGAATTGGACTGTGTATATATATATGTGTGTGTGTGTGTGTGTGTGTGTGTGTATGTATGTATGTGTATATGTGTGTGTGTGTCTGTATGTGTGTGTGTGTATGTATGTATGTGTATATATGTGTGTTATAAATCTTGTATTTTGAGCATACTTTTGTATGGAGCAAAAGCATCCACTCCCTTCTATAGGCAAATAAAGAAACCTGAAACATTTTATACGTGTTCTCTGCACAATATCTGCAACATAAAATTGCAGGATAAGATATCTAATGTCAAAATTTTATTACATTTGTGATGTGTCCAGTATCAAAAGCATGCTGTTGAGAATTCAGTGCAGATGGGCTGGACATGTTGTTTGAATGCAAGATGATTCTATTCCAATAATTCTTTGGCCATCAAGTAGAGGTATTCCGCTGTAAAGAAAGACCCATCCTTAGGCATAAGGATAACTTGAAGCAATCATTAAAATCCTTACAGCTTGATTTAACATATTGGGGAAAGTTATGGCCTGGATCGATCTGAGTGGCACAGAATGTGCCATGTGGCATGTAAACAATTTGAGCTGAAGAAACCAAACCATAAGAGAATTATATCCTGCAATCAACATTCTATTCATAAGAATGTAGGGTGTGATTTTGAGGGGGTAGATTTTGAGGGAGTAGATTTGACAGCTATTACGAGCAATTCAAGCATTCATTTAACACCAATGGCCCTGGGGCATAACATGAATAAGGAAACCTTATTGTTTTATTGGTGAAACTATGATAAGTCAAAGACTAAAGATTGGTATTGGTAACAAAGACTAAAGATTGCTGTGTTGTAGAGAGTGATTATCATGATGAAAGCAGCACTGACAATTATTGCGATAATTAAGACGATGATAATGATGACTGATTGTGGCGGGGAGGAGAAGGATTGTGAAGACAATACTGCTGATTATGATGATTATGATGATGATGATGATGATGGTGACAATTATTGCAGAAATGATGGTCATGGTGGTGGTGGTGGTGACAGCAGCTGTAGTAGTAGTTGTGGTGAGGTAGTTGTTATGGTCATTGTTGGGGTGATGATGACGATGACGACAACGACAGTGGTGATGGTAGTGGCGATAATGGTGATGATGATGGTGATGATGATGACGACGACGATAATGGTGATGATGGTGAGTGGTGGTGATGGTGGTGATGATGATGATAGCGATGAGGTGATGGTGATGTTGGTGATGGTGATGATGATGGTGGTGATGATGACGACGATAATGGTGATGATGGTGAGTGGTGGTGATGGTGGTGATGATGATGATAGTGATGAGGTAATGGTGATGTTGGTGATGGTGGTGATGATGGTGATGATGATGACGACGATAATGGTGATGATGGTGAGTGGTGGTGATGGTGGTGATGATGATAGTGATGAGGTGATGGTGATGTTGGTGATGATGATGATAATGATGGTGACAGTAATGGTGATGATGATGCTGTATCCGTCGTCACTTTCACATTCCACTCCCTGGCGTTATTCTTCGGCAAATTCCTCACAGACAGGAAACAGCCACATTAATTCTCATTCCATGAAAATACCTTCACCAAAGAGCTTCTTCCTTGTTGCCATGGCAACACACAGTCTGTATTGTTACAGTCTCTCTTAGCAATCTATACGGCAACCATCACTGCCATGGCTATACCACCACCACCACCACCACCATCACCAATGCTGTACCACTTCTACTACCACCATCATTGGACCATTACTACTACTACTACTACTACACCATTGTACCACTGTTACTACCACCACTATTGTACAATTACTACTACTACTACTTCCACCACTACCAGCATACCATTACCAGCACCACTCCACCACCACCACCCTTGTACCATTTCTACCACATCACTCTTACTACTACCATCACTACCACTACCACTATTCCCACTAACACTACCACCATCATCACACCACCACCACCACCACCACCACACCACACCACTACTGTTGTACCACTACCATCCATCATAATCACTATGTGAACACATCCAAACCACCATGCCATCATTATCATCATTATCCCCATCAACACCATTATCATACCATTGTCACTACACTATCATGAATGCTACTACCACAATACCATCATTGACTCCAACTACTACCATACCAGCACCACTACTGACATCAACACTACTATATTACCAGCATACAACCACCACTACCATCACCACACATTGATTACTACCACCACCATCACCATCACCACTATTTCTACTACCATCACCACCAATACTGCAGCACATACCACTCAAAAATACCACCATAGTGGAGTACACCATGTCCATAATGGACAGTGGAAGGAGACTGCCATGTCTGGAAAGGAGTACACTGTTTAGATTGGACCAAAGAAATACGTACAAGAAGTCCATAGTGGACAATAGAGAGTGTACAGCTTGACCACAGTGGAAAGTGAAGACCCTGTCCAGACCAATCAGCAGAGTGAGACTGGAAAGTGAAAAGTGCATACCAAGAACAGATTGCACCAGTAAACCACTTGTAGTTAAATGCACAAAGGGGTCAATTTCTATGTGATTGGGAAAGAGATTACCATTTGCAACAGCAATGGGTCCCAAACATTGGAATGGTTTTTCCTGGTTAACATGTTTGCTTCTTTTTTTTTAGTCATTTGGAACTATGAAGCCTCTGCATGATTCACTGCAATATATTTCTCGGTAAACTTTGGTGACCAGTGAATAGATTTCACTGTAAATATATATATTCGTGAAGGCTGGACGGGCACCTCAGTCAGCAGATCTCACTATCCTGGGCTGATGACGGGTTAAGACCCAGAAAGATGCATGTCCTCAGGTGTGAATCTTGGCTGGTGGGGGTGCTTGCCTCCCATTCACAAATATAAGGACTCAGGAAATGTGTCAAAGCCGACAGGAAGCATTCGATGCTTCCTAGGGTTAAACAGCGGTGGTGTAATTCCCTTACAGAACTGTCACGTTAAGTTGACAGTATACAACCACTTTAATCATGTACTCTTCTCAAAATAATAATAATTCTTTCTATGGGCACAAGACATGGAATCTGGGGGAGAGGGAGGGCTAGCTGAGTACATTCACCCCCAATGTTTCACTGGTACTTATTGACCCCAAAAGGATGAAAAGCAAAGTCAACATCATCATCGTCATCATCATCATTGTTTAACGTCCGCTTTCCATGCTAGCATGGGTTGGACGATTTGACTGAGGGCTGGCAAACCAGATGGCTGCACCAGGCTCCAATCTTGATCTGGCAAAGTTTCTACAGCTGGGTGCCCTTCCTAACGCCAACCACTCCGAGAGTGTAGTGGGTGCTTTTACGTGCCAGTGGAATTTGAACTCAGAACACGAAGATTGATGAAATGCTGCCATTCATATTGTCTGGCATGCCAGCTCATTGCCTTTCTAAAATAATTAAAATGATGCTAACATAACGACGACAACAACTACACACATCCTACATAAAAACACTTTCAATACAGTGAAAATAAGAGCGTCACAATGAACCACAGCACATGCCCAAGACACACAGAGCTGCACTCGGTAGTGCAGTGAAAGCATGTGATAAAAATAAGACGTCTGAATGATGATGATGATAATGATGATGATGATGATGGTGGTGGTGGTGGTGGTGATGGTGATGATGATGATGATCCATCCTGCAGTTCTTGAGATATCTTGTCCACAGACAAACAAACAAACACGACTGAAAACAATACCTCCACCTTCGCTAAGGTGGAGGTAATGATAATAATAATAATAATAATAATAATAATAATAATAATAATAATGATAATAATAATAATTATAATGATTTCAAATTTTGGCAAAGGACCAGCTATTTTGGGGAGAGGATAAGTCAATTCCATCAACCCCAGTATTCAACTGGTACTTATTTTATTGACCCCGTAAGGATGAAAGGCAAAGTCAACCTTGGCAGAATTTGAACTCAGAAAGTAAAAACAAATGAAATGCATTTTGCCCAGTGTGGTAACCATTCTGTCAGCTTGCTGCTCAAAAAAAGAAATAGAATGGAAGGGAAAAAAACATGTTTGGTCAATTTGCAAGAGATATGAATGCCAAGACAGATACAGAAGCATTCATATGTGCAGCACAAGAACAAACATTAAGGATAGACTTTGTGAAGTGCAGAATTGACAACACAACTGAGAGTGACAAATGTGTGGTGGGAGGGGTGAAACAGTATGGCACATTGTTAGCGAATGCCCGAAATTGGCACAACACGAATACAAAAGATGACATGACAATGTGGCAAGAATGATCCATTGGAAGCTCTGCGGAAATCACAACCTACAAAGAGCAAAGAAATGGTATGACCAAATCTCAAAAGGAGTTACTCAGAATGAAGTTTACGAAATTGTGTTGGATGCAATGATTCAGTGTGGTGGTCAGATCAGACAACAGAAACCTGACATTGTTGTAGTGAAGAAAAAAGGAAAATGCCTGATAATAATCGACATGGCATGTCTTTGTGACAACAAGATCAAAGAAAAAGAATGGGAAATGTGCAGTTTGTGGACAATGAAGAGAGTGGAAGTGATACTAATAGTGATGGGCATGCTTGGAAGTACCAGCACTCAGCTACCATCATGGCTAAAATAGATTGATGCAAGTGTGAAGGTAGAACACCTACAAAAATCAGCATTGCTTGGAACTACAAGAATTCTTCACAGGGTTCTTGAAGCATGACCAGTAAACAAGTGTCACCTTTGTCTGCTGGCTGTAGACAGCTGATACTTTCCATCATACCCAGCTGTGAGCTTTCATATAATAATAATAATAATAATAATAATGATAATGATAATAATAATAATAATCCTTTCTACTGGGAACACAAGGCCTCAAATTTGGAGGAAGGATTAAGTCGATTACATCAACCTCAGTGTGTAACTGGTACTTATTTAATCAACCCCAAAAAGATGAAAGGCAAAGTTGACCTCAGTGGAATTTGAACTCAGAATGTAGTGGCAGACGAAATACCATTAAGCATTTCACCCAGTATGCTAACGATTGTGCCAACTCACTGCCTTAATAATAATAATAATAATAATATTTTCTATTATAGGGAAATTTGGGGGAGGGGGATAATCGATTGCATCGACCCCAGTGTGTAACTGGTGCTCAATTTTTCGACCTTGAAAGGACAAAAGGCAAAGTTGACCTCAGAGGAATTTGAACTCAGAACGTAGTGATGGGCAAAATACCGCTAAGAATTTCATCCAGTACGCTTAAGATTCTGCCAGTTTGCTGCCTTAGTAAATAATAATAATAATAATAATAATAATAACAATAATAATAAGGAGAACAATAACAAAAATAATTAATGACCACTTTACCCTGTTCATTCTATTTACCGATTCCATGATGCATGTTGTCAGCAGCTGACTTTTTGACCAACACTGATGTTCTTTAATGGAAAAGACGACTCTGATAGTGTTGGTGGTGGTTGTGGTGGTGATGGGTATGGGGAGTGGGCTTCAAAAGCTCTCCCTACCTCCCTCCTTCTCTCTCTCCCTCTATCAAGATATTTGCATCGTGTGAAAAGACTGTCTATGGAAACGTTAACCGAAGTTGCCTGGATATGCACTTTTCAGCTGCTTATAGATTGGGTGAAGACATTGTTGGGGGAGGGCAGGTGTGTGCCAGAGGAATCTAGTTCATGGGGGCGTCAGTGTTTGAAGGGTTCTTTTGGGAGTGGTAGGTGTGTGTGTGAGAGAGAGAGAGAGAGAAAGCTTAGGTGTGTGCATGTGGTATGTGTGGTGGTTGTATGTATATATGTGTGTAGTAGATGTGTAGGTGATGGTGGTGGTAGTTGTGTATGTGTGTAGTAGATGTGTGGGTGATGGTGGTGGTAGTTGTGTATGTGTGTAGTAGATGTGTGGGTGATGGTGGTGGTAGTTGTGTATGTGTGTAGTAGATGTGTGGGTGATGGTGGTGGTAGTTGTGTATGTGTGTGTGTGATTGTATGACTGTGTCATTGTATGCTTATGTGATCGTATGTATGTATGTCATTATGAAATTATGCATGTGCTTGCTTTAAATAGCCAGTATATGTAGTAATAAACAGACAACATACACACATGCACAAACAAGCATCATTTCATTGACAGAATCAGATATAAACAGACACCTACTCACATTTGTTTGTGTTTCTGTGTGTGTGTGTGTGTTTGTGTGTGTGTGTTTGTGTGTGTGTGTTTGTTTGTGTGTGTGTGTTCGTGTGTGTGTGTGTTTGTGTGTGTGTGTGTGGTGTGTGTTGTGTGAGACCTAGAATTACCATTATCTTGCTAATTGTGAAAATAACATTGTCATACAAGTGATGTTGATTGTTTGCAAACATCTGTGGAACAACGTCTGGAAGTTTGTGTGAGGTTACACACACTCATATACATACATACATACATACATACATACATACATATATACATAGGGTGTGATTGGTAAATTGTCGCCATTTTATATTTTTAATTTCGCAAATGAGCATGGTTTGCTTTTGATTTTGTCAGCTACACAGTATGGTAGGGTTGGTTGGGCACTGCTTGTGAGAAAACCAGTACGTGACACAATTCACTCTGCCAGAAATTTGGAAATGACATGCTGTACTGCTGGGCATTCACACCGGAAGCTGCAATACGAACATTTCAGAGTGTTCACTTCTCAATCTGAGGACATGTACTAGGAGTGATAAAAATCAAACATCCAGTCAACATCATGGTGTTTGAGGTGATCACTAGTGATGGCAATGTTATGCCTCCATTCATTTTCCCACACGGCCCCACACTCAACACAGAAGCTTACATCAAGTGCCTGGAGGAGGTAGTGCTGCCCTGGGTGAAGAGGGTGGCTGCTGGGTAGACCCTATGTCTAGCAACAGGATTCTACACCATACCACAGAAACAGGAGAAGCCAGTCATGGCTGTCAGACAATTTCTGAAACCACACCACCCCTAACATCTGGCCACCTAACTCCCCAGACTGCAACCCCTTTGATTATTATGTGTGGGGCGCAATTGAGTGAGAGAGCAACAAAACTCCTTGTAACACCAAAGATGAATTGAAGGCAAAGATCATGGTAGCATTCACCGATTTAAACAAGGAGACCGTGCATGCAAAAAAGTTGCCGGAAATTCTGAATTTGTCTGGAGGCCGTGGTTGAAGCCAATGGCGATTTTATTGAATAAATTTACTCTTTAGTATTTCAAGATATTTTCATGTAATTTTGGTAAATATATCTGTTAAAATGAGATGTCAGTGTTATTTTCCTTTCTGCCTCCTCTCCTTCTCTTCCTTTTACCCCGCCGTCTCCTTCATTTGTATATATTTTCACACACCGCCTCTAATTATAATATATTTGCCTTTACTATGAAACTGGGCAAGCCAAACCAAGGGATATAACTCTAGAAGCCGTTGCGCTTGATCTGTTTCCACTCAAGCATATTTCTCCTTTGTTTCCGTTCCGGTTGGGCTGAATCCATGGAGTCTGTAGTTGCCTTCAGCTCAATCGCTATAGTCTTTCAGGTAATTATGCTAGAGCGTTGTTTAATCATGCTTGCTGCTAGGATAAGCATGATTTCACCTGAAAGCAGTAACTTTATGTTGCTGATAACATCTTTTGTTCTTTGGGTGGAATCTGACGTAATGAAATTAGAAGACCAGCGAGAAGAAACGAAGAATGAATTAATCCTTGCAAATAAAGATTGCAAATAAGATCAAATCAAAGAAATAGAACAATTGCTCAGAGGTGAAAGACTATTCAAAACCATTAGAATGAGATTTACTGAAGATAAGGAAATTATTTGCAATGGTGATGTTTGAAATTCCTACAATCGTCTGATTTCCGTTTGTGATGCAGTGGCAACTCGCAACAGATTGAAATTGAGGGCCCATAAATGCGGGAACAAAGTTTGCTAGGAGGGTTCAAACCCAGGTCCAGAATATTCTACAAACAAGGTCGATTTTTTTTGTCAGTTTTAATATCGTAATTAAAAAAACACAGATATAATAATAATGATTATATTTGTACATCGATGAGATCAGATAAATCCAATAATGGTAAAATAATGTTTCAAACCAGTCCAAAAACGTTTCTAGGGTCATTCTTTTTCAGGAGGATATTCAGTGCTTTCATTGCAATTTTAGGGGGTACTTTTACACCCCCACCTCTTGAGCTGTTGTGGAAGCCTGGTGGCCTGAATAATGTTGGAGGCTGTTAGAAATTGCCTTAAATACTGTCAGGATTAAACTTGTGATAGAAAACTCTCAAGCATACTTGTTTGTCGTTTTCTCATCTGTCTGCACTCTTTGTTTTGTTTTTTTTTTTCAATTTTGCACAGTTTTGAACCATATAGGTGTGTGTGTGTATACATGTATATATATATATATATATATATATATATATATAGAGAGAGAGAGAGAGAGAGAGAAGAGAGAGGGAGAGAGAGATACATGTGTGTTGGTGTGTGTGTGTATAGATAGATATGTGTGTATGTGTGCATATACACAGAGATAGACACACTGATAGATAGGTGTGTGCGAAATATATCTGAGGTGTGTGTGTGTATTCACACGCATACACATAAGACTCTTACAGCTCCAGGAGATCAAACTGATTGCAAGAAACGAAATGAAGAAAGACACAAACATTGCAAATACATAAACATCTAAAGACAAGGTGAATGATCTGGAAATTTATAATCTTAAGAAATAAAACCAGCAAATATCAAAAATTTAACAATGGCCTATGTTTATTTTAAATGTCCAAAGAGACTTTTTCAGATGATATTGTTTTCTCTTTTATAATTCTTTTTATTTTATATATTGCTTTTTTTTTTTGCTTGTTATAGAAACTGGCTTTAATTTCATTTTTTTTCTTTCTTTTTGTCATTTTGTGTTAAGAATCTTGCTTTCCAACCACATCGTTTTGGTTTCAGTTCCACTGCATTGCACCTCCTTGGGACAGCCTCTTCTGCTATAACCCTGGCAAGGTGGTGGTGGTGATGACTAATGTCTTGTCAGTGATTTGGTAGATGGAAATGTTCTGGAAGTGCATTGTGTGTGTATGTGTGTGTGTGTGTGTGTATGAAAAAAAAATATATATATATATATCTATCTCATCTGGCACCTGTGTCGGTGGCACATAAAAACACCTTCCGAAGACCCGGCAAGACTAGTCAGTCCACCTGTGCATACCTTCCTTCTTGTGACACTTGTGAAGACCTGTTGAGGCAAGTGAAAATCAAATCAAATCAAAATAGATGAACATCAATGGAATTTGTATCTTTGTGGTACCAGTGCCTGTGGCACACAAGAAATCCATCCGAACGTGGCCGTAGTCAGTACCCTGGCATCGTGGCCATCGTGCTGTGGCACATAACAAACACCATCCGACGTGGCCGTTCGCCAGCCTCATCTAGCACCTGTGTCGGGGCACATAAAAACACCATCCAAAGACCCAGCAAGACTAGTCAGGCCATATCCCGGCCCCTACCTGGGACGTAGTCAGTCCACCTGTGCATACCTTCCTCCTTGTGATACTTGTGAAGGCCTGTTGAGGCCAAGTGAAATCAAAATGAAATCAAAACAAATCAAATCAAAACAATCAAAATAGATGAACATTAATGGAATTGTATCTTGTGGACCACCAGTGCCGGTGGCACACAAGAAAACCATCCGAACGTGGCCGTAGCCAGTACCGCACCGACTGGCCTCCGTGCTGTGGCACGTAACAAACACCATCCGATCGTGGCCGTTCGCCAGCCTCATCTGGCACCTGTGTCGGTGGCACATAAAAACACCATCCGAAGACCCGGCAAGACTAGTCAGGCCATACCTGTGGCCCCTACCTGGGACGTAGTCAGTCCACCTGTGCATACCTTCCTTCTTGTGACACTTGTGAAGACCTGTTGAGGCAAGTGAAAATCAAATCAAAACAAATCAAAATAGATGAACATCAATGGAATTTGGTTCTTTTGTGGTACCAGTCCGGTGGCACGTGGCACACAAGAAAACCATCCGAACGTGGCCGTAGCCAGTACCTACCCGCATCGACTGGCCTCCGTGCTGTGGGCACGTAACAAACACCATCCAATCGTGGCCGTTTGCCAGCCTCATCTGGCACCTGTGTCGGTGGCACATAAAAACACCATCCGAGCGTGGCCGTCTGCCAGCCTCGTCTGGCACCTGTTTCGGTGCACATAAAAACACCATCCGAGCGTGGCCGTTTGCCAGCCTCGTCTGGCACCTGTGTCGGTGGAACATAAAATCCCCACTACACTCTCGGAGTGGTTGGCGTTAGAAGGGCATCCAGCTGTAGAAACACTGCCAGATCTGACTGGACTGGTGCAGCTTTCGGGCTCCCCAGACCCCAGTTGAACCGTCCAACCCATGCTAGCATGGAAAGCGGACGTTAAATGATGATGATGATGATGATATATATATATATATATATATATATATATATACATATATAATACAGTGTGTTGTGACTAAACTGTCGTTTAAATTATGCAAAAATGAAAATAACACTGACATCTCATTTCAACAGATGTATTTACCAACATTCTATAAAAATATCTTGAAATACTAAAGAGTAAATTTATTCAATAAAATCAACATTGGCTACAACCACAGACGGCTCTGGAATGTCCTGCAACTCTTCTGCACGGTCTCCTTGTTTAAATCGGTGAATGCTACCATGATCTTTGCCTTCAATTCATCTATGGTGTTACAAGGAGTTTTGTTGTTCTCTCACTCAACTGCACTACACACATAATAATCAAGGGTGTTGCAGTCTGGGGAGTTAGGTGGCGCAATGTTAGGGGTGATGTGGTTTCAGAAACTGTCTGACAGTCATGACTGGGTTCTCCTGCTCGTGTGGCATGGCACAGTGTCCTGTTGCTAGACATAGGGTCTACCCAACAGCCACCCTCTTCACCCAGGACAGCACTACCTCCTCCAGGCACTTGATGTAGGCTTCTGTGTTGAGTGTGGGGCCGTGTGGGAAGATGAATAGATGCATAACGTCGCCATCACTAATGATCACTCCAAACACCATGATGCTGACTGAATGTTTGGTTTTTATCACTCTCAATACATGTCCTCAGATTGACAAGCAAACACTCTGAAATGTTCGTATTGGAGCTTCCGGCGTGAATGCCCAGAAGTATAGCATGTCGTTTCCAAATTTCTAGCAGAGTGAATTGCGTCATGGTGCTGTTTTTCTCACAGACGGTACTCCACTGACCCTGCTGTACTGTGTAGTCAACGAACCAAAAACAATGTGGAGATGCGAAATTAAAAATATAAAATGACGACAATTTAACCATCACACCCTGTGTGTGCGTGTGTGTGCACGTGCACTCACATGCATTCATGTGTGTGTGTGTATGTATTATCATCATCATCATCATCATCAACATTTAATGTCCATTTTCCATGCTGGCACAGGTAGGATGGCTTGATAGGAACTAGCAAGGCCAGGGACCACACCAGGTTCCACTGTCTGCTTTGGCACGGTTTCTATGGCTGGATGCCCTTCATATTGCCAACCATCCCACAGAGTGGACTGAGAGTTTTTTACATAGCACAATCACCCACACCATGGCATTTTATGTTGCACCTTGACAATTTACACACACACACACACATACTTAGAAGGTTGTTATGGCTGGTCAGAGAGTGACCATTGGTTTCACACCTATAAAGCTCTTAGCTGTATAGGCGCCCCATAAGACTCAAATGGCCAGAGGCACATAACCTCTCTACAATTGGAGGGACAAAAACACCATGGTCATTTAATTTGGCAAACAAAAAGTTACTGGAATGAAAACCTACAGATAAGCTCTTAGGTGGGGTGGAGTTATCCCCCTTACATCGGTTTCAGTTGGCGACCTGTTCCTACTCGACAGATTATATAGTAATACTTGTATGTCTGACAAGCTTGTGCTTTGAGTCTCTGTACATCATTACACCAAAGTGAATGGAATCTTGGCCAGGAGGAATTGATGTCATTAGAAGGTATCCAATGTACATCGGGTGTTTCAACACTGAACCGTAACATATATGCATATATATATATATATATATATAGATATATATATATAATATATATATATATATATATGCATATATATAATGCATATAATATATATATATATTAACACTGACATCTCATATATATGTGCTTATATATATAATATATATAATCTATATAATATAATATATATATACATAGATATATATATACATATATATATATATGCATATATATATATATGCATAATATATATATTATATATATATATACTCTCTTTACTCTTTTACTCTTTTACTTGTTTCAGTCATTTGACTGCGGCCATGCTGGAGCACCGCCTTTAGTCGAGCAACTCGACCCCGGGACTTATTCTTTTTTGTAAGCCCAGTACTTATTCTATCGGTCTCTTTTGCCGAACCGCTAAGTAACGGGGACATAAACACACCAGCATCGGTTGTCAAGCAATGCTAGGGGGACAAATACAGACACACAAACAGACACACACATATATATACATATATACGACGGGCTTCTTTCAGTTTCCGTCTACCAAATCCACTCACAAGGCTTTGGTCGGCCCGAGGCTATAGTAGAAGACACTTGCCCAAGGTGCCACGCAGTGGGACTGAACCCGGAACCATGGGGTTGGTAGACAAGCTACTTACCACACAGCCACTCCTGCGCCTATATATATGCATATATATATAGATGCATATATATATATGCATATATGCATATATATATATATATATGCTTATATGCATATATATTCATATATGCATATATATATTCTATATATATATATATATATATGCATATATATCTATATATATATATATATATATATGCATTATATATATATATATAATATATATGCATATATGCATATATATATTATATATATATATATATATATATATATATATATATTATATATATATATATGCATATATGCATATATAATATATATATATATATATGCATATATGCATATATATAATATATATATATATATATATATATATATATATATATATATATATACCTACAAAATTAGAGAATGGAGAAACATGCTTAAATCAATAAAACATCAACTATCCGATGATACCCATTGGTATCATCGGATAGTTGATTTTTATGATTTAAGCATGTTTCTCCATTCTCTAATTTTGTAGTATTAATTTACGGTAATATTATTACCTTTACCCATATAATACAATAGATGAACTGATTGTTTGACAATTTTTAACATCTATGTATTAGTCTTGTTGGGTACCTATCTGCAGTATATTGGATATATATTATCCCATGGTGGGTTGAATTCTCAAACCCTATCTCATTTATAACCTATATATATATATATATTATATGCATATATATATATATTATATATATATATATATATATATATATATATAATATATATATATTGCATATATTATATATATATTATATATATATATATATATATATATATATATATATATGCATATATATATATATATATATATATATGCATATATATATATATATATATATATATGCATATATATATATATATATAATATATATATATATAGATATATATATATATGCATATATATATAGATATATAAATATATATATATAATATATATATATTGCATATATATATATGCATATATATATATATATATGCATATATATAATGCTATATATATATAAATATAAATGCATATATATATATATATATATATATATAACACCACATACGACACCCACATGTAAATTAACGGAATTCAGTTGACTCATACCATACATTTCACAGTTATCCCAGTGGTGTTAGGATGATGACTCAGCTATTTTAACTGGTGAAAGTGTCATCAGCTATCTGTATGCCACACCACATGTGTGTGTGTGTGTGCGTGCGTGTGTGTGTGCGTGCGTGTGTGTGTGTGTGTATCCATGTCCATGCATGTGTGTGTTTGCATGAGTGTTTACATCTTATACTGAGAAATCTCTAAAACTCCATCGCTTGTATATATATATATATATCAGGAGATTCTCATACAAAGTGCCCAGAATGTAAACATCGACAATCACACACACATAGCACATACAAACAGCCCCAGCATAGCCGTAGTCCAATGACTGAAACAAGTAAAAGATAGATTCGTTTACGATTGACAGCCCACAAGAGAAAACATTAGGGAACAGATTTACTGAACACTTAAATTCGTAATAAAAATCTACCCTGAGCTCCAGATCTAGGTAAGGGAGGTAAATCTTCTTGACTCTGGCCATATTGGCGAACCAGCGTCTTCTCATGTGTTTAACTGCGATATTTTCAGGCATATTCTCTTTACTCTCTCTTTTACTTGTTTCAGTCGTTTGACTGCGGCCATGCTGGAGCACCGCCTTTAATCGAGCAAATCGACCCCGGGACTTATTCTTTGTAAGCCCAGTACTTATTCTATCGGTCTCTTTTGCCGAACCGCTAAGTAACGGGGACATAAACACACCAGCATCGGTTGTCAAGCAATGCTAGGGGGACAAACACACAAACATACACGCACACGCATACATATATATACATATATACGACGGGCTTCTTTTCAGTTTCCGTCTACAAAATCCACTCACAAGGCATTGGTCGGCCCGAGGCTATAGTAAAAGACACTTGCCCAAGGTTCCACGTAGTGGGACTGAACCCGGAACCATGGGGTTGGTAAACAAGCTACTTACCACACAGCCACTCCTGCGCCTATATATTCAAAACAGGAGAAAGATCTAGTTTTAAATTTTCTATTAAGATTTTTTTACAGCTTACTTGATGGGGTCTTGGTAGTTTGTTGGGGACAGTGGAATTCCCAAATCCATCATCAAACATTTCTGGACGTTCGGGAGTTTCATCTTTGGGATTAGAAATGTTATTGGCATGTATAAATAACTGCATCTTTTATAGAGAGCATATGTGATTTGTTTAGAATTTATCTCTGAAATCTGAATTTTGATCCTTCAAATTCAATTAATATTACGTGGGAAGGAGTTATGATAGAGATCTATTATACGTTTGTAAGTGAGAGGAAAATCTATCCTGAACAATGCCAGGTAAGGGAGGTAACTCTTGTTGGCTCAGTGGCCAAGATGCAATTTAAAATAACAGAAAATATGCCTCTATTACTTACTTCTTACTCGTGTGACAAATAATGGGTAAAATGTTACTCTGGTTTGGTTGAATAGTTCGTAAGTTCATATTCTATCACGGGGTAGTGATGTCCTCGCTGAAATGTTGGCGCAATGACAATTGCAAGTCAGGTGAAACAATAAAAACAAATGTCTAATCGTCTTATACATTTTCAATATATATTTTCAGAATGAGTCAGAAAACATCATTAGTAACTTGTGGCCTTCAGGTCTTTCAACACGAACCAACCTCATCCACCTGAACTCGCCAGGGTTAATCAGACACCAACTTGAATCCTAGCAGCTACAATCTATGGATCCAAAGCCACCTTGTGGTTGTCACTGCAGCTTCTTCAAACCTAAAAATGCTTAAATGTATTAATTTTCTAATTGTTATTTTGTTTTTAAAAATTTCTCCTTTGATTTATTGACAAAGAGCTTCTTGCTCAAAATATCAATACAAATTTCTTTTTCTTTTCAATATATTACACTCTTGTTTTCTTTTCTTCTTATCATATTGTTACTTAAATGTTTTGTCTATAATATTTCAGGTTTTAAAGTCAGTCAAGTTTGGTCAAAAGCCTTCTGGGAGAGATATAGCAGATGAAAACTGAAAGAAGTCCATCGTGTGTGTGTGTGCTTGTGACTTCTTGTCTTGACATCACATGATTGTTGTAAATGAGTGTCACTGTTATACAAGCAGTGTCATTCGTTTTCAATATTCTGACTTTGGAGAAATATTACGTTGCTTGCAAACAGGTGAAGAATGGTGACAGAAAGGGCATCCAGCTATAGAAAATTTACCTTAGCAAACTCCACCCAACCCATGAAAGCATGGAAAAGTGGAGGTTAAAATGATTTCAAGTTGAATCAAGTCTTGCCTGGGGCTAAACAACAGCATCCCATCCTTCCTTTTGGTTTTATATATTTAAGACTACTTCATCCAATTGAATCCCCAAGTTTTAACCCTTTTGCATTGAAACTGGCCATCTCTGGCCCCAAAGATTCTATTATATGTTCAAACCAGCTAAATACAGCATCTCGTGCATATGCTACAATGTCATTCTAGAAATAAACAATCCCATCATTGAAATTATGAAGCTATGAGATAATGCATGATTAATTCATAACAATATGTGGAATTAACAGAATCACAAGTGTTTAGTTCAGAAACTGAAGATTTTTATCCAGAACTAGTTTTTTTTTTTTAACTATGGAAACCTCCTCTAAAAATGCCTAAGTAAAGTAACTTTAGCCCTTTAACATTTGAACTGGTCAGATCCTGTCCAAATATTGCTTTATGTTCAAATTGGCATAAAACAATGTGAGTAAATAAGGATTGCATTTGACAGAGTTAAGACTGCAAGAATCAGTCATAAATAAGAAACAGTGGAAGAGAAGCAGCAAAGTAAAATAATGATTAAAAAATGTATTATCTTTGCAGAGGACCCCATCCGAAGGATTCAGCCAGTGTGATTGAAGTCCGAGCCAAAGAAGAAGAAATGATTAAGAAATGGGCAGCAGCCAAAAAGATGCTAAACTGAATGCTTTTACAGTCATTCAGCAGAGAAATTATTTTTTTCTAAAAAAATGTCATTTAAACATAATCAGAAAAATCTACATTTTTTTTACCGGTTTTAAACATCTACAAATTCTAATTCAATTTTGTTTCTTCCAATCGATTTTAAACTCGTAAAAAAATTCTAATTGATTTTTTTTACTTCTATTAAATTTTAATTTTGATACATATCTGCTGTGCTTCTTTTATTTGAAATATTTTCTTCTTTCTCTTTTAAGTACAAGGCTTGATATGTTAAGGTGGGGACTAGCTGAATATATTGATTCCAACGCTCATCTGCTACTTATTTCATTGACCGCGAGAAATCTGCAGTTACTCTATCCAAATTACAAATTCAGGTTTCATCATCATCATCATCATCTGTAGTTATTGGGGACCTGGGATATGTAACACACTGCCTAAATACCAATCTTAAGAAATTAGGCTTCTTAAAACCCGAACAGAGAAAGCTAATTCAAAGACTACAGATCCAAGCCATCACTGGAACTGTAAAAATCTGTAAAACTTTCCAAAAGTTTATCATTTAAATATATATGAGCATGTCTAGATATGCAAGTATATGCATGAGAATACATACATAAAACATACAAATCTGCACATACACACATACATATGTACATACATACATACAAACATGCATACACATACATGCATACACAACACTCACACATACATACATACATACACACACATGACCAGAATACAATTTGACATAACATCTTATATTTGAACAGAATTACAATAAAAGTCTAAGGATGAAGAAGGATCCTAGAAGTGGTTGGTAAGGTGTTTTGTTTAGCTCCAAGTCAGCCCTGGTCAAACAGACCTATGATCACAGAAAGGTATTCCAATGATGACCACACTATCTTTTTTAAGATCTATGTTGTCTATGTTCTTTCCTTTGGGAGCAGGGGGAGACGGTAGATCATGATTTAAAGGTTTGGCTGCTATCTCTTGCTGGTTGAACGATCGCAAGAAAAGACTCCCTCCCTCTTTGGAGAAGTTTTATCCCAAAGAAGAACAGGAAGGTATTATGAAAAGAGAGGGGACGAATTGGGGGAGAGAGAGAGGGAGGTAGGAGATAGCAGAGAGAGAGATAGGATGGGGGAGAGAGACAAAAAGGGAGAAACAGAAGGGGGGGAGAAAGAGAGAGAGACAGACAGACAGATAGAGACAGGAGAGAGAATGGAGAAGGAGAGACGGGGAGAGAGAGAATAAGCCTGAGAGAAGGAGGGAGAGAGTGAGGTCTTTTCTGTTGCAGTCACAATTTTTGAAATTTTAAAATTAAGTGAAAATGTTCGAATTTGGTATGTTGAATCTGATTTTGTTATTCACTCATTACAGAAAAAAAATTTTTAAGAAAATGTTTTTAAGAAATTGTTTAAAACAATTGGAACAAAATTAAACAAAAATGCAAAACTATGACAGCAACAGAAAAGATCCAATTTTATTTTTAAATATCTATTTTAATAAAAATTATGAGAAAGTCGGTGTGAGGGTGGCACACTAATGTAGGTATGCCTTATATATATGTGTGTGTGTATGTGTGTGTATGTATGTATGTGTATATATATATAGTAGTCTGTGTTGTTTAAAACATAAGATCCAAAGAAATTGCACTTGGGGGGAGGAGACTAGTTAATTTCCGACTCTATTGTATAGGAATACTATATGGAGTAAATGTGTGAGAGGAAATAGAGAAAATGAGAGGATATAGATAAATAGAAAGAGAAGGAAATTTTCATCCCGAGTGTGGGCGTTGTGATACAATTATAAACATACCGAGTTAACTCCCCACTACTACGAGAACTCTCTTGTAATCCTACATTCCTCCAACAATAACAAAACCCGCAGTTATCTGCCCCTCCTCGTGTTTACAAACTGCGTCGAAATCTGGATTGAAAGGAAGTCGGCGACATCAAAGAGGAAAATGTAGCGACTTTAAGGGTTTCAGATCCTGCTATGTCGCTACATGGGATACGCTGAAGGAGCGATCAAACTGTGGTTTGATTCTCACCACATCGATTTGGATACCCTTTTTCTCATACCATAGCTTTCATATCCTGTTCGATCCCTTCTTCATCAGCTTAATTTCCTTGATTGTGAAAGAACGGAGATTTATCCACCAAGCCTGTTTCTCTCCTTCTCTTCGCACCGATCAAGGAAACGTGTTGTTGAATTTTTTTTCTCCCTAGGTTCCAAAATATATTTATACTATATATATATATATTTGTGGATTATTCTATAAGCAGTTCCGCAGTTTTTCCTTCCATTTCATTGCTAACTCAACAATATACTTTCCCACACACGCATAACTACCAACATTACCATTAAACATTCCAACATGATCAATCTGTCCGACTTGCCTTTCTGTCGCGCCTATATCATCATCCGGGCTGTCCACACTGCCCTTGTTATTGGAGTACCCCTAGTTTTGATCACACAAGACACGGGTAAGTATATCTCCAATCGGAGTTAGCCCTCTTCCTCTTCCTGACTATTCGTTGTTCTGTTCTACTTATCTTTCTATCTCTCTGTCTAATCTTGATTTGGCTGTTGTTTCTAACGGGGCCAGAGGCTACATAAGTGGGCCCCTTCGTAAATTTCTGAAATACACACCCATGTGTGTAAATACGATTAGAGATTCTCAAGTAAGATTTGGGTCATTCGTCCAGTTCCGCATGGCAAATTTAGCGTCAGACTGTAATGGTATGTAAAAGAGGTATTGCCTGGGTATGCGTGTGTGTTTGGGTGCAT
>NC_043017.1:9902042-9972042 GCF_006345805.1 Octopus sinensis | reverse complement strand
AATTCCATCCGACCCATACCAGCAGATATTGAAACTGTGGTGGTAATGATGATGATGATGATGATGAATATATTTCAAGTGCATGCGCACACACACACACACACAGATTTGCATAATCCTCATGCCATCAATGGAGAGGTTGTCATACAATATACTATAACATACCATCATACAGCATTACACAGTTGTTAATTGTTTAACTCCTGGTCAGTCTTAATCCAACAGATCTAGGTTCAAGATTACATTCTAGCCATGACATTCCCATCTGGGTTTTGTTTTTTTGTTTTTTTTTTTGGTGCAATAAGTATATTTAGGAATACAAGATTCAATGGGTCCTGTTGTATTCTTTTTGTTTCGTTTCTTTTAAGACTAGTGTGTAAACTAAAGGATAATTAGCTACTATTTCTAGTAGAGAGAGAGAGAGAGAGAGAGAGAGGAAGTATATTGAGGTATTCTTTACAAATATTGCACAGCAATATTGACATTCTGCCATCGTCATACTCCATCTTTTATTTCTTCAACTCCTACATGTTAACTCATTAACTGCCCACATGTTGCAAGATAAGCAGTTTATTTTCTTCATACAGCTTCTTTTATCAACGCTTACAATGACGGCTCACGCACTTTCCTTCCCCATCTCTCTCCCACTGGCTGCCTCTATTCGCTTATCTACTTAACTTCTCTATCTGTCTGTGTGTCTGTCTGTCTCTCTCTCCCTTTCTCTCTCCCTCTGTCTCTCTTTCTCTCTCCCTCACATACACACCTACACATACTCACAAATGCATACATAGGCTCACACTTTTTTTAACACATCATCATCATCATTGTCATCATTTACTGTCCACTTTTCCATCTTTACATGGGTTGGACAGAGTCTATTATGGCTGGAAGCCTTTCCTGTTCCCAACCCTCACCTGTTTCCATGCAAGGTAGTATTTCCCCATGGCCAGATATTGGAAACACTGAAAATGAACGATACTGCTTGTATGACAGCGTCACTCATTCACAAATACCACACAATATCAAAACAAGGAAACAGAAACACACATACACATACACATATATATGGCTCCAATGAAGCTATAAGGTGTTATTCAGGCATTCAGCTATGAGTCCACCACATGTTATAGCAGAAATGACTGTAAGCTAATGAAGTTCATAAGATAACTGTTTGTTCCTTTGTCATCTCTCTTTTTTATTACCACTCTTACACTCTTATACTCAGCCGACGTTTTGTTCTGAGATTATATATATATAAGTAAAATAACTTGGTTATCATTAAGCTAGTTTTAGGAAGTTAAATTGTGACTAAAGTTTGGTAGAAGATTTTAATTCAGAATTTTTTAATACAAGACATTTTTACTACAGAGTCAGAGATGGCTCCAGCCGGGTTGGTATCGAAAGGGTTAATCGTACCTACATAATTTCTATCTACCAAATTCACTCACAAAGCTCGGGCTGGCTGAGGCTATAACAGAAGACACTTGTCCAAGGGGCCGTGCAGTGGAACTGGGCTTGGAACCATGTGTCACATGGCTGCACACAGGATTAAAATTCAAAATTTGGCTCCTATAGGATTTGAACTCAGAACAATGAAACACCTAACTAGATAACTTATCATAGATTGGTTGTGTGCTCGCCATGCCCACCACCATATAATAGTTAAGATTTCTAACTTCTCAAATATACAGTTTGATGATGTGAGGCGTAATCATATGACTGGTAAGCGGGATCTGAGCTCAGAGTGCCATGGGATGCAGTTACATACCAGAATTTGGTATTGTTGTTTAACCCTAGGTCAACCTTAATCTAGCTGTCCTATGATTAAATAGAAACAATCCAGCAATGACAATCTTGTGGGTGTTTTTATACAATTTATTTAGGGTTCCCTTATCTAGAGCAGTCATATGTAACTTGCAGACCGTGGGACTTTCTGTATAGCACAGCTAATGGAAGTTTCCTTTGGAACTTTGTAGTTGTGCAGCCCTTCTGATGATGAGCCATGTCTCATGTGGCTTGCTTCTCGCAAAAGGTTGCTCATGCCAGATCTAGTATGTGTGTTACGTGGGGCAGGTAACCTTTGAGTCCCCTCTCTTCCCAGGGTGGTGGGGGTTCAGTAAGGCTTATACAGGTTTATGCAGCCGACCCATAAATGCTGCCTCTATAACACTATTTCCCCTGGGGAGCAGACTGCCCCAAATTCTTCCCCATCACCATCTCCTCCAATCCCCACCCTCCTCCCATCCCAAACTTCTTCTCGTCCCCAACCTCTTCCCGTCTCCACCTGCTCCGCTACTTGTTACAGTTGTCTGCTAGTGTTCATATCTCTTCCTTCTCGAGCCATGCCTGGCTCATAAGGGCTGGTTCCCCAATTTCTTGGTGTATAGGTTCCCCACCGGGACAGGCAAGGAAAGAGCGAGAGAAAGGTGTGGCAAAAGAGTCAGCAGAAGTTTCGCCATTACCTTCTGCTGGAGCCGTGTGGAGCTTAGGTGTTTTGCTCATAAACATACACATCGCCCGGTCTGAGATTCGAACCGGCGATCCCGCTGCTCTAACCACTAGGCCATGTGCCTCCACTGTTCATATCTCCGCTAACAATATACCTGTCCATTCCTTGATATTGTCCATCTGTTTGTCCATTCTTTTCCTCCAACCACTTATCTCTTTGTTATTTGCTCCTATTCTCCCATTTTCTTTTCCAGAGCTGCGTCGAGCTGTGTACTACTTTGAGCGGCCAATCTATGCCATTTGTTACCTCCTACTGCTGACCTTCTCCCTGGTGATGTACTTTCTGGCTTGTCTCGTCAACCCGGGCTACATAGAGACTCCCTGTAAAACCGTAAGTATCCGTTGACATTTCTTTTTCTTTTATTATCCCCCCCCCCACGTACTTTCTTTGTCTTTTTCTTTCTCTCTTATTCTGTCTGTGTCTCACTTTTTCTCTTTCTCCCTTTCCGTTTTTATATAAGTCTGTCTTTGCCATGGTGGGGATCTTTTCAGTTTGAACAGCAGTTTTAAAAAATAATTTTCACGTAACTAAACACTTTTAAACTTCGTATACTGGTAGAATGTGTTTATAAAACATCTTTTTCTCTTGGCTTTATTGAGAAAATTCTATAGTTTCTAAGATATTTGTTGTTTTTTCTTCAATTTCTGCAATTTCAACCAATCAATGACGTCTATTTGAGGTGAAAATATTCTGTGCCATATGAATATGTCCCTCGTTTAAGAAACGGATTGGGTTTATTTACATTTGTGAAGAAAAAAAGATACCCTTCCACCCACCCCTAACCCTAAAACAGATTGAAATGCAATAGATCGATATTAGGGACGTAATTATGGGTGACAATTTTATATGACACCGCTAGAAAAAAACTGCCGTTCAAACCAAAAAGATCCATTATTCTTTCTGAGACTTTTTCTTTCTCTCTTATTCTGTCTGTCTCACTTTCTCTTTCTCCCTTTCCGTCTTTCTTTATATAAGTCTGTCTTTGCCATGGTGGTAGTGATGATGATGATGATGACTATAATAATACTCATGATGATGATGGGGACCAGTGGTTCCCAACCGATTTTTGGCCATGCCCCACCAAATCATTTCTAAAATCCTGATGCCCCCTTGGGATATTTAATTTTTATAATTCAAAATTTGGTTAATGTTTACCATATTACCCAGAAACAAAATAAAGACGTGTAGGAAACGAATATGAAAACAAAAAGGGAAAAGCAACGAGGTGGGGATGACTTCGGAAAATTCACAAGATCCGAGTTTTTCCCTCATAACTTTTAGGAAAAAAAAAATTTTTTTCAATGAAATTTTATATAAATACCTTTCAACCGGCATAAATTACAATTATAAAGAAATTTGTGGGAAAATCTTTTCCAAGGTGAGGGGAGAGGACTTCGGAGAATTCACAAGATTCGAGTTTTTCGCCCATAACTTGGTGACACTTTATCTTGGATAGCGGGTATAAATCCAAATTTTAAATATTTCTCTGAATATCGACAAACTTTTTTTTTTACTTACACAATTCATTTTATGTATTTTTGAATCGGCATATCTACAGATTTCTACGCCCCCGACTTTGGATGATCATAACTTTCAGAAAAATGTATATTTTTCCATGAAATTGTCTACGAATACGTGTTACATCATGTAGATTCCGAATATACAAATTTTTTTTGGTGGGGAGAAGTATTTTAGGAAGGGTTGGAGTGGGCAATTCATCTTAACTTTCAAGGAAATGGATATTTTTTAATGAAATTCTCTACAAATATACCTCGGTCTAGATTCCGAGGACATAGGAATTTTAGGGGAAAACAATTGGGGGCTATTTTTGAGAACAGTTCCCCACTCGCAGGTGTTTCTGAACAAGCTTGCCTACCAACCACATGGTTCTGGGTTCAGTCTCACTGCGTGGCACCTTGGGCAAGTGTCTTCTACTATAGCCTCGGGCCGACCAAAGCCTTGTGAGTGGATTTGGTAGACGGAAACTAAAAGAAGCCCGTCGTATATATGTATATATATATATATGTATGCGTGTGTGTGTTTGTGTGTCTGTGTTTGTCCCTCTAGCATTGGCTGACAACCGATGCTGGTGTTTATGTCCCCGTCACTTAGCGGTTCGGCAAAAGAGACCGATAGAATAAGTACTGGGCTTACAAAAGAATAAGTTCTGGGGTCGAGTTGCTCGATTAAAGGCGGTGCTCCAGCATGGCTGTAGTCAAATGACTGAAACAAGTAAAAGAGTAAAAGAGTAAGTCGTCTATATTTGTCTCATTTTCTCCGTTTTGTGCGGGAATTATTCCATTCAATATCATTATAGAGATTATGTAACAAATTATACTTTACACTTCTATATTTAACTGTGCGTGTATATTCCTTATTTTTGCTTCTGGTGTCGTCTGCCTTTCTATTTGAAATGTTTACCTGGGAATTTACCTTAAAGTGGAAAGAAAAATCGTATGCAACAAGTCGTCTTAATAACATATTTCTGTGTACCAGACCTTTAGCTTGTTATTTCAAGCATAACGAGTTTTCTGGTGACGGTTTCGTTTGCCTTCATTGCCCGTTTGTTGTTTGCTTCAGGAGAAAAATGAAACAAATATGGACGACTTGTTCAGAAACACCCGCGAGTGGGGAACAGTTCTCAAAAATAACCCCCAAAATTCCTATAGTCCGAGGTATATTTATAGAGAATTTCGTTAAAAAAATATCCATTTTCTTGAAAGTCATGCCGAATTTAAGTGGACTCCGGTGAATTTTCCGAAATTTCCTCACCCCCAACTCCTCCTGAAATACTTTCCCACCAAAATTTTGTATATTCGGAATCTACATGATATAACACATATTCGTAGACATTTTCATAGAAAAATATCCAATTTTCTGAAAGTTATGATCATTCAAAGTCGTGGTGCGGAAATCTGTAGTTTTACCTTTGAATCTTCAAAAAGATTTCAGTATATAAACTTTTGGAAAAATGCTCAAAAAGAAACAAAAAATATTCCGTGAATCTTTTCAGCTGCAAAAGCCTTTGTATCAATGATGGAAGTTTTTTTCTTACCTTTTTGCTGAATTCAAAAACTGACTGGTGAAAATAAAATTACCTTTTAATTTTCATCTCTGTTCGTATATATATATATATACGTGTGTGTATGTACGTGTGCGTTACCAGTACCATAAATCTCTCTCTCTATCTATCTATCTGTCTCTCTCTCTCTCTCTCTCCTTTCTCTTTCTCTCTGTCTGTGTATCTATCTGTCCCCCCTCTCTCGTCTCTCTTTCTCTCTCTCTCTCTCTCTATCTATCTATCTATCTATCTATTTATCTATCTATCTGTCTCTCTATCTATCTGTCTGTCTCTCTCTCTCTCCTTTCTCTTTCTCTCTGTCTGTGTATCTATCTGTCTCCCCTCTCTCGTCTCTCTTTCTCTCTCTCTCTCTCTCTCTCTCTCTCTCTCTCTCTGCCTCTTTCTCTTCCTTCACTGACGCAACCCCTTTCTTCCACTCCATTTCAACCCTTTTCACACCATTCAATTCTTTCATCCCTTACTGTCGCCAGAGATAAAAGACTCAATACTCTTAGACACCCCCGCCCACATCAGTCTGTCTCCAGTTAATTCTCCATAGGGAATTAAGATGATGAAAACGACCTGTTTGTTGTCGCTAAAGTGTCCAAAATTTGATAAAATTGGCCACGGAAGGGATGGATGTAAAGAATTTTTTATTGAAGAACTCATTCTCGAATTGTCCCCTTTCTCTGTTGGTATACTAAACATTGTGTACAAGAGGTATAAAAATTCAGCATAACTCTACGCATCCCCACCAAAATATTACCATGCCCCACTTTGGGAATCACCGGTGGGGACTGAAATGGTAATAATAATAATGATAATCATCATCATCATCACCATCATCATTGAATGTCCGTTTCCCATGCTGGCATGGGTTGGACGGCTTGACAGGAACTGGCAAGGCTGGGCGGGGGGGGGGGGGGCACACTAGGTTCCATACTCAATTATATATAGTTTCTATGGATGGATGCCATATATCCTCTTCCTCCTCATCATCATCATCATCACAATCATCATTGAACGTCTGTTTTCCATACTAACATGGGTTGGTCAGCTTGAGAGGAACTTGCAAGGCCAGGGGCCAACCCAGGTTCCATAATCTGTTTAGGCATGGTTTCTACAAGTGGATGTCCTTAATACCAACCACTTTACAGACTGTACTGGGAGCTCTTTACATACTCTTTACTTTTTTACTTGTTTCAGTCATTTGACTGCGGCCATGCTGGAGCACCACCTTTAGTCGAGCAAATCGACCCCAGGACTTATTCTTTGTAAGCCCAGTACTTATTCTATTGGTCTCTTTTGCCGAACCGCTAGGTGACGGGGACGTAAGCACACCAGCATCGGTTGTCAAGCAATGCTAGAGGGACAAACACAGACACACAAACATATATATACACATATACACGTGGCAGATAATGATAATAATAATAATAATAATAATGAATTCGTTTATTGGCCACAAGGGCTAACAAAATTCAATTAAAACATAAACCTGGCCAGTCTGCCACTGGTCATGTTTATCTGAGTTTCATCTTTCCTTAATGAACCTGTCACCTAACCATATTCCAAATTGTGTCCACAATATCACCATCTTCTGCATCTATTTCTGACTGTCGAACATCAATTCTAGGTTATTAGTAAAAATCAATAAATATTGCATGAAGCTAAAAGTACATTTATACAAATATGATTTCTTCAGCAGTTTATCACACATTGTACATCATCGTTTAACGTCCTCTCTCCATGCTGGCCAATGCTTGGACAATTTGACAGGAGCTGGCCAGGCAGAAGCCGGCGCCATGCTTCGGTGTTGCTTTGGCATGGCTCTTGCAGCTGGAAGCCCTTCCTAACACCAACCGTTCTGCAGAGTGATGGGCTGGCAGAAAAAGGCAGCGAGTTGGCAGAAACGTTAACATGCCAGGCAAAATGCTTAATGGTATTTCGTCTGCTGTTACGTTCTGAGTTCAAATTCCGCCGAGGTTGACTTTGCCTTTCATCTTTTCGGGGTCGCTAAATTAAGTACCAGTTACGCACTGAGGTCACTGTAACCGACTTAATCCCTTTGTCTGTCCTTGTTTGTCCCCTCTATGTTTAGCCCCTTGTGGGAAATAAAGAAATAAAAGTGGTGGGCTGGGTGCTTTTTATGTGGCACAGGTAAGGTCAGTTTTGGTGTGATTTTTGCAGCTGGATACCCTTCCAAATGCCAACCACTTTACTGTGTGGACTGGGTGCTTTTTAAGTGGCACCTGCACTAGCAGAGTCACTAAGTGACTTTGCAAGACACAAACACACAGTTCATATTTACTAAAATATGAATGATACAGAGATTAGTGTGGGCCCTGTGCTACGATAACATGCAAATTTATGAATCATTTCATAGTTTTCTTTTATAGGAACAAACATGGCTGTGTGGATAAGAAGCTCACTTTGCAACCATGTGGCTTTGTGTTCAGTCCCACTGCATGGCACCTGGGCTGACCAATACCTTGTGAATGAACTTGGAAAAAAGGAAACAGTACAAAGCTTGTTGTAGATACACATATATGTACTCGTATATATATATATATATATATATATATATAATACATACTATATATATTATATATATATATATATATATATACATACATATATATATATTACTATATATATATATTTATACATATATGTATATATATATATATATATATATATTATATAAAAGGGCTTAGTAAAATAATTACTTTGCCGCATACTGAACTCATTAGAAATAGCAGCTAAAAAACTTTTTTAGGCTATTCTAATACTTAAGAAATCTCTCTCATATATAGTGTTTGCTTAATTCAACTCACAAAAGTTTGGGGGTAAGGACATCGAAAATCAAATGCTAAGGTTATTCGAGACGTACGTTTCAAGATTAGTCAAAACAACATTTCTATCATCGGCTCAGAAATTCCTTGGTTGGATTTGGAAACACTGAAAATAAGAACATACCCTTTCGAGATCTGCTCCCAACTAACAGTGCCAACAAATTCAAAATAAGCAAGCGATAATCTTTGTTCTCCCCTTTCCACCAGCGTGGGTTGAAATCATCAAACACTATGCTTATTTCGGTAAAATCCGAAGTATTAATCAGAGGGAGATTAATTATATTTCAACAATTGAGGGCAAAATTAATTAATTATTAATCAATTTCACCAAGTGTTCAGTATGCAAAGGGGACCATTCAAGGCGAATTCAAATTATTACATTATATAAAAGGGCTTAGTAAAAAATAAATTACTTTGCCGCATACTGAACTCATTAGAAATAGCAGCTAAAAAACTTTTTAAGGCTATTTCTAATACTTAAAGAAAATCTCTCTCATATATAGTGTTTGCTTAATTCAACTCACAATTGTTGAAATTATATATATATATATATATATATATATATATATATAATATATACATATATACAGCATCCTCTTGTACATACATATATGTGGCAGTAGTAGTGGTGGTGTCATTGATGATGTGCTGATGGATGCTGATGCTGACACTGATGATGGTGGTGGTGGTGCTGCTGCTGCTGGTGTCAGTGGTGGTGGTGGTATTGTAGTTGATGATGATGTTGATGATGATCTTTCTTCTTTAGAAACTACCAATGCTGAATAACAATTCCGATGAGGAGGACATTTATGAAGACAGTCAAATGATGAACAAGATCAACAACTACAGACGGTGTGATTTCTGTGAAGTTCAGGTGAGCAACTTTGAAAACGATGTGGTGTTAGTCTCAATGGTTGTTTGTGTGTGTGGATGTGTGGATAGGTGTAGACCTATGAAGTAGACGTACAGCACATGCACCCTGTGTGTGCGACCGATAATGTTTACATTATTTAGAGCTGCCTTTAATTCATAATTTAATATGTTTGTACAGGCGCAGGAGTGGCTGTGTGGTAAGTAGCTTGCTAACCAACCACATGGTTCTGGGTTCAGTCCCACTGCATGGAATCTTGGGCAAGTGTCTTCTGCTATAGCCTCGGGCCGACCAAAGCCTTGTGAGTGGATTTGGTAGATGGAAACTGAAAGAAGCCTGTCGTATGTATGTGTATATATATATATATATATATATATGTATGTGTGTGTATATGTTTGTGTGTCTGTGTTTGTCCCTCTAGCATTGCTTGACAACCGATGCTTGTGTGTTTACGTCCCCGTCACTTAGCGGTTCGGCAAAAGAGACCGATAGAATAAGTACTGGGCTTACAAAGAATAAGTCCCGGGGTCGATTTGCTCGACTAAAGGCGGTGCTCCAGCATGGCCGCAGTCAAATGACTGAAACAAGAGTAAAAGAGTATATATTTATCTGAATGAATGTATTGAGGCCTGTCATAAGGTTTTATATATGTAAGACAAGGACTAAAAAATTCACCTGATGGTACTAATAGAATTGTTTTGTTGATATTTTATTCAGCAACCCATGCGAAGTAAACACTGTGAAGACTGTAGGAAATGTGTCCGGAAGTATGACCACCATTGCCATTGGCTTGAGACTTGCGTTGGAGAAAGAAATCACAGATTTTTTTGGCTGTTTTTGCTTTCAATATCTGCTCTCATTCTTTGGACAATTTCTATTACCTGGTAAGCTGCCTATCAAACAATGACACACACACACACACAGATACAATCACACAATCCTTCATACAAACACATACCTATTTATTTATTACCCACAAGGGGAAAAACATAGAGTGGACAAACAAGGATGGACATAGGTATTAAGTCGATTACATCGACCCCAGTGCATAACTGGTACTTATTTAATCGACCCCGAAAGGATGAAAGGCAAAGTTGACCTCGGCAGAATTTGAACTCAGAACGCAACGGCAGATGAAATACGGCTACGCATTTCGCCCGGCGTGCTAACGGTTCTGCCAGCTCGCCACCTTATCATACAAACACATACAGTCACTTACATATACCTGCTTATGTACCCATGTACCAATTCATCTACAGCAACTTACCTACGGATAAATTTATCTCCAACCACACACACACACACAGATAAATGTGTTGTAGATGAATTCACCTAGAACCGTACACACACACACATGCACAGATACATGCGTACACTCACACACTTTACACCCAGTCTACACTGTAAAGTGGTTGGCATCTGGAAGGGCATCCAGCTGTAAAAACCATGCCAAAATTGACCTTGCTGTGCTGGTGCCATATAAAAAGCACTCAGCCAACTCTATGGAGTGGTTAGTGTTAGGAAGAGTATCCAGCCATAAAAACCCTGCCAAAACAGGCACAATAGCCTGGGGTGGGTTGTCTCCTACCTGGCCAGCTCTTGTCAAACCATCCACCAGCCAGCATGGAAGGCTGATGTTAAACAATGATGATGATGATGATAAACACACATATGCACACATGCACACTAACACATATATATTTATTTACTACCCACAAGGGGCTAAACACAGAAGAGACAAACAAGGACAGACAAAGGGATTAAGTCGATTACATCGACCCCAGTGCATAACTGGTACTTAATTTATCAACCCCAGAAGGATGAAAGGCAAAGTCGACCTCGGCGGAATTTGAACTCAGAACGTAACGGCAGACGAAATACGGCTACGCATTTCGCCCGGTGTGCTAACGTTTCTGCCAGCTCGCCGCCACACTAACACATATATATATACACATATTATTTTTTTATTGTATTTGTATAACATTGTCCGTTTTTTTACGTCTTTGTTTTTGTATACATTCGCTGCTTTCTTCCAAGGAATCTAATGCTCTTAGCTTAGTTTTTCCTTGGGGCTGGTCTCAGATTGGAGCAATCTCAAGTATAATCAGCCGAAATTGCGAAGATAATCTGGTACTTGACTGAAGAAAGAAAACTTTGAATGACCCATCCTTGTTTTCTTTGTATCGTCTATCTGGATGTTTTGTTGTCCCATTTTTGTATCACATAACTGTCCGGATGTTTTGCGTTCTTGTCCCCGAGCTGGTATCCTCTGTGCCGGTGGCACGTAAAAAGCACCCATTACACTCATGGAGTGGTTGGCGTTAGGAAGGGCATCCAGCCATAGAAACATTGCCAGATCAGACTGGGCCTGGTGCAGCCTTCTGGCTTCCCAGACCCCAGTTGAACCGTCCAACCCATGCCAGCATGGAAAGCGAACGCTAAACGATGATGATGATGATGGCATATATACATATATATGCAATATATACGATTTTGTTTCAGTTTTTTTCATTTATCATTTTTTTCAAACTGATTTATTTTCTGTCTGTCTTTCAGGAATGCCATTGTCTACAGACTGGAATGGCTGGTATGGTTAAAGACCAATTCTCTGCTTTTCTGTAATTTGTTCATTTTAATTATTGCTGCAATGGCTGTGTTGGGCTTGTTGGGGTTCCATTCTTATCTCATCTCTCAGAACCTCACTACATGGGAGTTCGTCTCCCAGGAGAGGATTACCTACCTCAAATACTTGGATGACTCTTACAATCCATTCAACGAAGGTTGTCCTTGCAATGTCTATAACTTTCTCTTTGATTGGAAAATCCGCCACTGGGAGGCCCTGTACACCAAGAAAGCCAACATGCAGAACACGGCTAGTGGTGGCATCGTGTAACCAAAAAAAAAAAACTGAAAGAAAATAGAATAAACAAAAGACATTTCTACAATTTTTCCCTCCTTCCAAAAACTTCTTCCGCCCTACCATATTTTTTTTAGCTTGTCCCTTGCTTATTGTACCTGTTTAGATAAATGTCTAATTTTGTTATTTTTCTAAAAAAAAATTCTTGACAAATCACTCCATTCCCCTATCTTTCTCCATTCCTTTGATTCCAGAAGAGAATATATGAAATGGTAAAAAGAAACAAAAACAAAAAAAAAAAGACAGATACTTCCTGCAAATTGTAGTATCCCTTCAACTAACCCCTAATTGTCAAAGCTTATAATATTTTGCTGACCATAGTCCAGATAGCTGAATAAATATTTTTGCTTTCTCTGTTTTTCTCCGTGTCTAACATAAAATTATAGAGAAATACACATTAACAGTATATTTTTTCACTCTCCATTAATATATCTCTTGCTCTCCATCTTTGTGTTTCCCTTCTGTGTGTGTGTGTCTGTCTGTCTGTCTCTGTCTCTCTTTCTCTTTCTCTGCTAAATCCAATCTCCCTTTATTTCTGTCTCTCTGATCATTTATATATCCATTCTTTCCTATATATATATATATATATATATCTATATATATATATATATATATATATATATATATATATATAGATATATACACACAAAACACACACACGTATCTTCTCAGTCTTCCCCCTCCCTCTCTACCTCTCTATTTGACTATCCCTATTCTCTCCTCACCACCACCACCACCACCACCTTTCAAATTCGCACAAATGTTTTACTTACACAATTGTTCCATGTCATTCTGTGCTACCATTTCTTATTAACCCCAAATTAAGCAAACCCTCACTACATCAGTTCTTTATAAATGTTTAACATAGCAAATTATTTCCTTCTTTTGTTTTTGTTTTTTGCTTTTTTTTTAAATTTATTTTTCTTTATTTCAATCTCAGCTAAATTCTATTTTTGCAACTACACCATTCCTCGCAACCTTCATTTCTCAGAAAATGTTGTTAATTCGAATCGGAGGCACATCAAACAACATTTAGTGAAATATAATTATGTACTATCTTATCTAACGTGTTTGTGTCTATTCAGATATGGAAAGACAATATGCTTCACAAGTTGTCTCCAGAGGAGAAGGCCACCTTATAAACAACATGGGTGTAGAAACATGCCGTGAATGACGTCACCGGACCATAAGACATACGCATTTCTGCGTTGTTATGCTCCATCAACTATGTCTACCTAGCTGCTGTCATTCATGGCCTCTGGAATAGCAAACGACACATTTGCAGATGTGTGTAAAGTTTTGTCAAGATGGAGTGCATTAATCCTTTCGTTACTGTATTTATTCCAAGATGCTCTGTGTTTCTTTTAATTTTAAATGTAACAAAGAATTTAGTAAAACGGCTTAGTTGTCATTAAGCTAATGTTAGGAACATAAATTGAGACTAAGATTTGGTAGAAGATTTTAATTCAGAATTTTTGAAAACAAAACATTTGTACCACAGAGCCGGAGCCGGTTTCAGCCGGGTTGGTCACGAAAGGGTTAAGCAGCATTGAATGAAATATACATATGTAAATTCTTATTTAACGTGATCCTGTATATTCAGATATGGAAAGACAATACACCGCACAAGTTGTCCCAAGAGAAGAAACTCCCCTTATTGACAATTTGGGCGAAAACACTCCATGAGATCATGAATGATGTCACTGGATTACAGAACGTATGCATTTCTGCATTATTGCACTTCATCAGCTACATATAACTAGCTGCCATTGATCATGGCCACTAATAGCTAATCACTCTTATAATAGAACATCAAAAGGTACATTTGCACATGAATGGCATGTTATCTTTGCATGTCCAAATATGCACAAACATGTTAATGTTTAGCCCCAGGTCAGTCCTGATCAAACAGACCCAGGATAATAAAAGGACAATCAAATCATGACCATTAGTCTTTTTCTTGGTAATAGTCTATCTCAGGCTACATTATTTAATGTATTCTTCATTTTTTTTTTCTTTAAGGCAGTAGAATCTGGTTTGAACGAGAAATGATGCTATTTCTAGCCTGTTGGGTGACTGACCATGTACAGGCTCCACTTGGTTTTCAGTGTGGTGGTCACTTAGTTTTTCATGTAATTATTACCTTTCCCTTCCTCACCCTCCACTTTCTTGTTGTTTCTATCCCTCTCTCTCTCTCTTCTTGTCCTTCTCCCTTTATAATTCAGCTACTTACTACCGATCCCTTCAATAAGACCTTACACTATTATTCCCTTTCTCTGTTCCCTATTCCTTGGCTCCCCTTATTTTTTGAACTGCTTCAGCTGCCACAATATATTTTTAAAATAAACAAATAAACAAACAAAAATGAAGAAGAAGAAGAAGTAAAGACAACCTAGAAAAACATAAAAAGAAATGCTTGCTAACCTGTGATGTTCTTGACACATACACATGTATATCTGTGTACACATGTATGTACACACACATATGTATGCATGTGTGTATGTATATATATATCTATATAATTAGGAAATGGAGAAAACCACAGATTAACCAACACATCGATTGGACCACATTCAAGCTTATTTTTTAATACAAAGCATGATATAACAAAATAGGGGACGTAACATCTCACCGATGTCAGGGGATAATACAGGTAATGGATACCGATAGTATATACGGATATTTTATCCTTTAGTCATTTACTATAAACACTAACTCTGTTTACATATGTATATACATACATACACACACACACACATATAACAATAATAATATTAGGGAGTATGGCTCCAAACTTACAGGGAAAAATTAGATTTAGTATTAAATCAAATTTCTCAGTATAAATATATAAAATATGAATTAGAGATAAAACTGTTTGAGTCGCCTAATAGTGATTTTATCTCTAATTCATATTTTATATATATATATATATATATACACATATGAAGAATTTCAGTACATTCAGTCTACTAGCAAGAAACCCAAGGGTTCATGTAAGATACTAACTGTAATTCAGATGATATACACACATAGAAGAAGTGTTTTGGGATTGTTATTACATACATTGTAGTACCATGAACAAATTAAAAGAGAACTCAATACCTTTGGTAGAGTATAAAACCTAATATTAAGCTCACAACATTCTGTAATTCAGAATTGCAAATCGTTGTCCCTGGGTAAGCTAACTGGCTTGCACACTTGCTGCCTAGTGGACCAGTTACTATTCACAGTCCATTTCAGTTATAGAGCTCTAGACCCAACTTGCAACATTCCATTATTTAAATATTTAGAGTTTCATATTCTTGTCTTTTGACAATCCTCAGATGTGGCTGGCTGGCTGGTATAGCAAATAAATATATGTGTGTGTGTGTATGTATGTATATATATATATATATATATATTATTATTATTATTATTATTATTATTATATTGCCGTATATGGGTGTAAACACTCCACAAGGCCACGGATGATACTAATGGACTGTAGGACGTATGCATTTCTGCGTTGTTACACTTCATCAGCTATGTGTAATTAGCTACTGTCAATCAAGGCCACCAACTTGGTCACTTTTATATTAGTATAGCAACACCCACATACATACATATTTATGTATGTGTGTATATATATAATATATATATATATATATAATTTAAATATTTCCAAAAACCAAATTCTCCTGCCTTCTAAATATGCAACATCTCTTGTTCATTAAATTGCTGCTACAAAGTTCTTTTGTCTTTAAGAAATATTCTGGACCTTTTTATAAAATAAAATAATAAAACTGTTTCTTCTATGGTGTTGTAACAGTATAACAGCCCTTAATTCTCACATTTTTCCATTTTCTTGAATATTTCAAAATGTAACCAAAAAAAAAAAAAAAACCTGAAGATTTGAAATTGTCTGTGAATTGATATTTCTAAATTGTTTTTCTCTGAACATCCGGTGTTTAACTACTTCCAGTGTTTTGTGTTGTTATTTCTTGATCTTTTTGTCTTTTTTTCTTTTTTTTCATATTCAAAGAAATAATTTTGTTCATCATTCTTATGTATAAAGCATATGACAAGATATTTTTTTCTGCAACCAGCCATGTTATTTCTTATTAATTATATCAATAAGATGGTAATCTGGTAAAAATGCTTAGCGGAATTTTCTTCATCTTTATGTCTTGAGTTCAAATTTCACCAAGGTTGACTGCCTGTCATCCTTTCAGGGTCAGTAAAATAAGCATCAGTTGAACACAGGGTCGCAGTAATTGACTAACCCAGTTCCTCAAAATTGCTGGCCTTGTGCCAAAATCTGAAGTAAGGCACAGGAGTGGCTGTGTGGTAAGTAGTTTGCTTACAACCACATGGTTCCGGGTTCAGTCCCACTGCCTGGAAACTTGGGCAAGTATCTTCTACTATAGCCTCGTGCTGACCAAAGCCTTGTGAGTGGATTTGGTAGATGGAAACTGAAAGAAGCCTGTTGTGTGTGTGTGTGTGTATATATATATAGCGTCGCCTTACTTGCACTTGAAAAATATTTGAGCGAGGTCGTTGCCAGTGCCGCTGGACTGGCTCCTCTGTAGGTGGCACGTAAAAAACACCATTTGAGTGTGGCCATTGCCAGTACTGCCTGACTGGCACTCGTGCCGGTGGCAGATAAAAGCACCCGCTACACTCTCAGAGTAGTTGGCATTAGGAAGGGCATGCAGCTGTAGAAACTCTGTCAGATCAGATTGGAACCTGGTGTAGCCATCTGGTTTGCCAGTCCTCAGTCAAATCATCCAACCTATGCCAGCATGGAAAGCAGACGTTAAATGATGATGATGATGATGATATATATATATGTGTGTGTGTGTCTCTGTTTGTCCCCACCAACAACACTTGACAACCGATGCTAATGTGTTTACATCCCTGTAGCATAGCAGTTCAGCAAAAGATACCAATACAATAGGTACTGAGATTACAAGGAACAAGTCCTGGGGATGATTTGCTCAACTAAAGGCGGTGCTGCAACATGGCCACAGTCAAATGACTGAAACAAAAGAATTATGAATACTGGTTTCAGATTTTGGCACAAGGCCAGCAATTTCATGACTGGTACTTATTTCATAAATTCCAAAAGGCTGAAAGGCCAAGTTCACCTTGGTGGAATTCTTCTGACCCCTTATGTTCTGAGTTCAAATTTGGCCATGGTTGACAGGGCCTTTCGTCTAATCAGGGTCGATAAAATAGGTACCTGTTGAACCCTGGGGTCAATGGAATCGACTTACACATCCCCTCATAATTGCAGGCCTTGTGCTAAAATTAGAAATAATAATTAATCATATCAATGACGAAGGTGGTGAGCTGGCAGAATCACTTAAGCATCGGAAGAAATGCTTGGGTGCAGTTCACCCAGCTCTGAGTTCAAATTTCTCTGAGGTCAACTTCCATTCTAGGGTTCCAGGGGTTGATAAATTGTGTAGTGACACACACCTGCCCCTTAAAATTGCTGGCCTTGTGCCAAAATTTGAAATCATTAATTATATTAACAACGTTCTGTTTACTATCAGTATTTATCTGCTTAAGGTAAACAAAAACAAAAAAATGGTAAGAAGCAATTTTATTTTGTGTCATTTGTCATTTGATATGTGTGTGTATATAAATATATATATGTGTGTGTGTAAGTATTTACATGAAAAACTAAATACTTATATATATGTACATATACATACATATATATAAAAACATGTGCATATATATATTTATGTATGTATATACGTTTATATATATATATATAAATGTATATACACACACACGCATATATATACAAAGACATATACATATATTTATGTAAGTATGTATATGTGTTTATATATATATATATATTATATATATATATATATATACATATATACATGTGTGTGTGTGGTGAGATATTTTTCTGGAAATAGTAATATATTATAATATGAATTACTAAAATTTCTAATGTTTACTATTATTAGTATTTTTCTGCTTAAATTTGAAAAGAAACTGAAACAAGTCAATTTATGTACTTTAAATCATTCTCGTTATAAAGCAAAACAACATATAAGTGTATGTATGTGTATATATATATATAATTATGTGTGTATATAAAAATATATATACACTTGTGTGTCTCTGTAATGATATGTCTTTGGAAGATTTTAATATTTACAATATCAATAACTAATCTTTATGATTAATATTTTTCTGCTTTTGAAAGATTGAATTTATTTTTGATTTAAATTTTTATGTATCTCTGATGCATTATTGTTTAGAAAATGTATAACTTTTTTGGACCTTTAACTTCACTTTGCGAAATTAAATCAAAATTTCTCTTGTATAATGTGAGCAGCTATGTATCTCTTGTATGGTAAGAAACCAGTTCTAGCCCCTTCCATCATATTTTAACTTAGCATAAAGCTGCCTTCCTCTTTACCATAGCCCTGTTCAGTCGAAAGGGATTTTAATCATTTAAGGTACATGGCAACCCCACTTGTGTTGGTGCTATAGAAAAGGAAGCACCCAGTACACACTGTAAAGTGGTTGGTGGTAGGAAGAGCATCAAACCATAAAAGCAGACATTAGAGCATGTGGTCCCTTCTGGCAAGGGCTGTTTATACAAAGGAGCTAACCATCACCCTCACAACATAAGGCAAGATTAGAAATTTGAATTTGAAATTGAGGAATATGAGGTAGAAGACACATAAGAGTTCTCATTTGATTTTTTTTTATCTATCTATTACAAAGTTCTTATTATTTCTAGTTAGTGATAATCATGTATAGCACTATTTCATTCTTTTCAGCAACTATCAGCATGATATAACTTGTATCTTATTAATTAGATATATTATCAACTAAAAGTGAAGTTAAAAGTCTGAAAAATTGTAATCTTAATGATTTTCTTCTTAAATGGAATTAGATATAAATACTTTAATTTGTCAATATACAAAAATTCTTCAATGCAAAAAAAAAAATTTAAAAACATAAAAGCTAATAAGAAAAATGAATGAATGTCATTCCAAAGCAACTATTTTGAAATATGTGTGTGTATGTGTGTGTACAGTCTCAGAAGATATATTTTCAATAATTTCTGCCAACTTTTTGGTGCTCTATCTCTTTCACTGTTAAAGCCTCTTGTGGTACTTTTTGTTGTTATTGTTGTTTTCACACCTGCATCTGTTGGCAGCACTTGTATTGCTTGTAAACCAATGGTTTTTAAACCGAGAAGTGGCACCTTTTTGTGGGTGCCGTAAGCTCACAAAGAGGAGCTGAGTGTTTAGAGGGAGTCGTGATTTTTCTTAGAAATAAAATATTGAAAACCAAGTCTTAGTCTTATTCTTAGTTCCTCTTGTACAGTTGGCAGCAAGGTGCCTCCAGTCATCCTGGTTCTCAGTATAGTCTCCTGTATCTTCCCAGGTGATGCTAAATCGCTTCTGATCTTCTAAGAAAGTGGTACATCATGTCCTTTTAGGTCTTCCTCTCTGTCATCATTCTTCTGGCAATCGGAAAACCTGCAAGTCTCACAGTTCTTTCAAATACAATCTCCTGCAGGCTGTGCAAGTTTGTTCTTCTCATGACTTCAGAATTTGTGATTCTCTTCCTGCAGGTGGCCTTCGATATTCTGCATAGAAATCCTTGGTAGAAATGCATTCAACCTCTGAGTTATCTCAACAACCATTCTCCAAGTTTCTCCTGCATAAACTACAGTTGACAGGACATGCTTTGGTGCAACAAGATCTTCTAATGATGATGTCCTTGCCTTCTTCATTGACAGGACAATGCTCTGGCACAATCAAAGCGCTGGCCCAGATCACATTTATTCTTCTGAACAGTCCTGTGGTCTGCCTGGCTTCTAGGGTTTATATTTGCCTCAGTGCCTCTTCTATAGTAATAATGCTTTATATTTTAAACGTGTTTTCAAAAAAATTTCTTTGTCAGGATTAAAAGATGAATCAGACATTGTGTAATAAGTGAGCACAAAGCATGATTGATAATACACCAAGGCCCAGTGTAATTTCAGTATATAAGTATGGGGTACAGGTGTGGCTGCAGGGTTAAGAAGCTTGCTTCCCAACCACATGGTCTTCAGACCCACTCCATCCAACAAGAAGGCCACCTCATTGATTAAACAACTGGAAAACACATTGTCAAAACTGATGACAACCAATTATTATTTATTTAATTTATCTCTATTTTTTCATTGATGAGTCTTTAACCTTCAGATATCAATCAGTGTGTGTGTGTGGTCTTTGATACTAAAAGCTCTGTATAAACCAACCACTTCACCCTTTCTATAGATGTCTACAATGTGTTTCTGAAGTCTGCAAAGGTTCGTTCAATCAACAGTCAAGCCCATAGTTTTGATAATTTCCTGTAAAATACATAAATAAATCAATAAAAAACAAGATTAATCTATGGAAGATCAATAACATACAAGGTAAACATTTATCATCAACCACCAACAGCAACACCACCATCATCACCAATATCATTACCTTTATCATCACCACCATCATCATCATCATCATCATCACCACCACCATCAACATCATCATAATCATCACCTCATCATTATCATCACTATTATCACCATCATTACCATTGTAATCATTATCACCACCACTACCAACATCATCATCATCACCATGACCACCACTACCAACAACAACAACAACACCAGCATCATCACCAATATCATCACTGTTATCATCATCATCACCACAACCAACATCATCATCATCACCATCATCATTCCACTACATATTAACCCTATTTATAAACATTGTATATACATTCACATCACAGCAGTAGTGATTTAAAAAAAAAAAAAGTAAAAATAAAGCATAGTTTCTCTTACTTTGATAATGTAATAATCATCTTCTGCAAGTTTTGCTATGACATCAAAATGGTCAGTGTCTGGGATGACTTCATTGGAAATGGTGAGACCAGCAGACTTCAAAGCCTGCAAAGAATAAAAAAGCTAATGACAAAACAGTACACAAAGGTGCAATAAATATTTAAAAATCAATATTTGATCATCATCATCATCATCATCGTTTAACGTCCGTTCTCCATGCTAGCATGGGTTGGACGGTTCGACCGGGGATCTGGGAAGCCAGAAGGCTGCACCAGGCTCCGGTCTTATCTGGCAATGTTTCTACAGCTGGATGCCCTTCCTAACGCCAACCACTCCGTGAGTGTAGTGGGTGCTTTTTACATGCCAACTGCACTGGTGCCAGGCGAGACTGGCATCGGCCACGGTCGAATTGGTGCATTTTACGTGCCACCGGCACAGAAGCCAGTCAAGGCAGCACTGGCTTCGGCCACGATTCAGATGGTGCTTTCTCCCACCTCCCTATGATGATGATGATGATGATATATATATATCACCTTGATCACCTTGACTGACCAGTCCGTCAGGCGTCCATTTGACACTGCTGGTCACAGCACGCTGTCCACTCCTCTCTGGATCACGCCTTTCTCATCCACGTGATCCCAATCATCCTCCTGAAATTGTAACTCGACCGTCGTGGAGGTCTTCCGGGTGGTCTTTTCCGCTCACGCGAGTACCACTCGGCAACTGTGTGCGTCCACCGATTATCGGTGAGCCAATATATATATATATATATATAATATATATATATATAATATATATATATATATATATATATATATATATAATATATATATATATATATATTATATATATATATATATAGGCGCAGGCATGGCTGTGTGGTTAGGGAGCTTGCTTCCTAGCTACATGGTTTTGGGTTCAGTCCTACTGCGTGGCACTTTGAGTAGATGTCTTCCACTATAGCCCCGAGCCGACCGGAGCTTTGTGATTGAATTCGGTAGGTGGAAGTTACTGCTGTGTGTGTATGTGTGCGTATAGCTACTCAGTGCCTCTCCGAAAGAGAGAGAGGGATATATATATATATATATATAAAGTACAAAGTAAGATAGGGCTTATGAATGTAACCCACTATGGGATATCAATTATCCAATATTCTGTTGGTAAAGTACCCAGATTCTTAATACACAAATGTTTTTAATTGCAATGCAATTAATTCATTTATTATATTAAATGGGTGAAGGTAAAGAAATATTTTTACTGTAAATTTATAATACAAATAAGAAAATGGAGAAATAAATTCAGTTTGTTCATCAACTTACGAATATTATAATGTTGGATTATTTATTCATTTTACAAATGAGAACATCAAAAGCATACAAAATATTATATAAATCAATAGATAAGATAATAATACAAATACAGATTTTAAAAGTCGATTTCAATAATTTATAATATGACTTTTAAAATCTGTATTTGTATTATTATCTTATCTATTGATTTATATAATATTTTGTATGCTTTTGATGTTCTCATTTGTAAAATGAATAAATAATCTAACATTATAATATCCGTAAGTATATATATATATATACTAGCAGTATCGCCCGGCGTTGCTCGGGTTTGTAAGGGAAATAACTATATAAGCATTTTTAGTGAGTTATAGCAAAAAAATGCATTAAAAATAGAATAAAAAATGATGGTATTCTTTTTTTTAAATCGTTGACTCATCGTAGACATTTTTAGAGAGTTACTTCCCTTATATAATAGCGAAAAAATGCATTAAAATGGAAAAAATGATGGTAAATTTTTTTAAATCGTAGACTCATCGTAGACGCGCGCTAATACCCAGAAGGGCTCGATATGAATCACGACTATAAGATACCCGGTTTTGGTTAAACTGCACCGCAAAATGTGGGAGTAGTTAGGAATCTAAATCGTAGGAGACAGACACACAACTTCACTTTTATATATAAAGATTTGTGCAGCAACTGAAACATTTGGTTGTGCAAATTGTTTGCGCAGGAAACCTGCCCTATGTGGCGGTTTTTGCCGTTTTTGTGGATCTGTTTCAGCTTTTTTAGCGATTTCTGTTTCGGCGACTTCAAGCCATGAAGTCGTTGTTCTAAAAGAACGCTGGTCTCCTTGACAACGCTTTACGACGTTGATTTCCCTACCCTGCCTTCTCCACAGCTTCACGAGAGAGGGAAGAAGGGGAGGAGCTACACAGGTGCAGGTGCGAGCATGAACGCCAACGCCGCCACCGACACACGAAAAAATTGGAAGAACCCAGACGACAGCTTCAGCCACCACCACCACCAGTACTACCATGACCACCACCACCACAACGCCCATGACCATCACCACCACCATCACGAAGACCACCACGACCACGACCACGACCACCATCATCACCACCACCACCACCACCACCACCATCATCACCACCCCCACCACCAACAACAACAACAACAACACCACCACCACAAACACGACGACCACCATCGCCACCGCCATCACGAAGACCACCACGACCACGACCACCATCATCACCACCACCATCACCACCACCACCATCACCACCACCACCATCACCACCCCCACCACCAACAACAACAACACCACCACCACCACAAACACGACGACCACCACGACCACGACCACCATCACCACTACCAGCACCACCGCCACCACCACCACCAACAACAACACCACCACCACCACAAACACGACGAACCACCACCACCACAAACACGACGACCACCATCGCCACCACCATCACGAAGACCACCACGACGAACACCACCACCATCATCATCACCACGACCACGACCACCACCATCATCACCACCACGACCACCACCACCACCAACAACAACAACAACACCACCACCACCACCACCACAAACACGACGACCACGACCACCATCACCACTACCAGCACCACCGCCACCACCGCTGTCACTACCACCGCCTCCACCACCACCATACTATGCCTCTGCTCTCTCATTTTAGCTACTAAATAACCATATTTCACAAGTACCATCGCCATACAATATTGCCTTCAAAAGTTCGTGTTTGGATAATATTTTTTAAGTAAAAGTTGTGTAACAACTAAAACATTCGGTTGTGCAAATTCTTTGCACGGGAAACCTTCCCTGTGTGGCGTGTTTCCCGATTTTGTAGAATTTGCTTTCGGGCTTTCTTAGCCATTTCTGTATTGGTGTCTTCAAGCCATGAAGTCGTCGTTCTAAAAGAAGGCGGGTCTCCTTGACAACGCTTTACGACGTTGATTTCTTTACACTCCCTTCCCCACAGCTTCACGAGGGAGGGAAGAAGGGGGAGAAGCAACACAGGTGCAGGTGTGAGCATGGACGCCAACTCCGTCGCCATCGACACACGAAAAAATTGGAAGAAATGGAAAAAAATGATGTTAAATTATTTTTAAAATCGTAGACTCATCGTAGACGCGCGCTAATACTCAGACGGGCTCGATATGAATCACGACTATAAGATACCCGAATTTGGTGAAACTGCACCGCAAAATGTGGGAGGAGTTAGGAATCTAAATCGAAGGGGACAGACACTCACACAACTAGAGTTTTATATATATAGATATATATGTGTATATGTATGTATGTAGCTCTGCATCATTAACCAGCAAGAGGAGATGTCCTCTTGGGGTTAAATAATCGCAGTAGAGTCCATTCGAACAGACAGCCATGTTGAAGTCGCTACGAATATTACTTGAAAGTTCAAATACTACTGCATTGATCTCTTAGAGAGATTTTAGAAGTAGCATTTTTGCTTAAAATATAAATATTGGCGGTCAAGATCGCCTATATATTTATTTAGGGAATGTTAGTTATGGCTGGTTTATAGGGTTACCCAGGGTTTCACGTCCATAAAGTGCTTAGCTTCACACACGACGCCCCGGACCCTAATTGCCAGTGGTAGGGAGAAAAAGTCGCGTGGCTAGTTTTTGAACACTCACGCAAAGTAGAACGGTCAAGTGCAAGGGATTGTCTCCCTTAGACCGCTATTCCGAATCTACGTCGTCAGCTTGCAAGTCCTAGGATTTCAGTTGGAATTGCCTGAAGTGTACAATATGTACCTGTTTGCTTGAAACAGGAGAGTTAAAACTGTCCCAAAACCACGTATGTCTCACTATTTGGAAACACACATGGAGTATGTAGCAAATATTGTTAGAAAAAGAGTCGTATCCATTTGTAAAATGAATACATACATACGTACATACATACATAAATACATACATACATACATACAAACATACATACATACATACATACATACATACATACATACATATACATACATACACACATATACATACATATGTATGTACATACACACCTGCATACATACATACATATATACATACATATGAAGAAGGATGAAACACATGCATACATATATACATACGTATGTACATATATACACACATGCATACATACATACATAAATACATACATACATACACACATACATACATACATACATACATACACACATGCATACATACATACGTACATACATACATACACACATACATACATACATACATAAATATATACATACATACATACACACATACATACATATATGCATACATATGATGAAGGATGAAATATGCTGAAAATAGTCCTTACATTGTAGAATTCTTCACCTTGACGATGGAATTCTTCAGAATCATGTTCTGCAATAAACATTTTAATGACACGGTTTCTGTTGAACTTGATTATATTGTTTGTCAAAAACGCAGGACTGATTTTCTGGGCAGACTCTCTGTAAAAATAAAGGAATAAAATAAAATAAAATAATACACGTAAAAAAACATAATTATAATTAAAAATGTTGATTGAGTAGACACTGAGTGGGGTTCGTAGAGGAAGCTTGTAGGGGTGCCGTAGCTTGGCCACAGCTCATGAGCTGAAACTAGATCAAATCAAATGAACCCTTTTCGAGTTTGGGCCTGAAAAATCTACTAAAAACTTTATGTAAGCAACTGAAACAGAACTAAATTGTAATACCTATTTCTTTATTACCCACAAGGGGCTAAACATAGAGGGGACAAACAAGGACAGACATAGGTATTAAGTCGATTACATCGACCCCAGTGCGTAACTGGTACTTGATTTATCGACCCCGAAAGGATGAAAGGCTAAATCGACCTCGGCGGAATTTTGAACTCAGAACGTAACGGCAGACGAAATACCGCTAAACATTTCACCTGGCACACTAGTGTTTCTGCAAGCTCACCGCCTTCCTTGTAATACCATTTATGTATCATATTTAATGCTTACACACCATTGAAAGATATGATACTGTAGTTTTTGTCTGACAGAAAATCATTTCATAAACATATTGTGTCTATGATTATCTTGGAAGGAGATGAGAAAGCATCTGAGCAGTGATGCATTTCAGTACTCTTGCGGCTTATCAATGATGTGTAGTGTTATGTACACAAGCCTCAGTGTTATACACACACCTCATAGTACTGTCCATATTCACAACCCAATGTTGCAGAAGCACTTTTTTTCCATCTTCACCTTGATTAAATTCTAAAAAATATGTCTCACAACCCCGGTATGTGTGAGTGCCACAACAACCACAACAACACCTTCTCGACTCCCTAGGAAAGTGACCCCGCTTCAATATGTCACACCTCACCATCTCAGTCGTACTGAGCTATCCCCATATTCACATCATCTATGATAGTGTTTCTGTTTTTACCAGATGGTCAGAGAGGGAGGGACAGTGCCCATAACCCATACCCAAGGTCATCTTAACAGCATTATAGGCCCCTGGGAAAATCAGTACACTGAGCCCTTTAGTATTCCTTTCTGCTCTAGGTGCAGGACCCAAAATTTTGGAGGAGGTGGGGGCAGTCGATTAGATTGCAACTGGTACTTAATTTATCGACCCTGAAAGGATGAAAGGCAAAGTCAACTTCGGCAGAATTTGAACTCAGAACATGTACAGTGAGCCCTTTAGCACTTATTGACAGCAAACCATGGCATACATGGATCAGAATTGGGCCCCTATACCTGTGAGTCTCCTGGGCAAACCACTGGGCCCTTTAGTATTTATTACTTGGCAGCAAACTACAGCATACATAAACCAGAATTAGGTCCCTAGATCCATGAGGCCTCTTCCCTGGGTTCTATAGTATTTATTTATTGTCAGCAAGCTACAACATATATAAGCCCTAATTGGCCCCTACTAAAACCCTGAGACGTCAGGCAACTGCCCAGTGTGGCTGTGTCTCAATACAGCACAGCTCCTTCCCACACACTTTTACCTTGGACTCTGTGTAATGTGCCTCAGCCATTGTAGTGTGTCACAACCCCTGTCTTACTGGAGTGTGGCACGTCCCCTACAGTGTGCCACAAACCTTTCCTACTACAGTGTGACAATAGACCCAGGGTGATGCACATTCACCTTACACCAGTGTGCCAGTAGACATAATGTAGTGTCACACTGCCACCCATCCCCCCTGCCTCGCCCCTCCCACCCCAGTAATAAATACAAAACTTTAAATCACAGCTTTCGTACTTACTCAGTCATTTTAAGAGGTTCGTTGACGCTTGTATGCACAAGAGGTCGAAGGTCATAGACACCACTCACTGGGAAGACACCTGAAATATTGAGTATAGTCATCATCATCATAGTCATCATCATAGTCATCATCATCATAATCACTACTATCATCATCATCCGCTTTGTCATCATCATCACCATCATTGTTGGTGTTATCATCCTCAACAACATCACCATCACCATCATCATCGTCGTCATGGTTCCAGGAATCCTATTTAACCATTTCAATTTATTCACCTAATTCAATATTTTCCTTCATTATTTGAGATTTACAAGTTAAAAGAGTCCAAATATTTCTTGTGCAACTGTATATAACCTTAACATTATTTCTATTAAATAATCATGGTTGGGTGATGGAGGGCTAAAACATATTATATCGTGTCTTCTATTCTTGACAGAAGATTGTGGTTGTTTTGATATAAAGTTGAGCTTATCCTTCAAATCTTTTCTTTTAAATCTGATTTCATTTTTCTCGCAATCTTATAATTGCTTTGTTGGCCTTTTTCATTGTTGGTCAATGGTATTGCAGAGACAGCAGTTTAACCAACTCTCTTGTGCCTGGGCTGTTTCCAGTAGCAAGTGCCTGGTCCCAAGGACTCTTACCATCTATTCACTCATGGATACAACACAAAGGAAAGACCTGCCAGTATGTTCACAGCATCCATGGAGTTGCAGAAGATGCTGGATATTGGTTAAGTATAACCACAGATATTTATGCATGTGAATGTGTGTGTGTGTAAATGTGTGTGTATGCGTGAGTATGTGTGTGTGTTTATGCATGTGAATGTGTGTGTGTGTAAATGTGTCTGTATGCGTGAGTTTGTGTGTGTTTGTGAGTATGTGTGTGTGTTTATGCATGTGAATGTGTGTGTGTGTAAATGTGTCTGTATGCGTGAGTTTGTGTGTGTTTGTGAGTATGTGTGTGTTTATGCATGTGATGTGTGTGTGTGTTGTAATGTGTCTGTATGCGTGAGTTTGTGTGTGTTTGTGAGTATGTGGTGTGTTTATGCATGTGAATGTGTGTGTGTGTAAATGTGTCTGTATGCGTGAGTTTGTGTGTGTGTTGTGAGTTTGTGTGTGTGTTTATGCATGTGAATGTGTGGTGTGTGTAAATGTGTTGTATGCGTGAGTTTGTGTGTGTTTGTGAGTATGTGTGTGTGTGTGTTTATGCATGTGAATGTGTGTGTGTGTAAATGTGTGTGTATGCGTGAGTTTGTGTGTGTTTGTGAGTATGTGTGTGTGTGTTTATGCATGTGAATGTGTTGTGTGTAAATGTGTCTGTATGTGTGAGTTTGTGTGTGTTTGTGAGTATTGTGTGTGTGTTATGCATGTGAATGTGTGTGTGTGTGTAATGTGTCTGTATGTGTGAGTTTGTGTGTGTTTGTGAGTATGTGTGTGTGTGTATGCATGTGAATGTGTGTGTGTGTGTGTGTAAATGTGTCTGTATGTGTGAGTTTGTGTGTGTTTGAGTATGTGTGTGTGTTTATGCATGTGCATGTGTGTGTGTGTTGTAAATGTGTCTGTATGTGTGAGTTTGTGTGTGTTTGTGAGTATGTGTGTGTGTTTATGCATGTGAATGTGTGTGTGTGTAAATGTGTCTGTATGTGTGAGTTTGTGTGTGTTTGTGAGTATGTGTGTGTGTTTATGCATGTGAATGTGTGTGTGTGTAAATGTGTCTGTATGTGTGAGTTTGTGTGTGTTTGTGAGTATGTGTGTGTGTTTATGCATGTGCATGTGTGTGTGTGTAAATGTGTGTGTATGCGTGAGTATGTGTGTGTGTTTATGCATGTGCATGTGTGTGTGTGTAAATGTGTGTGTATGTGTGAGTATGTGTGTGTGTTTATGCATGTGAATGTGTGTGTGTGTAAATGTGTCTGTATGTGTGAGTTTGTGTGTGTTTGTGAGTATGTGTGTGTTTATGCATGTGAATGTGTGTGTGTGTAAATGTGTCTGTATGTGTGAGTTTGTGTGTGTTTGTGAGTATGTGTGTGTGTTTATGCATGTGCATGTGTGTGTGTGTAAATGTGTCTGTATGCGTGAGTTTGTGTGTGTTTGTGAGTATGTGTGTGTGTTTATGCATGTGAATGTGTGTGTGTGTAAATGTGTCTGTATGCGTGAGTTTGTGTGTTGTTGTGAGTATGTGTGTGTGTTTATGCATGTGCATGTGTGTGTGTGTAAATGTGTCTGTATGCGTGAGTTTGTGTGTGTTTGTGAGTATGTGTGTGTGTTTATGCATGTGAATGTGTGTGTGTGTAAATGTGTCTGTATGCGTGAGTTTGTGTGTGTTTGTGAGTATGTGTGTGTGTTTATGCATGTGAATGTGTGTGTGTGTAAATGTGTCTGTATGCGTGAGTTTGTGTGTGTTTGTGAGTAGTGTGTGTGTGTTTATGCATGTGAATGTGTGTGTGTGTAAATGTGTCTGTATGCGTGAGTTTGTGTGTGTGTTTGTGAGTATGTGTGTGTGTTTATGCATGTGAATGTGTGTGTGTGTAAATGTGTCTGTATGCGTGAGTTTGTGTGTGTTTGTGAGTATGTGTGTGTGTTTATGCATGTGAATGTGTGTGTGTGTGTAAATGTGTCTGTATGCGTGAGTTTGTGGTGTGTTTTATGCATGTGAATGTGTGTGTGTGTAAATGTGTCTGTATGCGTGAGTTTGTGTGTGTTTGTGAGTTTGTGTGTGTGTTTATGCATGTGAATGTGTGTGTGTGTAAATGTGTCTGTATGCGTGAGTTTGTGTGTGTGTTTATGCATGTGAATGTGGTGTGTGTGTAAATGTGTCTGTATGCGTGAGTTTGTTGTGTGTGTTTGTGAGTTTGTGTGTGTGTTTATGCATGTGAATGTGTGTTGTGTAAATGTGTCTGTATGCGTGAGTTTGTGTGTGTTTGTGAGTTTGTGTGTGTGTTTATGCATGTGAATGTGTGTGTGTGTAAATGTGTCTGTATGCGTGAGTTTGTGTGTGTTTGTGAGTTTGTGTGTGTGTTTATGCATGTGAATGTGTGTGTGTGTAAATGTGTCTGTATGCGTGAGTTTGTGTGTGTTTGTGAGTTTGTGTGTGTGTTTATGCATGTGAATGTGTGTGTGTGTAAATGTGTCTGTATGCGTGAGAGTTTGTGTGTTTGTGAGTTTGTGTGTGTTGTTTATGCATGTGAATGGTGTTGTGTGTAAATGTGTCTGTATGCGTGAGTTTGTGTGTGTTTGTGAGTTTGTGTGTGTGTTTATGCATGTGAATGTGTGTGTGTGTAAATGTGTCTGTATGCGTGAGTTTGTGTGTGTTTGTGAGTATGTGTGTGTGTTTATGCATGTGAATGTGTGTGTGTGTAAATGTGTCTGTATGCGTGAGTTTGTGTGTGTTTGTGAGTATGTGTGTGTGTTTATGCATGTGCATGTGTGTGTGCGTGCTCTCTTGTCCTGACATTGTCTTGGCATTGCATAATGGTAACAAACAAGCTTGGCCCATTTCCAATCTTGCATGGGAAAATATTAGCAAACTTGAAAACAGGTAAGAGTTGGCAAAAGAAAGGGCATCTGGCAGAAAAAAAATCTACCTCAAAGTATTCCATCTTACCCTTGCAACTTTGTCGAGGTGGACATTAGACTGGTGACAACAATGATGATGATGATGATGATGATGATGATGATGATGATGATGGTGGTGGTGGTGGTGGTGGTGGTGGTGGTGGTGGTGATGATGATGATGATGATGATGATGATGATGTTGATGATGATGATGATGATGATGATGATGATGATGATGTTGATGATGATGATGTTGATGATGATGATGATGATGATGATGATGATGATGATGATGATGATGACAACGATGGTGCTGATGATGACAACAATGAACCCTTTCATGAACTGTCATAAAAGTAAGGAGACAAAATAGAAATCCCTTCTCTTACCTTTGAGTAAAGAAGAATCCACACTTTCTGCTTGCCAGTCGACAGTGAGCATCATGGCTGTCAAGTGACCCCCTGCAGAATGTCCACTCACATACACACCTCTGAAATTACGGATGTTAACAATTCTGTTAATACATGAAAGATTTAAATAACTGGAAGTCTATACTCACGACCTGCCTGAATCAGTTGAGTGGTACACAGTCTAGATGGAAGGCGAGGAAGCTCTTGGAAACAAGGCTGCTTTTTTTATTGTGATGGATTAACCCTTTCGTTATCAACCCGGCTGAAACCGGTTCTGGCTCTAAGTACAAATGTCTTGTTTTCATAAGTTTTCATTTAAAATCTTCCACCAAACCTTAGTCACAATTTATGTTCCTAAAACTAGTTGAATGATAACTAAGTTATTTTACGAAATACTTCGTTATATTTAAAGTAATTGAAAGAAACACAGAACATCTCAAAATAAATACAGTAATGAAAGGGTTAAAAAGCCGTAAACCAAAACCAGTTTGTGTCAGCATTCTGTGGCAGAACATTATTTATCCCCAAACATGGAAGGCAAAAACGCAAACCTAACAAAGCAAATCTAGAACTACATTGCCTTCTTTTAAAAGTTTGCTACGAAGGGGCAGATAAACTGGCCATCAAAACTGAATACTTTATAGTGTTCAGCATCCAAATTTCACTGGGATGTAATCAATCTTCTTTTTTTCAGGGTCATATAAAACATGTAGAAATGAAAGGCCGTATGCACCACCTACCTGGTCTGACAATAGCCGATGGTGGACACTAGCTCTTGGTCAGATTGGATAAGTGATACATATCCTGGATGGAAGATGGAAGATCTTTCAGAAAGATGACTGCTTTTGAATGTACTGGATTAAAATGTTGTGAAGCAAGGCTAATATGTGCCTTGTTATCTTTATCAACTATGTAAATATAAAAGGCTAAATTGCCATAGTGAATCTCTGACTATGTCATCTACTTTCACAAGTTTGTTGTAAAGAGGCAGGTATGACAGCTGACTTGGCAGACACCCATAAAATTATCAACCATCTTACAAACAATAACTCTGAGCACCTTTTCAAACTCCACCCGTCTAACACCCGTGGACATATTTACAAAGTCAGAAAACAGCACAGCTCCCATGACTTTCGGAAACATTTTTTCACGCTGAGAGTTGTTGAAGCATGGAACAAACTGCCGGCATCAGTTGTTAGTTGTCGGAGCACTGCATCCTTCAAAACTTCCATGCTTTCTGAGATTCGCCAACACTACACCTGATTTCTTCCCCTCCATACACACACAAGCATGTATCTGACTCATGCATTGTTCGCTTTCCAGACATTTGTACATTACTGCATATACTTTATATGCACTTTTGACAAGTTGTGGGTACCTGAGCACTGTATACAATAATTTCATTATTATTATCATGTAATAAATAGTTTATTCCTTGCTTCCAAAATTTTGAACATGGAACCAGGAGTTAAATGTTAGTAAAACATTATTACAGAATTGTTTTAAAAAATAATGAGTTTATAGTATCCAGCACTCAGGTTTATTATAACTTATTGGAAAAGGTTAAAAGAGAGATCAGAAAGCAGACGCATGATTCCAGTAAAGAAAGACAGCAACAAAAGCTAAAAGTAAATGTTATGGCACTCAAAATAAAACACTAAAAGATATTCATTTTGTCCAATGATGTAATGATTCTTGTGATCCATGAGCAGAGAAGAATGTGTGTGTGTGTTTGTGTGCATGTGTCAATGCGTGTGTCAGTATGTGTGTCAGTACATATGTCAGTACGTGTGTGTGTGTGTGGTTGTATATATATATAAAGATAGATAGATAGATACATACATACATACATACATACATAGTCAGATAGATAGATTGATATGTATGTATGTGTGAAATATGTCCAACAATATAAAAAGTAAATTGCTGGATACACCAGAGTGAACTCACCTTGATCCACGATCCTTGGCCAATTTTAAGACATAGGCGACGCTCTTCTTCACCTCATCAACAATTTGCTCCATGGTTCCTTAATAAACATTTCATATATTAAATTATTCGTTAGACACAACAGCAATTTCGTGAGTGTAGTATCTGTTCCACATGCTTTACACCAGTGCTTTTCAACCTTTTTGCTGGAGCGGAACCCCAAGGAAGCATTCCACTGGCTCGAGGAACCCCTGTGCAGCAATTTAATAGTCTTATGCACACATATCTGCACAGGAGAATTAAAAATTACTGCCGATTTTAGCAGTTTTGGTAACTTCTTGCGGAACCCCTGGACTGTACTGGCGGAACCTTAAGGTTCCGCGGAACCCTGGTTGAAGACCACTGTTTTACACACACACACATAAACACTCAAAACATGCAACAAATACACACACATGCACACACAACATACACACACACACACATAAACATACATTCCTGCTCCCTCCCCCCACTCACATCATTCTAAATGCAGTGAACCAGTGGTTGGCCCATGGAACCCTTTATGAAACAATGCTTTTACGTAAAAAGAAAAAAATTCCTGACCTTCCCCCACCCCCGTCCCATCCTACCCCTGCCCTCACCAAAAGAAAAAAAAAGAAATTAAAAGTCTGATTACTTACCATAAGGTGCAATGCTGTAACCAATTGGGCATACGATTCCACCCATTTTCACGATAGGCTTAACCATATATGATGATAATTCACGTCTGGAATAATTAGATAACTCTAATTAATTACCCTATTTATTTGATTAAAATTCAATTGGTTTATCTCTCTCGCCCTCTCTCTCTGTATGAGTTAATCTATCTATCTGTCTTCACACACACACACACATACACACACACACACACACACACACACACATATATAATATATATATATATATATATATATATATATATGTATATATATATATAACGGGAAGCTTTATGAAAATAAACAAAAGACGAAGGCAGGTGGAATACAAACAAACAATTGTATTAGTATGGCGCTCAGGAATATAAATAAAACAAGTCTTTTACGTTTCGAGCCTACGCTCTTCAACAGAAAGATACACAGAAAAGAAACACAGAAAGAAACAAGGAGAGAAAAAAAATATATATATATATAAAGGAAATGACAAGGAAATGAACCTTCGATTCTAATCCAGAAACGATTCATCTATAATTAATCCATAGGCTGGGATTTCGTTATTTTCTTTCTCTTTACCATATACAGGTTACAAATTCTGTTTGTTTGTGGAGACTTTTTTATTAGTAGGAGAAATAGTGATCTATTTGGCTGCTATTTCTAATATTTTCGGTATGTGGTTTTGAGTAACTTGTCGCAATTAACCCTTTATTATAATTAATATAATTCTTACCAAATATGGTCTTTTCAATACCGAAAAATCTACTAGGTGAAATTTATTAATTTTATCAAATTAATTATATTTCATCCTTTTTTGTATATATATATATATATATATATTTTAAAATTATAAGTATATGAAAGAATCGAGATGAACGACTAGTTAACAAATATCCTTTATTCTCGACATATGTTTCGAAGGCTGCATATTGCTAATTCCGAAGGAATAAGGAGTACATTATGCAGATTTCTCATCAGGAAAATCAAGGAACTTATATCGACATCAAAATGCACAAAAAACTTTTAACTGACCACTCTCAAGGAGCCCATGGCGATAATGAGTGTCTCTTTATAATGAGTGACGTCAGAGTGGCTGAATGTAGAAGAATCTAGAAGTTTCTAAAGGTTCAAGAGTTCAAACGAAGTAGGAGGAGGGAGGCATAAGAATAGTAAGGTGAGAGAGTGCAGGTCAAAAGAATGGTGGGTTTAAATGATTTCTTTTGTGAATGAGTGCCTGTGTGTGTGACTGTATATAACTGTCTTAATGTGTGTATGTGTGTGTTTGAATGCGTGATTGTGTTTGTGGATGTGTAGATGTCAGAAAACTGACAGCTGTGAGTTGAAAGGTCTCTATCTGTGTGTTCGATTATGTTTACTGAAGAGAAAGGAAAGTAGATAGCAAAAGGGAGAAAGAATCGGGCAAGGTGAGAGGCAACGCAAGAATGGATAGTAGTAATTGGGAATATAAGAAAATCTTTTTTGACTATTGGGGTGAAATATAGCAAAAATTTAATGATAATAGTAATGATAATAAGATGAATAGTATCGTGGCCAAAGCCAGCAACAATTTTTACACCTATCACAACAATAAAAACTCTGTCTTAGTATCGGAAACCAACCCCAACAGATTAAAGTTCTTATCCAAAAATTCCAAAATTAGAAACACCATTTACCAATGCAAAATCTCTTCTGGAACCGATGTCTACTTCTATATTGGTGCAACCTCTTCTAAATTATCCCAAAGGATCTCCAACCATTATTCCACTTTCAGAGATAAGAGAAAGCAACACAGCATGGGGCTAAGCAAATTAGTCTGGCGTCTGAAGAACAATAACACTACATTCAAGCTCGAATGGTCCATTTTGTCGGTGTCCTTCCCGTTTGATAAAGGCAGAAAATTTTGTGGCATCTGTAATTCCGAACTTTTTCATATTTTGTTCGCCAAAGGCCCTTTAATAAACACAATCGTCGAAAGATCCTACAGGTGCTTACACTGGAAAAGACACACCTTTCATTCATATAAATAGTGACTAATATAGATAACCCCTCGATTTCCCCACCAAAAAAAAAAAAAATTTTTGCTATATTTCACCCCAATAGTCAAAAAAGATTTTCTTATATTCCCAATTACTACTATCCATTATTGCGTTGCCTCTCACCTCGCCCGATTCTTTCTCCCTTTCGCTATCTACTTTCCTTTCCCTACAGTAAACATAATCGAACACACAGATAGAGACCTTTCAACTCACAGCTGTCAGTTTTCTGACATCTACACATCCACAAACACAATCACGCATTCAAACACACACATACACACATTAAGACAGTTATATACAGTCACACACACAGGCACTCAATCACAAAAGAAATCATTTAAACCCACCATTCTTTTGACCTGCACTCTCTCACCTTACTATTCTTATGCCTCCCTCCTCCTACTTCGTTTGAACTCTTGAACCTTTAGAAACTTCTAGATTCTTCTACATTCAGCCACTCTGATGTCACTCATTATAAAGAGACTCATTATCGCCATGGGCTCCTTGAGAGCGGTCAGCTAAAAGTTTTTTGTGCATTTTGATGTCGATATAAGTTCCTTGATTTTCCTGATGAGAAATCTGCATAATGTACTCCTTATTCCTTCGGAATTAGCAATATGCAGCCTTCGAAACATATATCGAGAATAAAGGATATTTGTTAACTAGTCGTTCAACTCCATTCTTTCATATACTTATAATTTTAAAATAAACATACAAATTTCCGCACGAAGATACGTAGTCTATGCCCTAGGGACGTAGCTTCAACCGTGTTCTTTCTGATGTGAATTTGCTACCCAGGTATCGGTAATCTTTCAAATTATCCTTAATAAGATAATTCATTCAATTACTCAAATATATATATATATGTATGTATATATATATATATATATATATATAGAACAGTATACACACACACACGTCTCTAAGTAGATTTTTTCTCGCCCCTTATAAAACATCCAATATTCTTTAAATAGTCAGAACTTTATTCTCGGTCACAAAGAACATCTATACACCCTCACCCACATGATTGACCGATGCCTGACCTGTTGAATTCTTCAGCCACCGGTTCTCAACATACACTGATAAACAGTTTCGCCATGGGCTCTTAGGAGCACAGTTCGATTTGTTTTTGCTCCGCCTCTGTTCTGTTTTTGTTTTTCCAACGGATTTCCTTTTTTCTTCTGAAGAGAAAGACACAATATGGTCCCATTATTCAATCGGATTTTGGTAATTTGTGCCTTTCGAAACACGTGTAGAATGAAATAAAACGATTTCTGTTCAATCTGCGTTCAGCTCCATTTCTTCAATTCACCAATAATGTTTTAATTTCAATTATCCGCACCAACGCACGGTTGCAACGCCAGATGGTTGTACCTCCAACCGTGCTGTTTACTGCTGTGATTTTTGCTACTAAGGTATCGGTTAAACTTTTGATTAATCTACTACAAGATTATTCATCTTTCTATTTCACATAATATATATATATATATATATATATATATACGTTATATAATTATAGTAGAGGAAATAGCTAAAAATTTTTGGCTGCTATTTCCTAAAGTTCGGTGTGTGGTAAAGTAAATTTTTTTACTGAACCCTAATTATATAACGTAATATTTTAAATATACCGTAAATGGTCTTTTTACATACTGAACACTACTTGGTAAAATTATTAATTAATAATTAATTAATTTTACCCTTTTATTATTGACTATATATATATATATGTATAAGATGGGCTTCTTTCAGTTTCCATCTAAGAAATCCACTTGCAAGGCTTTTCTCAGCCCAGGGCACAGTGTGGGACACCTGTCCAAGGGACCACACCACGGTATGAAACCATGTGGTTGGGGAGGGAGCTGCTTTACAAAAAGATAAACATAAATAAAATATTACTGACCCTAAAAGTTGCCAGTAACCGCCATGGATATAGACCAATATAGGGGCATCTGCAAAAAAAGGATCAACTAAATTATGTTTTTTTAGGATCTTTATCATGAAAAAGATAGACTAAGACAAGTTTTTGATGTGTGTGTGTGGGTTATATGTGGGGGGGGGGGGGGCATGTGTGTAACAATGTGTATGTGCATATTTGTATGTGCATGTGTGCATGTATATGTGTGCGTTTGTGTGAATGTGTGCATGTGTGTGTTTGTGCATGAGAGAGAGAGAGAGAGTGAGAAATTGTGTCCTCAGACAGAATCTCACATTTCCATTTACCATTCTAGAATAAAATGCGAAAAGGTTGTTATACCCTTGGCAGCAGTCTTCTGGCCGAATATGTCCAGCTTGTGTCTCTCGGCATCACCAATCTTTATTCCCAACTCGCAGTCAATGCAAGATTTTGCCTCATCGCTTTCTAGAAAAACAGAAAATGTCCAAAATCATCATATCATCATCATCATCATCACCATCATCATCACCATCATCATCACCATCATCATCATCATCATCATCATCATCATCATCATCATCATCATCACCATCATCATCACCATCATCATCATCTTCACCATCATCATCACCATCATCATCATCACCATCATCATCATCATCACCATCATCATCACCATCACCATCACCACCACCACCACCACCACCACCACCACCATCATCATCATCATCATCATCATCATCATCATCATCATCATCATCATCATCATCATCAATACCATTGCCATTGTTGTTATTGTCGCTGTCATTGTTGTCATCGTCATCATCATTCTTCTCCTTCTCCTCCTCCTCCTCTTCGTCATCATCATCACTGACAATGATAATATAGCAACGCCTAGATTCGAAACCGTGTTGGTTTCGTAACTAGGTTGGTGTTACATCAGATCAGATGATTTGCTCATCTCATAGTGTTATCAGAAGTTTCTATGTTGCCATGGTAATTATAAATTGTGGCTGTGTGGTAAGTAGCTTGCTTACCAGCCACATGGTTCTGGGTTCAGCCCCACTGCGTGACACCTTGGGCAAGCGTCTTCTACTATAGCTTCGGGCCAACCAAAGCCTTGTGAGTGGATTTGGTAGACGGAAACTGAAAGAAGCCCGTCGTATATATGTATATATATGTGTGTGTGTGTCTGTTCGTGTGTCCCCCTAGCATTGCTTGACAACCGATGCTGGTGTGTTTATGTCCCCGTTACTTAGTGGTTCGGCAAAAGAGACCGATAGAATAAGTACTGGGCTTACAAAAAAATAAGTCCTGGGGTCGAGTTGCTCGATTAAAGGCAGTGCTCCAGCATGGCCGCAGTCAAATGACTGAAACAAGTAAAAGAGTAAAAGAGTAAAGACATGAGAGAGAAGGGAGGGAGAGAGGAGGGAGAGAGAGAGAGAGAGAGAGAGAGAGAGGAGAGAGAGAGAGAGAGGAGAGAGAGAGAGAGAGAGAGAGAGAGAGAGAAAGGCACGCAGAGGCAGACACAGAGAGCATGTCCTTAAGAAGATGGGTTCCTTGGTTTGCTACTTGGCCCTTGGTTAAAGGAATCACAGTCTATAAAGGACAAGGTAGTTTCCTGTCTCTCTCATGAAGCCGTTCTTACCGAGCATGAATTTACCTATAACTTCCATTTACTATAGGCAAGACTGTAATATGACCCTGGGAAGCACCTGGATAATTATCTCAATAAATAAATGCTTTTCGAACATCATTAGGAGCTAGTTCTAAGATAGCTCCTAGAATAAAATGCAACCAAACGCATACCCTCCATCAGACACCTACCATATTCTGAGCGCCTTGTTTCCCTCGGCATGGATTCACTGAAGCTCCGGCGTCTGGCGACAGACTTGGTAAACACCCACAAAGTTATCAACCACCTCACCAACAACAACACTGAACACCTTTTTGATCTCCATGTGTCTAACACACGTGGACATGCCTACAAAGTCAGAAAACAACACAGCTCCCATGACTTTCGGAAACATTTTTTCACGCTCAGAGTTGCTGAAGCATGGAATAAACTGCCTGCGTCAGTTGTTGACTGCCATGACACTGCATCCTTTAAGGCCCTCATGCTTTCCGAAATCTGCCGAAACTACACCTGATTATATATACACTTTAGATGAGTTGTAGTGCACCTGAGCACTGTACACAATTATTATTATTATTTATTATTATTATAGGGTGGTATGCAGCCTAAACATCATACCAACAAAAATGGTGACATGGACAACAACAATAACAACAATGGTTGCAGCAACAACAACAATGACATCCCCACTGATACCACCAACAAGAATGACAACAACAATATTCTGTGGATCTTACTTTCTTTAATGAATTCTATATGTGAGGGCAACACCTCTGATGCTGGCATTCGGTGGCTCCATTGGCTGCAAGAATATTGTCTTTCAAGTTCCTGAAGCCAAGAAAAGAGATTATTGAAATTAATGAAAGAGAGGGAGAGAGAGAAAAAGAGAGAGGGAGAGGGTTTACATCTGGATCCGTGTTTCCGTACATCATTTTTGACCTAAAATAGTTCTGTTCCTGTCATGGACATTACCTTTAACTAAATTAATACAACTATTTAGATTACTATACATGCATACAGTATTGTCATCATTGTCATCATCATCATCATCATCATCATAATTTTTGATTGTGAGAAATCAATGTAATTTTTTTAAAACTTTAAAACTTTAAAAAGTACCATCATATCTTTTTTAAAACAAAAACAAATCAGTGTATGTTTGTAATGGGGCAAAAAAGAAAAAAAAACTCAGGCTATTTTACAAACTGGTTTCTCTTACTTTTAAATCAAAACTCCTCCATTTTTCTGATTCCATCGTTGTATTCGTTGACTGTCAGTGAGAACAACTGTGAGGATAATGTTGTGAATGGCAGTCGAATAAAACACCAAATACCTTAACGGCCCTTGTCATATCAGAGATTGGCTGATGGACAGCAGCCGCCACCTACATACCAAAGTGCTATCAGGTATACATATAGACACTAATTATGTTTTGTGTCATATGTGAATAGACTTATTTATACACACTAATATTCCATCATTCACATAACATACATACATACATACATACATACATACATACACATAGTATATATGTCCTGTCTCTCTTTCTCTCTCCCTTTTCTCTCTCCTTTCTCTCTCTCCCCCCTTCCTTTCTCTCTCACTCTCATACTTACTGGTTTATATGCTTATCACATATCAACATACTATACACACATTAACTGTTTATGTCACACACACACACACACACACACACACATGCACACACACATGCACACACACACACACACACACACACACCTACACATCATTCCCTCACGCATTAAAGTTTTAGTTCTCTAATAAAAGGATTAACAACAAGAAGAAGCATATGAATAAAAGATCACATCATCACATGTTTCAGTCTTAAGTACCCTCCACTTATTCCTAACGCATTCTCCATAATATGTTATTAACATTTTTTTAGTTATCTATTGTGAGGTCTTCTGTTGTTTTTTGCTTGTTATGTTTCTCGTTTTTGCTTTTAAATTTATTCTTCATTTTATTGCTGTTTTATTGTTTGCTTGCCATAAAGTTGCAACCTTTTAGATAACCAGATGGTTTGGTCGCCATAACAACTGTTTTATTGTCTATGTGTGTGCACGTGTGTATGTTTGTGTCGCTACATGGACATGTAACTGCATACATTTATACACACACACATACATACATACATACATATACCAGGGCCCCAATAATTACAGGTATAAACCTGAACTTGCAATCTGGAGAGAGTAACTGCAGATTTCTCAATAGTTCAGCATAGGTATTCTCTTTATGCTAACATCCACTGGGTATGTATGTTAGCTAGTTAGTTAGTTAGTTAATTTTTTTGGCTCAAAAAGCATAAAGCAAGGCCATGTAGGGGGACATGGAGTTATGTACAGAGTGGGATTCATGTAAAGAGTTCAGGCCACTTGAGGTCAAGGGAGACTTTGAACCGAGCGGTCATCAGCATCTTCACCATCTCATCTGGCAGCTTATTCCACGGATCCGCAACCCGGACGGAGAAAGCCCCTCTCCTTCGATTGAGGTGAAATCGTCGCAGATAGAGTTTTTTGGAATGACCCCGCAGCCGATGCTCTGGAGCAGGAGTGAAGAACAGCTCTTTCGAGAGGTTACACTTTCCGCTTATGATGTTGTGAGCAACAATGAGATCTCCACGGCATCGTCATTTTTCTAGAGAATAGGGGTTGAGTGTCTTCAGCCTTTCTTTATAAGACAAATTCTTGAGACCAAGAACCATGCGGGTAGCCAGCTTCTGGACTCTTTCGAGATGCTGTATGTCTTTGAGGAGATAAGGAGAAGAGGCTTGAATCCCATACTCCAATATGGGTCTCACCAGCATAACATAGAGCGGTAGGAATATGGCTGCTGTGAGCATTCCGAATGACCTTTGAATCAAGAACAGAATTCCGTGTGCTTTGTTGGCAGCATGGACGCACTGGGCTGAAGGCGAAAAGGAGGAATCCACCAAGATACCCAGGTCCTTTACCTGATCGGTCCTCTCCAGCAGCAGACGACCCGGCTCGAAATAAAGTTGAGTTGCAGAAGGAGAGCCAACAGGCAGATGACAGCACTTTGACGCGTTCAGACACAGGTCCCATTCGTTAGACCATCTCCAAATTTGGTGGAGGCATCGACGAAGATCCTCTATATCACCGCAAGGAGCGACCAGTTTGACATAGTCGGCAAATAGAAGGGTGTGTTGCGTGAGGTCATCGGGCAAGTCATTTATGAAGACTAAGAACAATAAGGGCCTAAGCACTGAACCTTGAGGCACGCCACTGCTCGCACTGGAGACGTCGGACCACGAACCATTAACTTGGACTTGGAAGGAGCGATCTGAGAGGAAGGCACCAACCCATCGTACAATATCTGGATGGAAACTATATGCTTGGAGTTTGACAAGTAATAGACGGTGGTTGTATGTATGTATGTCTTTTCTTTCCCTTTTTAATTTATGATAAATTTTAACGGATCCCCACCGATTTGGTAAAGAGGTTGTGAAGGAAAGTATCATGATTTAACCATCATCCTTTAAATCTTAAGACAGTTTTGCAGATTTATAGTCCTAGATATCATGTGTATGTATGTATGTATGTATGTATGATGGAGGAAGTAGGTTAAGGAGGGGATCGACACTTTTGAGAGAGCACATATCCAGCATGAAGAACTTAAGCGAGAGATTTATCATTGCTATATATATATATATATATATATATATATATCTTTCTCTCTTTTACTTGTTTCAGTCATTTGACTGCGGCCATGCTGGAGCACCACCTTTAATCGAGCAACTCGACCCCAGGACTTATTCTTTTGTAAGCCCAGTACTTATTCTATTGGCTCTTATGGTAGACCTCCCTTTGCAAATACCATAAGAGCACAGAAAGTGTGCCTAAAGCCAGCTGGAGTCGATGATCTCCTGGGGCTAAAAGCTACAGTAACACCCACCCTTAGTGGTTAGCCATATTGAGATGGCTAGTATACTTTACGTTATATATATATATATATATATATATATATATATATATATAATATATATATATATATATATGTATATATATATATATATATATATATATATATTATATATGTATATATAGTTGGTTCTTTCAGTTTCTGTGAATTAATTCTTTTCACAAGGATTTGGGTCATCCCTGGGGTATTGAAATATAATAATGAAATTATTGTATACAGTGCTCAGGTGCACCACAACTTATCAGAAAGTGCATATAAAGTACATGCAGTAATGTACAAATGTCTGGAAAGTGAACAGTGTATGAGTCAGATACATGCTTGTGTGTGTATGGAGGGGAGAAAATCAAGTGTAGTGTTGGCGAATCTCAGGAAGCATGGAAGTATTGAAGGATGCAGTGCTCCAACAACTAACAACTGATGCCGGCAGTTTGTTCCAGGCTTCAGCAACTCTCAGCATGAAAAAATGTTTCCTGAAGTCATGGGAGCTGTGCTGTTTTCTTACTTTGTAAATATGTCCATGGGTGTTAGATGGGTGGAGTTTGAAAATAGCACTCATCCAAGTTGACTACCCATGGCTGTATATGTATATATGTACATATGTATGCATGTGTGCATGTATGTATATCTTACATATAATTAAACACAATGTATTTTGCATCAGTCACTTAGGCAACAAATGGAATGGGAGTGAGTTGTGGGTGATAAAGATGATAAATGCAGGTGAAAAGCAGTTTTGAGAGACTTTACCCTGAAGTAGCTGATAGTCTAATAAAAATGAAAAAGCACATTTTTATTGTAAATTATATTTACTTTATCAGTTTCTCACACACACACACACACACACATACAATTGAATATTAAACTCATTTCTTTTCAAAATATAATTGTCCACTTAACATTTATAAATTAATTACATATATAGGCGCAGGAGTGGCTGTGTGGTAAGTAGCTTGCTAACCAGCCACATGGTTCCGGGTTCAGTCCCACTGCGTGGCATCTTGGGCAAGTGTCTTCTGCTATAGCCCCAGGCCAACCAATACCTTGTGAGTGGATTTGGTAGACAGAAACTGAAAGAAGCCCATCGTATATATGTATATATATATATGTATGTGCGTTAATGTTTGTGTGTCTGTGTTTGTCCCCCTAGCATTGCTTGACAACCGATGCTGGTGTGTTTATGTCCCCGTTACTTAGCGGTTCGGCAAATGAGACCGGTAGAATAAGTACTGGGCTTACAAAGAATAAGTCCCGGGGTCGAGTTGCTCGATTAAAGGTGGTGCTCCAGCATGGCCACAGTCAAAATGACTGAAACAAGAGGAAAAAAAGAAATACTAGCTTATCTTCGTCATCAAAAATGCTGATTGTTTTATCAATGATAGAAAATGATACTTCAAAACGATGGAAGAACTTGTTGATAGATATCAGCAGTTGAGAAAATATACTTACACACAAAAAAACACCCCCGAAGCACTTGAACAACTATCATATATGCAGTGGGGTTCATTCATTTTATGTCTACCAAATCTTATCAAAAAGCCTTAGTCAGCTCTTAAATATAGTTGAAGACACTTATCCAGGTACTTGTCCACACCTGTATATGCATGTGTGTTCATATACACACATACATAAATGTGTGCATGTGTGTATGTGTGTATATGTATACATGTATGTATGTATATATATATATATATATATATATATATATATATATATATATATATATATACATATATATATGAATATATATATGTATATATATATATATATATATATACAAAATAAGAAAATGTAGGAATACACTTTAATCAATCATCAACAACCAGATAATACCCATTCACATAATTTATTAACCAACTACATAGGAACATCAAGATCAAACACAATAATACAGGACAAAACAGTACACATCAATGAGTAATATGATACCATAAGTACAATACGTATAAATAAATATAAATGAATATAAATATAAACTAGATCTTACAACTGTTTCAGCCATGTAGATAAGAGTATCTCATTATGCTCATATTAGCCAGGTGTGTTAAGGTAATATATGGTTATAAATGAGATACTTACATATATATCCCAAGGCCTCTTCAGAGATTATAAAGTACAATTCAAATATGAATATTAGAGAAGGTACACATATACAAGAATAAGTACATATACATTATATACACATACATATATGTGCATATACACATGCACCTACATATATATAAGTATATACATAAAAATATACATACATATAAGGTTACAGTTAGTCAAATAAATATATTAGAATATACATACATACACACATCCACATGAAAGTGTACATATATACAAAGTCCAGAGTTCATTGTATTAAGTTACAAAAGGCTATTAATATATTATTATTATTATATTATTATTATTATTATTATTATTATTAATAATAATACCAGTAAAAGAATATGTGCATTCCGCCATTCACAATACATAGTAGATGGAAAATATCACATAGAATACAGCAACGGCATAATGTAAATGTAATATGAGACAATTATTCGGCAGCCATGATAAAAGTTTTGGATGCCGAGGTGGAAATCCATGCTGCCATCTCTTCAGTTATCTGGCCATCGGAAAAATGCTATGAAAAATGACCGCTATACAAAGGGAAATTACTGTGTGATTGACCGTTATTAGGACAAAAGAGCTATTCGAATGACTGCTAAGTAAGGGGGTAAAAATGTTCATAGTATTCGCGTAAGCGTGCCTGTTCATACCTACACATGTGCGCCCGCACACCCATGTGCGTGCGCCTAAAGTATATATTCCTCCACCCTCACTTAAAAACGTACACATCCTCACTCACATCTTTCGCCAAAAGTATATATATATACATACATACAAACCTGCACACACACACACACACCATAAAGGTTTATACACACATCCATACATGCACAAGCACAAGAAAAAAACAGGGTTAAGGGTAACAATACAGAAAAAAGGCACAAGGGAGTATACAAAGAGTAAACCATGTCTATATACGCACATAGCCTTATGCATGCACACACACACACGCTTATATACACACATACCCGCACATGTCTATATATACACACACCCATGCACGCACAAAAAGGATCATACATGCGTCTATATGTGCACATACACAAGAAAAAACAGGGTTAAGGGCAAAAATACAAGAAAATATGTAAAAAACACTGAGTAAAAATACATCTATATATGCATGTACTCACATGCATGCACACATTGGCTGCGGGGTCATTCCGAAAAGCTGTATCTGTGACGACTTCATCTCAATCGAAGGAGAGGGGCTTTCTCCGTCCGGGTTGCGGATCCGTGGAATAAGCTGTCGGACGAGATGGTGAAGATGCCGACGACCACTCGGTTCAAAGTCTTCCTTGACCACAAGTGGCCTGAACTCTTTACATGAACACCACCCTGTACATAACTCCATGTCCCTCTACATGGCCTTGCTTTTTGCTTTTTGAGCCAAAAAATTAACTAACTAACTAACTAACTAACATCTATATACGCACATACACGCACACATTCACACGCATGCGCAATAGATTCCATATACACTTTTATATGCACACAGGGAAACATGCAGGGTGGAAGGTAGAATGCAGAAAAATTGTGTGTAAAAAATATATAAGCAATAAACATATAAACCAATATCTCTATAAATATGTAAGAAATATATTTACTCTTTACTCTCTTTCACTCTTTTACTTGTTTCAGTCATTTGACTGCGGCCATGCTGGAGCACCGCCTTTAGTCGAGCAAATCGACCCCGAGACTTATTCTTTGTAAGCCCAGTACTTATTCTATCAGTCTCTTTTGCCGAACCGCTAAGGGACGGGGACGTAAACACACCAGCATCGGTTGTCAAGCGATGTTGGGGGGAACAAACACAGACACACAAACATATACACACACACACACATACATATATATATATATATGACGGGCTTCTTTCAGTTTCCATCTACCAAACCCACTCACAAGGCATTGGTCGCCCCAAGGCTATAGCAGAAGACACTTGCCCGAGGTGCCACGCAGTGGGACTGAAGCCGGAACCATGTGGTTGGTAAGCAAGCTACTTACCACACAGCCACTTCTGCGCCGTGTGTATGAAAAAAATATATGTATAAAAAATATAAATAAAATTAAAAAATATATAAGAAACTGTCCCTTTAGCACTTGAAACATTTGAATTGGCCAAATCTGGCTCAAATATCTTCCAACTGACCAGACCAGGCCTGATACACCTAACCAACGATGTCGTTCTTAAAATAAACTGTCACATCAAGGTTATCTTGAAGTTACGAAATAATGCGTGATTAATTCAAATGATTAATCTAAATGCATGATTAATTAAAAACAAGGTGAATAAATAAGCATGACATTTACAGAGGAATTTGAAAACTGAAGGGTTAAATAAACAAAACTCTCCATATTTTTGATTCAGTCATTGTTATTCATTGTCTGGCATTGAGGATGACTGTGAATATAATGTTGGGAATGGCAGTTGAGTAACACAATCAAATACATTAGCTGACCCTGTCTTATCAGCGATTGGTCGATGATCAGCAAACATCATCATCATCATCATCGTCGGTGTCGGCGTCGGTGGCCTCATCGCCATCGTCATCATCATCATCACCACCATCACCACCACCACTACCACCATGACATAAAGCATGACATAATGCCAAAGGTCTCGGTCATTGCCTCCATGAGGCCCAACACTTGAAAGGCAGCTCAACCACTTTGCCTCCATGAGACCCAATGCTTGAAATGTGTTCAGACACTTTGCCTCCATGAGGCCCAACACTCAAAAGGTGTTCTTTACATGTCACTGGCATGGGTGCCACTTACATGACACCATCATCAGACACAACTACGGGGTCCTCTCAAGCACAGCATATCGCCAAAGGTTTCAGTCACTGCCTCTGAATAATAATAATGATAATCCCTTCCACAAAAGGCACAAGGCCTGAAATTTTGGGGGAGCGGATGAGTTGATTACATCGACCCCAAGTGTTTCGTTGCTACATAATTTATCAACCTTGAAAGGAGAGCAGGCAAAGCTGACCTCAGCAGAATTTGAACTCAGAACATAGCAAATACCGCTCAGCATTTCGCCTGGTATGCTAACAATTCTGCCAGCTCACCACCTTATAATAATAATAATAATAATGATGATCCTTTCTACTATAAGCACAAGGCCAGAAATTTGGGGGAAGGGGATTAGTTGATTTCATCAATCCAAGTACTGGTCTGCTACTTATTTCATCAACCCCGAAAGGATAAAAGGCAAAGTCGACCTCGATGAAATTTGAACTCAGAACGTAAAGACAGACAAAATGTCGCTAAGTATTTTGCCCAGTGCGCTAACGATTCTGCCAGCTCGCCGCCTTAATAATAATAATAATAATAATAATAATAATAATAATAATAATAATAATCATAGTTTCACATTTTGGCACTAGGCCAGTAATCTTGTGGGAGAATGTAGTCGATTAGATCAACTAAAGTGGTTGTGAGGTTGATTAGTTCGACTACAAAACCTCCATGGCGGTGCCCAAGAATGACGAATGACTGAGACATGTGAAAGAATAAAAGAAGAAAAAAAAAGATCCGTTTTGTCAATCAGTCAGTCGAATCTGGAATATTTAACGGAAAGGCACATAAACTATGTCTACACCGTTACACCGTTTCTACTGCTATAATTGGCGGTAAAGAAATTTTACAGTTTGTTGTTTCTATTAAGTAGAAGAGAATGAAACCTGTGGCCCCTGGTGAAGTGATCTATCGTGAATCGCCCTACGTTCATGTAGTGTCTGACAAAGAACTAAAGAACCATTGTAGTTCTTGTTTTAAAAGGTAATAACAGTTCGTCATCCGCATCATACATTGGCTTAACTACAGACGTCTGTTCCTCCCATCTACCGACTTTGGCTTCCTATAACTTTCTTAAAAATATATATCTTTTGCTGAAAATTTTCAGATATATATTCTAGGGGTAATCTTTCGTCTCTAGTAGACCTTTCCGTCGATTTCCGTTAAAAAATTTTTTTTTTTACGTATGGGCTTGCGGGAACTTTTGAAGTAATGAGAGCGAAAGAGACTAAGAGAAAGCGATTGTATGACGAAGGAAGTTCTTTTGAAGTTACCGTGCATGGGAGCATTGATGGACATATGTGTGTGCGTGCGTGTGTGTGTTTGATGGGGTGTGGGAGACAGACAGTATGTTGTGTAAGTGAAGTGCTTCTGTTAGTGTGTGTGAAGAGACAGAGAGAGTAATGTGTGAAAGAGAGAGATAACTGAAATTTTTTACTCGGTGTATGTGTATATGTATGTATATTACTTCAAAAGTTCCCGCAAGCCCATATGTAAAAAAAAAAATTTTTTTTACGGAAATCGACGGAAAGGTCTACTAGAGACGAAAGATCGCCTATTCTAGGTATTGTAGATTGTGATTATATTAGAAAGAAAACTGAAAAAATAAAAATTTAAGATTTCATTTCCCTCTCTGATCGGACTTTTGTTTAAGGCAATTTTTTTCTAATGAAATTTTCCAGATACATTTTAGATGGTATAGATTACGAATGTATTTTTAAAACAAGTCTTATCAAGATCACCGTACTGTACACCCACGAAAATGTATTTTCAGGAAATTGCATTTAAAAAATTTGCACTTTTGAGGAAGTTATAAGAGAACAAAGTCAGGGGGAAAAAACACTTCTATAGTTATGGCCACACACACACACACACACAAACACCTGTTCGTTAAGAGTTTATAATCTTTGTTGGTTGATAATACGTCTTCGGGAGGAATCCTGCGACAGACCAGCATCCTGTCCAGGTGGGGAAGATATACGCCAAGGAAAACGAGGAAACCAGCCCCTATGAGTCAGCATGACTTGAGAAGGAAGGTGAGTATTGTAGAAGACACGTATGCAAGGTACTGCAGTTACAAAGCAAACTTCCATGCTACCACTTGTGTCGTTAGGAACCTAAATATCTAACCCCACCCCACTGTTCTCATAACCATTGCCTCTTTACACTATAACATTATATTTTCTTTCACCTCATCTTCTTCACAGTGCTTCCAGCCTGAAACACTGTTCTAGATGTAAACTTCTGAGATACTGCAATTCCAGCTGTCAGGTAAATCCCTTAAAACTGTCCTTTGCTTTCATCTATTTTCTTTTTCATTAATTTATTTCATCATCATCATCATTGTGTAATACCTGTGTTCCATGCTGGCGTGGGTTGGATGCCTTGACAGGATCCAGTGTGTTGGTGGACTGTGTCAAACTCCAATGTCTGTTATTGCATAGTTTCTATGGCTGGATGCCCTAGTGCTGCTGGACTGGCTCCTGTGCAGGTGGCACATAAAAAACACCATTTGAGCGTGGCCGTTGCCAGTACTGCCTGACTGGTCCTCATGCTGGTGGCACGTAAAAGCACCCACTACACTCTCAGAGTGGTTGGTGTTAGGAATGGCATCCAGCTGTAGAAACTCTGCCAGATCAGATTGAAGCCTGGTGCAGCCAGTCCTCAGTCATCTGCGATCACTTCAACACCTGATGTGTGGGACACCATCCACCTGTTGAGGTAACGTTGATTTGATGGAGAGAGTGGTGAGCTAATATACAATACATACATTTGATCACTATGAACAAGTCATTTGTGAAGATTGTTTGGCAAAACTGAACACTCAGACATCATCTTTGACAGGAAAGTCCATTATCAAGGTAGCAAGTTAGCAGAATCATGAGAGCATCAAATATAATGCTTAGTGGCATTTCTTCCAACTTTACATTCTGGGTTCAAATGACACCAAGGTCAACTTAGCTTTTCCTTCTTTCAGGGTTGATAAAACAAGTTCTTGTGAGCACGGGGCATGGGGGAGGGTGATGTAATTGAGTGGCACCCACCCACGAAAATTACTGGGCCTGTCTCAAAATTTCAAAATGTTATTGTGATTTTATGAATTACAATGAATTAACATGAAACATTTCAACATGTTTGGTATCTTTCATTTCCAGAAAGCTGATTGGTCAATCCACAAGCAAGAATGTCCATTTTTCATCGATGTTGTGCCTGAAGTCTTGTCTGAAAGTATACGAATGCTTCTGAGAATAATTATCAGGTACCAGGTAGTATGTTTCTATTGTTTGTTTGTCTGCTAGCTGTTGTTGTCTTCTTCTTCTTCCAATCAGGACTCGCGCCATTAGCCACAAAGAATAATCTCTAATTCGAGCCTACTTTAAGCTACTAAGAATGCGTGTGGCAACTTGAAGATCCATCCACCACATGCGATAGATTGGCGGTTGCATGGGCATGAAAGCTACATTGTTATCCTCATTCTGTTAATGGTGGCTTTTAACGGGTGGAGAGCTGAACCATCCTGGGGTACAGAGGATTTGCAATCTAGACTAGGGTCTGAAAGTTTACCACACCATAGTGGGTTACACCATGGTTCCTCTGCTTTGTGTCAGAAGTAGGAAGAAAGAGTGAGAGAAAGTTGTGGTGAAAGAGTACAGTGGGGTTCACCATCCTTCCCTGCTGGAGCCTCGGTCTGGGAATCGAAACTGTGTTCTTACAACCGCGAGTCTGCTGCCCTGACCACTGGGCCATTGCGCATCCACAGCTGTTGTTGTTGTCTTGTGCCAAGCCAGCCCTCACTCGGCATGTGCAAACTGGGCTTATCTCCTCCTCATCATCATCATTTAGCATCCATTCTCCATGCTGACATGGGTTAGATGAGTGGGTCTCAACAAGGTCCATATAAGATTTTTGGGGGTCCACAATATTTTAAGGGGCCCTGGAAAAATTTTGCTTTAGATGTATGTATTGGTATGTATTGTAAGAAACAGCTGGGTTTCTTTCAGTAACATTTTACTTAGTTCAACCTACACAAGTTAATGTGTGAAAAACAAAAGAGGAGGTTTGAGAGAAGTTTCTATAAAACTAGTTTTTAAATATTGAACGGCTATGGGGATCTATCAGAATAAAGTAGTAATTAAAGGGATCCATAAACAAAAACTGGTTGAGTAACCCTGGGTTAGATGGTTTCACTGGAACTGGAAAGCTGCACCAGGTTCCAATCTGTTTTGGCATGGTTTCTACAGCTGGATGCCCTTCCTAATGCCAACCACTTTACAGGAGTGTACTGGGTGCCTTTTACATGTTACTGGCATTGTCCACATCATCATGTTCCAATGTCAGCTTTCGCATAGTTTCCATGACGGGGTGTTGAAAAGTTCTTGGCTTTAAAAGTATCGTGAAAGGCCTGGTTGAAGGCTCAACCTTCCAAGTTCTTTTACAGAGCTTAGAAAAACTGAAGGACCACTGCAATAAGTGTGTGAATTTAAGAGGAGTATATTTTGAATAAAATCATAATTAACTGTACTTTCTTTTACCCAAAGCCAGGAACTTTTCTGCATCCCCTGATATAAGTAAGCTATTTCTCCATTTTTTGCTCTTCTGACAAACTGTTGTTCATTTTATCGCATGGCACAGCCTTCTCTTTAGTGGAATTATGTCCATATAGTCAAGTGACCAAATACACAATTGTAATCCAGTCTATGTATGGCATGATGCATCCACTCGACTGATTCAGCCTTAACTATTGGTGCAATTATTATTCATGCAGTCACATGACCTTCTTACCTTATGACCAGCTTCAACCAATCAAAATGAGCTTCCACTGATAGCAATGTAAATCATAATCTTTCATTAAAAAGGAGCAAATTATCAAACTTCAGTCAAAACCAAGGCAAATACAGCTTACCTCCACCTTCTTCTATTTAACACTACTTTTGAAAATCAGGAAATTGTGAAACTGGTTAAATAAATATAAATAAACCTTTTCAAAGACTCTCTTTATCTGTCTATATATATATATATATCATTATCATCATCATCATCATCGTTTAACGTCTGCTTTCCATGCTGGCATGAGTTAGACGGTTTGACTGAGGACTGGCAAGCCAGAAGGCTGCACCAGGCTCCAATCTGATCTGGCAATGTTTCTACAGCTGGTTGCCCTTCCTAATGCCAACCACTCCAAGAGTGTATATATATATATATATATATATATTAAATTAGATATATATATATATATATATATATGTATGGTATATATGCACGCGCATATATATGTGCATGTGTATATACACACATGGATGTCATCATCATTTACTGTTTGTCTTCCATGCTGGCATATGCTTATATTCCGAATTTCCTTTCTCTTCAGAATGGTGATCACACTAAAATGATTAGCACAGACCCTTACTGGAAGCGTTCGTTCTCAGACCTGATGTCACGTAAGACTGGTTTTCTCTTTGTTTTCATTATTTATTCCTCCCAGTATTTCATAAGCAGTGAGTATGTGTGTGTGTGTGTGAAAGAAGCCTGTCTTATATACACATATATGTATGTGTTTGTGTGTATCCTTGTCTTGATATCATGTAGTCATCATTTAAAGTCCACTTTTCTGTGCTGACATGAATTGGACAGAATTTGTTGCAGCAGACTTTCTATGGCTTGATGCTCTTCCTGTTGCTAACCCTCACCTGTCTCCAAGAGATCTATAAATACATACATATGTGTATATATATGTCCCACCCATGCCAGCATGGAAGGTAGACATTAAATGATGATGATATATATATGTATGTATGTATATGCATGCATACATGTGTCTATGCAGGCTTTCAGTTTCTTATTTCTTTATTGCCCACAAGGGGCTAAACATAGAGGGGACAAATAAGGACAGACAAATGGATTAAGTTGATTACATCAACCCCAGTGAGTAACTGGTACTTAATTTATTGACCCCGAAAGGATGAAAGGCAAAGTCGACCTCGGCGGAATTTGAACTCAGAATGTAATGGCAGACGAAATACCTATTTCTTTACTACCCACAAGGGGCTAAACACAGAAGGGACAAACAAGGACAGACAAACGGATTAAGGCGATTATATCGACCCCAGTGCGTTACTGGTACTTAATTTATCGACCCCGAAAGGATGAAAGGCAAAGTCGACCTCGGTGGAATTTGAACTCGGAACGTGACGGCAGACGAAATACTGCTAAGCATTTCGCCCGGTGTGCTAACGTTTCTGTCTACTGAATCTACTCACAAGGCATTGGTTGACCCAGGGGCTATAGTTGATGACACCTGCCCAAGATGCCATGCAGTGGGACTAAACCGAAAACCAAATAGTTGGGAACCAAGCTCTTTAGCTATACAGCCTCTCATGCATCTAATTTATTTCAGAGGTAACAAGATGACATTAGGGGGTGCATGAGAAGACAAACAATTAGCAGACAGTAAGGTGAATGCAGGTAAAACAGAAGACATTAATAAATTCATGTATTGTGTTGTCTGTCCAACAGATTTGGAGAGAATGCAGCAAGACGAACTACGATGTAAGCAGTTTGCCCATGTGCTGAGTATTTTATCGAAAGTTCTGGAAGGTAGCGAAGTTCTGCCACCAGTTCCACAGTTGTGGGAGTTCTTTGGTAAGGTAGGTATTGCTGGATCCTCAGCAAGCACATTCTCTGGTTCTCTCTCTCTCTCTCCCTTCCCCCTTCTCTCTCTCTCTCCCTTTCTGCATGGTCTGGTGGTTACACTCATAATTGCTAGGTCATGGGTTTGATTTCCAAACTGGGCAACACATTCTGTTGTTGAGCAAAACCTTTCATTTCACATTGCTCCAGCACATGAAGTCATTAAATAGGTAACCCTGTCTCGGAATATCCTTCCGATCAGAGGTAATGTTTGCCTGCTCACCTAACCAACAAGGTGGTGTCATTCAAAAGCTAATGCACATTGTGATCAGCAATGTATAACAACATCCCATAACCTGGTCGATACCATTATGTATATATATATGAAAAATTAAGATAAACCCAAGCTTGTATGCAAATCCGGTTGCTCAGAATCCTGTATTGGATGTTCCAGGTGTATTTGGATGCTTAACTGGAACGGATTATCAGGGAACACTTTATTACATGAAGTTATAGAGAGCTAATATCAATAGAACTACTACTACTACTACTACTACTACCACCACCACCACCATTATTATTATTACTACCACCATCAGTCCTACTACTGTTATCACCACCACCACTATTACCACTACTACTGACCTTAATGCCTTCTGTTGTTTCTGGGGCCCTTAAAACCGATGTGTCTTTTGTCTTACAGATGGTCATCAACAGTTACAGCATCCATGATGAGCTTCACGAAAATGTCATTGGATCTGGAGTTTATCTGGGGTGAGTATCACCTCCGACCTCTTTCTGGTGGCTGTTTGGTTTGTACTGGGTTTATCTGGTTGATGAGGGTGGGGTGGGTGGGTGAGTGAGAGGGGAGGAATAAACCAACAACCTTCCTCCCTCGGATTTGTAAGTGCCCCTTAAATATTTTGCTCTCCTGCTACCACCGCCACTCACCTTCACCACCACCACCATCACCTCCACTCCCTCTGCATCACCATCACTATTATCAGCATCATCATCAATACCACCAGCATGACCATCACCATCACCAACTTCATCATCATCTCTATGCCTTTATCATCTCCACTCTTTGAATCACCACCATCATCATCATCAACAACAACAACATTACTACCACCAATATTATCGTCCTCATCATTTCTACACCATTTTTATCATCTCCCCTCTATTATCATCATCATCATCATCACTGCTATTTATTTAACCCTGAGTCATTCCTGATTGAGGCAAATCTTTGATCAAAAGTATTCCAGTTGTGACCAACCAGTCTTTTTCTCAGGTTGTTTGGGACTGCATCATCCACTGTGTCCTTTTTTCTTTTTAACGCAGTGATTTGTGGGAGATTTGACTGCTGAATTTTGCACGTCTAGCAACTGCATCAGGAATTTCTCTCTGATTTATCTCATTAATTTAGGACCCATAGAGCCATATTAACGAGCCATTTAATTGTATTTTATATTAAAACCATGGATATTTGTTAAAGTGAGACTGTGTGGCCTAGTGGTTAGAGTGGTACACTCACAATCACAAGATTGTGGTTTCAATTCCTGGACCATTCAGCACTTTGTGTTCTTGAGCAAAAACGCTTTATTTCATGTTGGTCCAGTCTACTCAGCTGTAATTGGGTCACCCCTTGTGACGGACTGTCATCCTGTTTAAGGGAAATGTTGTGATTTTGGTCACTTGTATGCCATAGGAACCAGGGAACCTGCATTATGAGTTCTAGAACTCCAGACAATAATGTCCAGGATGGAGTACTGTCATTTGTTTGAAACATTGCAATGTGTAAATGGTATAAGTAATTTTTTTAAGAAAACCTTGAAGCAATTTAGGTGAGAAGTTAGGCAAAATATGATATCATCCTACATAGGTTGTTTAATAATGCTTCTATTATATTTCGGGAAAGCTTCCCTTTATAAAATATAAGCTACAAAATAATCCAAGAGATTAGAGAAAAAATGTTACTGGTGTTTTCTCAACTGCATTGCTTAAAGATCTTCCTACAAATATCTGTATCATGAATATTTATATTAACCATTTAGCATTTAGATTTCTCTGTCAAATGCAATGCTTAAATATTCACATTGCTTTGAATTAATCATGCATTATCTCTTAGCTTTGAGATTTCAATGATGTAATTGTTTATTTTTGAATTGCTGTTGTAAGAGTTAGACGTGAAAAACTGGATCTGCCAGTTTGAACATAGACCAGGTAAAATATTTGGGCCAGGTATGGTTGGTTTAAATCGATAGCTAATCATATGATTTACTTGTTTCCAGGGCATCGTATTTGGATCACCAATGTTGTCCTAATGCTATTGTAAGCTTTAGTGGCACAAAACTTGCCATCAGGGCCCTGGAGCCAATAACACAACCATTACCTAATCAGGTATACAACTTGTATTTCTGTTTTACTATTTTTCTGCTGTCTTTTCTTTTTCTCCTCATTTTATCATTGTCATCTTTTACTGGAGGCCTTGTGCTTCCAGTAGAAAGGATTCATGCACACCCACATACAACTTCTGCTCTTCTCTAAGTTATTCCCCTTGAACAAGACGTAGCCACTGTTGCGTGTTGTGTGCTTAATTGAACCAGAACGAAAGGTCTCATCTATTTTCATTCAAGGGGGTGCAATCTTTGGAGTCATCTTTGTTTATTAGATACACACACATACACACACGTATGCTTATGCATAACATGAACACACTAACTCATACAACAGACACCTACATAGATGCATTCATTCACACACACATACAGATATATATTTACTCATACATCGGTAAATACACGACAGATCTTTGATTTGGTGCACACTGACTTAGACACACTCGTTCACACACCTACCTTCATGCTCACGTCCACACACATACAGATACCCATATACCCATACATGCACAGACAGACGCACAAAAAAATATTTGCACACTACGTACATGTTTATATACACAGACACCACAGATGTTTGGCCCAAACAATATATTAAGGCGGCGAGCTGGCAGAAACGTTAGCACGCCGGGCGAAATGCTTTGTGGTATTTCGTCTGCCGCTACGTTCTGAGTTCAAATTCCGCCGAGGTCGACTTTGCCTTTCATCCTTTCGGGGTCGATAAATTGAGTACCAGTAACGCACTGGGGTCGATGTAATCGACTTAATCCCGTTGTCTGTCCTTGTTTGTCCCCTCTGTGTTTAGCCCCTTGTGGGTAATAAAGAAATAAATATATTTCAGTATTTGCTGTTCCTTTCTTTCAGGTTTTCATCAGTTACATCCAGAACGATGCCCCCAGCTGGGAAAGGAGAGAAGAATTACTACAGCGATACTATTTCAGATGTCTCTGTTCCATGTGTACCACAGATGCAGAGCAAACGGTAAATACTTTGTTTTCATAGCCTTAGGGGTTTTCTTTTCTTGCAAAGTGAGCTTCTTAACCACACAGCCACCACCCCTGTACCTATACATGTATTTGCATATAATTTGCTTCTACTTTCTTTTATAGGATAAACAAATGACCAGTGTGAAGTGTTTTATGGCTAACTGTGATGGATTTACTGGGATTAAAGAAATTAACAGTAAGTAATTAATGCTAAATTTACAGCTGCTGGCACCATCTTCAGCATTTGTTCCTTTCCAGAGGGGAGGTTGGTATATAAAAAAAAAAAGATAAATTTGCTATCTTCTGCTCAGTTTTCATCTTGGTCCATACCTATATGATTGTAAATGTTGTTTAATGACCAAAAGATTACGATCAGGAATACGAGCATCTGAAATGGGGATCCTTCAAAGGATCTCTCGAGTAATGCTACTTGACAAAGTGCATAGATCAGAGATCAGGGAGTCCCTTTCGGTTGAACCACCACTGCTCCACATTGAGAGGTCACACCTCTGGTATTATGGACAAGTGCTTAGAATGTCACAGGAAATAATCACAAAAGGGATTCTTCAAGTCCAAGCCAACCAACAAGACCCCTAGGGATAGACCAAGAATGAGTTTGTTGGACATTATCCACAGTCTCAGTTGGTCATGTCTGTGAGTAGAAAAGATAAATGGATGGAATTAGAAAAAGGGAACCTATAAGACATGAGTTTGAAGCAGTTAAGGGTGACAGCATTTGTGTAAATAATTAGATTTTTGTAATTTATAACATTTCACCACAAGGTGCAGTCTTTGTTGCACTGAGGTGGCTTGTATGCATTGATGTCCCCTGAGAGCTATGCCAGGGGAGTGCAAGCCCCTGGTAGATCCTCCTCCTTTGCTGGACAGGTCAAAGGACAGGGGCTAAACTAATATGGACCACCTCTTCCCAGAGGTAAAAATGGGCTTACATATGGCCAACTTTGCTACCTAGAGAGGCAAAAACAAAGTTACAGAACCTCGATGGCAATCTAAAACCACCAAGACTTGGAAGCGGAAGGCCTTCCTTCAGGAAGATGGGGTACTGTAAAAGTAGGGATCCAACTGCCCAGAGTCGCAAACAGTGGAGAAATGTCATTGATGCATTCTGCTCCATAAGGAGCAAAGAGCTTAAGTAAAGTTTATTATCTTAAACATCACAGTTTTTCTATAAGATTCCTCAAATGCTTTCTTTCAGATGATGGCTACTGTCAGTTGTGGCCCTGTGTGAAGTGTAAAGTGATGGAATTCCCTACTGAATATGTTGATGAGGTTTGCCAGTTGTGGATGGAAACCAGGAAATTTGTAAAGGATTTAAATAAGATGTTTGAGAGTGGAGGTCAGTATTTCCATTATTTGTTGTCTCTAACTATCGTTCCTCATCACTTACCATTCCTTTCTTGACAATCACTTTATCACCACTGCCAAACATTGTGCCCTGCTGGATCTCATTGGACAATTCTTGAAAACATAGTTGTGTCTGTTGGACAAACTCTTTGGTGAGCACCACTTGTTTTTCATGGAAGATTGGAAACAAACAACCTTGTTTATATGATGATGATGATGTTCATTTAAAACCATCACATGATATTTAGACAACAGTACACACACATACATACGAAGACACACACGCATACACTCACACAATATCATAAGCGGAAAGTGTAACCTCTCGAAAGAGCTGTTCTTCACTCCTGCTCCAGAGCGTTGGCTGCGGGGTCACTCCGAAAAGCTCTATCTGCAACGATTTCATCTCAATCGAAGGAGAGGGGCTTTCTCCGTCCCGGTTGCGGATCTGTGGAATAAGCTGCCGGACGAGATAGTGAAGATGCCGACGACCGCTCGGTTCAAAGTCTCTCTTGACCAGAAATGGCCTGAACTCTTTGCATGAATACCCTTCCTGTACATAACTCCATGTCCCCCTACATGGCCTTGCTTTTCGCTTTTTGAGCCAAAAAATTAACTTAACTTAACTTAACACAAGGTTGGCCGAAAATCACCTGACAGTAAATCAAAACCATTTAATTCCAAGATTTATTTAGGTTTAACAACAGAATCATAAACTGAGGTTCCACTGTGTAATGCTTTCTACTATAGTTCTGGGCCAACCAAAGCCTTGTGGATTTGGTTGATGGAAACTGAAACAACTTTATGTGTGTGTTTGAGTTGGTGTCTCCTTGACTTGGCATCATGTGATAGTTTTAAATAGTTAAGTTAATTTTTTGGCTCAAAAAGCAAAAAGCAAGGCCATGTAGGGGGGACATGGAGAGGTATGTACAGGGTGGTGTTCATACAAAGAGTTCAGGCCATTTGTGGTCAAGGGAGACTTTGAACCGAGCGGTCGTCGGCATCTTCACTATCTCGTCCGGCAGCTTATTCCACAGATCCGCAACCCGGACGGAAAATGCCCAATGAGTGTCATTGTCGTGCTAGCTGTGCCCTTCATTTCCTGTCTTCCAAGGTAAACATGTCTTGTTATGGGAAAATATTACCTTACTTCGAAACAGGTGAGGGATGGTGACAGGAAGGATATCTGGCCTTAGAAAATCTGCCTCAACAAATTACATCCATTTTATGTGAGCAGAGGAAAGTGAACATTGAAACAACAATGATGATGATGACATCAATGACACACAATATCTCATCTATGACTCCCCTCGCATTACACAACACATCCCACCTCTGCTGCTCCTATTGTCCCATCATACTGCACCACCAACATATACATCATACAACTAGTTTTTTGTTCACAGAAATAACCTTCTCAAAACAAGAAATAAAAAATTATATTTTTAAAATTCTCTCTCTCTCTCTCTCCAGAAATCCAAAATGCCTTAGACTCTGCTGAAGAAAACTTGAAGAAAGTTGAAAATAGTTTATTCCATGAATCTAATTTGAATATTGTCAGTACAATGGCAATTGCCAAAGACGCTTGCATTTCCCTGCAGTTATGGGAGAAAGCAGCAGTTTACAGCGAGAAGGTCTTAAAACAAGTGCCGTAAGTTAAAGCTTTCTTTCCTCTGCTTTCTCTTCTTCATAATAGAATCTTCGTGCTGGTGGCATGTAACAAACACCATCCGATCGTGGCCGCTGCCAGCCTCGCCTGGCCTCCGTGCCGGTGGCACGTAAAAAGCGCCATCCGAGCGTGGCCGTTTGCCAGCCTTGTCTGGCACCTGTGTCTGTGGCACGTAAAAAGCACCCACTACACTCACGGAGTGGTTGGCGTTAAGAAGGGCATCCAGCTGTTGAAACACTGCCAGATCTGACTGGGCCTGGTGCAGCCTTCAGGCTTCCCAGACCCCAGTTGAACCGGCCAACCCATGCTATAGCATGGAAAGCGGACGTTAAACGATGATGATGAGGATGATGATAATAATTGACTCAAATTTAGGTCAACTTTGCCTTTCATCCTTTCAGGGTTGATATATTAATTACCAGTTACATACTGGGGTTAATCTAATTGACTGCCTCCCCCAACTCCTCCAAAATTTTGGGCCTTGTGCCTAGAGTAGAAAAAAATATTAACAATTCTGCTAGCTCATCACCTTTTGTAACTCTGTAATAATAATGCTAAATGTAAGGGCACAGGCTAGGGTGTTGCATTCATGATAGCAAGATTGTGGTTTCAATCCCTGGACTGGGTGGTGTGTTATGTTCTTGAGCAAAACTCTTCATCTGATGTTGTTCTACATTCACTCTGATACCTGACATGCGGCACCTGTTCAGGTAACATTGATTTCATGGAAGGAGCAAAGCTAATGTGCACCACATGCGTTTGATCACGATAAACAAAGCATTTGTGCTGATTGCTCTACAAGAATTTGCAGAATTGTCTTTCTGAGGCTACCATCATCATCATCACCATCGTTTAACGTCCGTTTTTTTATACTGGCATGGGTTGGATGGTTTGACTAGGGGGTCTGGCAAGCCAGGAGGCTGCCTCAGGCTCCAATCTGATCTGGCAGTGTTTCTACAGCTGAATGCCCTTCTTAACGCCAACCACTCTGGGATTATAGTGGGTGCTTTTTATGTGCCACCAGCACAGGACCCAGACAGGGTGAGGGGGCTGGTATCGACCATGTACGGGAGCCAGTCAGACGGCACTGGCATTGGCCACGTTCAGTAATGTTAAATAAATAAACTGTCTTTTTTTTTCCCTTTTCTCTTTAAAGACAATACTCTTCCTGCATCAACATCATGGACAGCCTGTCTTTACTGAAGTTAGCGAAGCTGTATATATATCTCGACCGGCCTACAGAAACCGTCCAGGTTTTGGACAAGGTGAGACTTGATATTTGAAATGTCTTTATACATCTGAGGCAACAAGTTGCCTAATGATTGGGCAGCGGTGTTCTTATCATAAGGTTCCACGTTCATTTTGTCTGCGAGTAAAATGCTTTGCCTCATGTTGTCCAGTTTACTGGGCTGGCAAAAATTAGTGTCCAGTCTGTGTCAGGTTAGTGCAACAGTGTTGACAATTCAATGGTGCTGCTAAAAACCTCAAGGCATAAAGTGGAATATCTTTAGATGCAAGCACATCTGGGTGTGTTAAGTTTACCTCCCAACAACATGGTTTTGGGTTCAGTTCCACTGGGTGGAACCGTGGGAAAGTGACTTCTATAGCCTTGAACCAAACAAAACCTTGTAGGTGTTTGTGTGTATACGTGTGTATATATATATACGTGTGTATACGTGTGTATATATATATATATATGATATATAAAAAATGTAATATACAAATAAATATCTGTAAATATAAACCATCCGATTTTTTGAGTACCTCATTTCTTCTAATATAAAATACCTGTACATCATCTCCAAACCTTCCAATATATATATATATATATATATATGTGTGTGTGTATGTGTGGTTAGTCAATTTCTGATTAATAAGTATCTGGACTGTTGCCATAGTAACAAAGCTAAAGCATGGAGAGTGAAGCTGCATGGCACAGATTGATGCAATTTTACTTTAATCTGTAGAAAACAAATTTATTTTTAAACAAAAATATTGCTGACAGTGACTGCGAAGTTCCAGCCAGTTAAGCCATGGTCGGACTGCAGTCTGATGATAGCTTAATTGGCTAAAACTTTGAAGCCACTGTCAACAATATTTTTATTGAAGAATAAACTGTGTGTGTGTGTGTGTGTGTCCCTCCTTTTCTTGCCATTGCATGATAGATGTAAATGAGTGCCACTGTCATACAAGCAGTGTCATTCATTTCCAAAGATGTCTGGCCATGGGGAAAAAATAACCTTGCTTGGAAACAGGTGAGGGTTGATGACAGAAAAGACATCCAGCCATTGAAAATCTGCATTAGGAAACTGTCTGACTCATGCAAGCGTAGGAAAGTGGACATTAAAACGAGGATGATGTCTACATACATTGCACACACTCTCACACCTTTACACGTGTCGTCTCATCTTCATGTCTGATTTGTTCTTGTTTTCCAGTGTGAGAAAATGGTCCGTGTCACGCATGGCGAAGACAGTGCGCTGCACCAACAAACGAGGAACTTGCAACAACAGTGCAACATGCTGCTGTCGATGCACTGCAAATGAAACTCAACCTACCTCACTTTTTTTTTTTTTTTACAAAATATGGCACCAGTCCAATTCTGTAGATGCAAGTGACTTCTTGGACTCTGCCTCAGGACTTGAGCCAACTTCAACCAGCTGTATTTGATTTGAACCCAAAACATAAAAGGAATACAACTTTATCACTCTGGCGTTTGTAACATTTCTTCTGTTCACTGTCCTTAACAACAACAATCCTTTCTGTTCAAGGTACACGACCCGAAGTTTTAGGGGAGTGGGTAAGTCAATTATATTGACCCCAGTGCTTAGCTCTTACTTTATTTTATCGACCCCGAAAGGATGAAATGTAAAGTTGACCTCGGTGTCATTTGAACCCAGAATGCAAAGATGAGCAAACTGCTGCCAAGCATTCTGTCTGTGTGCTAACACTTCTACCACCTCACTGCCTTAATAATCCTTTCTATTATAGGCACAGGGCCTGAATTTGTTTTTGGAAGATAGGGATAAATTGATCCTGTGTTCCTGCCTGATACTTATTTTATCCACCCTGAAGGGGAATGAAAGGCTAAGTCACCCTCAGTGGAGTTTGAACTCAGAACATGGGCAAAATTCCACTAAGGACTTTGTCGGGCATGCTAATGGTTCTGCGAGCTCACTGCCTTAATAATAATAAGGATCCTTTCTACTATAGGCACAAGGTTGGAAATTTGTAGGGATGGGCTGAGTTGATCACCTTTCATCCAGCATGCTAACGATTCTGCCAGCTTGCCGCCTTAAGAAGGTAAACCTATAAATAGTAATGCATAAATACAGGGTTCAAAAAAACCTGAGATAGAAAAAGTCAAAGCCTGGGCAGCCTTCAACTTTTTTGTGTCCAAAAGGATTCTTAATCCAGTGTTTGTTGGACTCACCTGCCACAGACAAGGGATCTGCAATTTCTTACTATTAAAAGACCTACACAGATACTTAGCTTATAAAGTCCTCTACTATAGACTTGGGCTGACCAAAACCTTGCGAGTGGATTTGGTAGACGGAAACCGAAAGAAGCCCATTGTGTGTGTGTATCTTTTGTGTCAGTGTTTGTCCCCCACCTTTGCTTGACAACCTGTGCTGGTGTTTACACCTCCATAACTTAGCAGTTCAGCAAAAGAGACCAATAGAATAAGTACCAGGCTTAACAAAAAAAATAAGTTCTGGTGTCGATTCATTCAACTAAAAACTCAAGGCTGTGTCCCAGCATGGCCACAGTTTAATGACTGAAACAAATATGAAAAAAATTAGTTGTTTTAGCAAACCCTTTCAAATTCTTGATTAGTTTTTCAAAATTAATTAAAACATTCAAAAACAATATATTTCATAAAAAATAACAATCAAGAAAAGAGTTTAAGATAAAGACATTTCCATGAAGATTCATTGAATGAGATCAAAACAAGACGAGAATTTTAGGAAAGTTTTTTATTATTTTTTTTAAAAGACAAAAAGAAATCAAAAATTGATGTTTAGATTTCTTTGATGTGCTTATGAACACCACAAGTCTTCATTATTATCATTTATTATTATGATTTCAATTAATTTGATTAAGTCACCTGGAAAATGTGATTGGAACAACCAGGTCATGGCTTTTTTTTTTCAAAAGTTGAATGAAGTTTGTACTAAAAAAAAATATACATAGAATGACAAGAAATAATAATGGTTTCAAAGTTTGGTACAAGGCCAGCAATTTAGAAAGGAAAGGGGATTAAGTTGATTACATCAATCCCCACTATGTAACTGGTAATTAATTTATTGACCCCCAAAAGGATGAAAGGCTATGTTGACCTTGGCAGCATGTGAAAAGCCAAAAGAAATTTTGCAGAGCATTTCATCCAACCTCCAAACAATTCTAGTAGTTTGATGCTTTAGAGTCACAGAAAATAATTCTGACTTTGGCACAAGACCAGCAATTTTGGGCGGGCAGGGAGGAGGTTACGTCATCCCCAGAACTTGACTGGTCTTTATTTTATCAACCCCAAAAGGATTTGAACTTAGAACGTAGAGAGTTGGAAGAAATGCTGCTGAGCATTTTGTCCCACGTTAACCAATTCTGCCAGTTGGCTGCCTCTGAGGGACAGTGAATGTTAAAGCCCCAGATTTACATGTGAAGGGAAGGAGGAAAGTAACTATGAAATGTTACATTTGAAGGAATTAAGCTGTGTTACAGAAGAGAGAAGCCTGGTAAGGTGGAGGGTCACAAACTCCTTTTGACAAGGACTGCAAGATTTTGGTCTCTACACCTTACACCCACTGATGATGATGATGACAATAATGGTTTTCACATAATAGTAATAACTACACCCTTGCACAACACTGTTTGGCTGCAGTTGTTGAACATAGGCACATACAAAGGGCTACATACAATTTTGGTTAGGGACGGGTTCCATTGATTAATTATATCAACTCCCAAGTACATGACTGGTACATATATTTCTTCAACCCCAAGATAAAACTTGCAATGTAAAGGAACATAACTGCTTGATATTTCGTCCACCATATTACCATCCAATGACAGTCACCAGTTTTGGGAGTTGGGAAGAGAAAGAGAGGGTGAGCAATTAATTACATTCCCCTCGTTATTTAAGTGGGACAAAAGAACTATAAGCGTGGTCGTGTGGTTAAGAAGCTCACTTTGTAACCACAGCTGCGTAGTTTGGGGTTCATTCCCACTATGTGGCATCTTGGACAAGTGTCTTCTCTAGTCTCAGATCACCCAATGCCTTGTGAGTGAATTTGGCAGATGGAAACTGCCTGGAAGCCCGCTGTATCTATAAGTACAATACGTGTGTATATGTGTTTGTTCCACCCACCACTTGACAACTGATGTTGGTTTGTTCACATCCTTGTAACTTTGCAGTTAGACGTAAGAGTGATAGCATAAGTACCAGACTTAGAAAGAAAAAAAAAACAGCAGTGGTCAGTTTCTTTGACAAAGCTCTTGAAGGTAGCAAGTGCCCCAGCATGGCCACAGTCCTCTACTAATTCACCACTCTAGGCCCAAGGCCAGAAATCTGATTAAACTGCCCCAATGGCATGAAAAAAAAAATAGTGGTCAAGCACTGAGGTTGATTTAACCCTTTAGCATTTAAACCAGCCATACCCAACCCAAATATTCTACCTTGTTTTATGTCCAAACTGACCAGATCTCATCTTTCACACTGACCCAACAATGTCATTCCAAACATAAATAATCACATCACTGAAAGCCACCAGATAACACATGATTAATTCAAAACAATGTGAATAAATAAGCATTGCATTTGACAGAATAATCTGAATTGCAAACGATTAATCAACTGTTTACCTCTGTCCAAATTTCAGACTGTGCCTAGGTTAAGAAACAATTAACATTTCTGGCACAGGCAAAAGGTCTGAAAGTTCGAGGAGAGATGGACAGTCAAAACTGCCCCAGTTGAGATCTGTTTTGACCCCTTAGCATTCAGATTCTTCTGTTAAATGCAATCTTATTTATTTACGTTGCTTTGAATTAATTATGAAATACCTTGTAGCTTCAAGAATTTGATGATGTAGTAGTTTATTTTTAGAATGATATTGTATAGTAGGTGTGAGGGAACCAGATTTGGCCAGTGGGAATATAAAACAGAATATTTTGGATGTTTTAAATGCTAAAGGATTAAAGTAATGTAAAACAAAACCTACCAAAATTCCAGGTTAATTCATATTCTAAATACCAGCTTTATAATGACAAAAGTTAATTTATTAAATACATTATTTTCAAAATTAACTGAAAATAGTGTAATTCAACAGAAATATCCTAAAAGAATTTTTGCACTTTTTTAGTGGATTTTTCTGGTCTGAGTGAAGAATTTAATAGTAACAGATTCTATAGTCCTCAAAGCAGTTGAAGTCAGCAACTTTGATAGAAAATTATGTAAGAAGGGATAAGCAGATCATCTGTTAACCCTTTTCATATCAACCCACCCAAAACTACCCTTGGTTTCAAGTCTCTAAACCAGTGGTTTTCAACCAGGGTTCCGCAAGAAGTTACAAAACTGCTAAAATCGGCAGTAATTTTTAATTCTCCTGTGCAGATATGTGTGCATAAGACTATTAAATTATTGCACAGAGGTTCCTCGAGCCAGTGGAATGTTTCCTTGGGGTTCCGCTCCAGCAAAAAGTCTGAAAAGCACTGCTCTAAACTATAACTTGCCACCTGCATTTCACGTTTATTTACATTTCAAAAACCAACTTAATAACGACAAAATTATTTTACTAAATTCTAGATTATTTTTCAAAATTAATTAAAATGAAAGCAGTGTATTTCTACAGAAATCTGGTTTGAATCTACATCCAGTCTAGATTTCAGTGACACTGCAGAAGAGGTTCAAACTTAAACTTCCAATATAAACAGATACGCTTTGTTGTTCAACTAATGCAAAGACCCAATAACAGTTACCTTTATAATGAAAAATAATTAGTTTTGATTTTGGTACATGGCTAAAAATTTTGAGGGAAGGGGGAAGCTGGCTACATTGACTCCCAGTATTTGACACGTACTTATTCTGTTGACCCTGAAAGGACGGAAAGCAAGTATGATCTCAGCACAATTTGAGCCCAAATAAAATGGCCCTAAGCATTTTGCCCAGCATGCTAAGATTCTTCCAGCTCACCCAATGATAATAACAGTTTCAAATTCTGGCTCAAGGCCAACAATTGTAAGGGAAAGGGATGAGTTAACTGCATCGACCCCAGTGTTCAACTGCTACTTATTTTATCGACCACAAAAATGATAAAAAGTAAGGGTGGAATTTGAACCTGGAACAGAGACAGATGAAATGCTGCTAAGCGTTTTGCCTGGCATGCTAACAATTCTGCCAGATCGCTGCCTTAATAATAATAATCCTTTCTACTATAGGCACAAGGCCGGAAATTTTGGGACAGGGGACTAGCTGATTTAAAGATCTTAGAATTCTGCCAGTTTGCTGCTGCCTTATAATGGTTTCTGATTAAGCACAAAACAGCAGCTTTAGAAGGTCTCAGTCGATACCATCGACCCTGATACTTTATTTTATGAAGCCTAAATGGGTGAAAGGTGAAGTTGATCTGAACGGGATTTGAACTCAGAGCCAGCAATTTTATAAGAGGAAGGTTTAAGCTGATTTCATCGATCCCAGTACTTGACTGATACTCCGATTGATCGATCGATATCAGAGGGATGAAAGGCAACGTTGACACCAGTGGGGTTTGATCTCAGAACGTGAAGAACTCGAAGTAATATTTGCCCGATACTCTAACGATTCTGCCAAAGCGCCACCCTCTCGAAAACAATGAAATGGTGAGAAAAACAAAAACAACCAGATGAAGGAATATACGCAGTTCTTTGCTTCTTTTCAATTGTCTGGCAACATTATACATACATAGGTTACAGGCAATCTTTCGCAGAAAGCAATTCGTTCGGCAAATACTTTCACTTCTTTGAATCGCTAATGTTTAAGTACTTTTTGTGTATGTATGTGTATACACATGTAAATATAGATTCATGTACAAGAGCACATATATTTACATATACACACAAGGAAAATACTTGAACGATTCAGCTGAAGAGAAAATTTAAAGATTATTATTTTTTTTGCGTAATTTGCAGAAGAAATATTTTCGCTTTTTATATTCTTTCACCGAAAGCTTGCTCCCACTGGTCTCTGTTAAGTGGTTTAATAAGTTCTAAAATTGTCAGTAGTCGAAACTAAATCGTTCTACAGTTTAAAGGTGCTTGCATCA
>NC_043017.1:9827042-9897042 GCF_006345805.1 Octopus sinensis | reverse complement strand
TGGACTAACCCCCCACCCCCAACAAAATTGCTTCAAGTTTTGGGCACAAGGCCAGCAATTTTATGGAGTGGGGATCAAATAGACCACAACAACTCTGGTACTTGACAGGTACTTTATTTTATTGATCTCATCATCATCATCATCATCGTTTAACGTCTGTTTTCCATGCTAGCATGGGTTGGACGGTTCGACCGGGGAACTGGGAAGCCAGAAGGCTGCACCAGGCTCCAGTCTGATCTGGCAGTGTTTCTACAGCTGGATGCCCTTCCTAACGCCAACCACTCCGTGAGTGTAGTGGGTGCTTTTTACATGCCACCTGCACAGGTGCCAGACAAGGCTGGCAACGGCCATGATCGGATTGGTGCATTTTACGTGCCACCGGCACGGAAGCCAATCAATAGGATGAAAGGCTAAGTCAACTTCAGTGGAATTTTAAGTCAGAAGGAATACTGCTGAAGCTTTTTGTCTGATGCCCTAATGGTTTGGACAGCTCATTTCCTTAATTCTTTCTCCTATAGGCACAAACACCTGAAATTTGTAGGGAGGAGGTAGTTGATTAGATCAGCCCCAGTTTTCAACTGCAACTTATTTTATTGAACCTGAAAGGATAAAAAGTAGTCGACCTCAGCAGGATTTGAACTCAGAATGGAACAAGTCAGGAAAAATGCTGCTGAACTTTTTTTGTCTGAGGCTCTAATGGTTTGGCCAGCTCGTTGCTTTCAATAATCCTTTCTTGCTATAGCACAAGGCCGGAAATTTTGGAGGTGGGGTCTAGTCGGTTACATCGACCCCAGTGTTTCGCTGGTACTTATTGCAACCAGCGAAATACCTATTTCTTTATTACCCACAAGGGGCTAAACACAGAGGGGACAAACAAGGACAGACATAGGTATTAAGTCGATTACATCGACCCTAGTGCGTAACTGGTACTTAATTTATCGACCCTGAAAGGATGAAAGGCAAAGTCGACCTCGGCAGAATTTGAACTCGGAACGTAATGGCAGATGAAATACCTATTTCTTTATTACCCACAAGGGGCTAAACACAGAGGGGACAAACAAGGACAGACATAGGTATTAAGTCGATTACATCGACCCAGTGCGTAACTGGTACTTAATTTATCGACCCTGAAAGGATGAAAGGCAAAGTCGACCTCGGCGGAATTTGAACTCACAACGTAACGCAGACGAAATACCACTAAGCATTTCGCCCAATGTGCCAACAATTCTACCAGCTCACTGCCTGAACTTGTTGCTTTAATAATACTAATCATTCTAAGGTGGCGAACTGGCAGAAATGTAAGCATACCGGGCAAAATGCTTAGTGGTATTTCATTTGTCTTTACGTTCTGAGTTCAAATTCTGCCGAGGTCGACTTTGCCTTTCATCCTTTCAGGGTCGATAACTTAAGTACCAGTTACGCAATGGGGTCGATGTAATCGACTTAATCCGTCTATTTGTCCTTGTTTGTCCTCTCTGTGTTTAGCTCCTTGTGGGTGGTAAAGAAATAGGTATTTCATCTGTCTTTGTGTTTCGACCCCGAAAGGATGAAAGGCAAAGTCGACCTTGGCGGAATTTGAACTCGGAATGTAATGGCAGACGAAATACCTATTTCTTTACTACCCACAAGGGGCTAAACACAGAGGACAAACAAGGACAGACAAAGGGATTAAATCGATTATATCAACCCCAGTGCATAACTGGTACTTATTTAATCGACCCCGAAAGGATGAAAGGCAAAGTCGACCTCGGCGGAATTTGAACTCAGAACGTAGCGGCAGACGAAATACTGCCTAGTATTTCGCCCAGTGTGCTAACGTTTCTGCCAGCTCGCCGCCTTAATGAGAACAAGGATTGTGGAGGTAGTGGTGGTGGTGATGGTGATAAGAAAATGATGACATGAAAAAACAAGACAGAATAGGAAGTAGATAAAGACAAATGATAGAAACCATTAGAAAATGGTCAAAGGAAAGCAAAAATGAAGAAGAAAAATGGAAGACAAAGAGAATGTGGAAAATAAAAATAGTAAAAGGACAAAAAAACAAGAGTGACTTTAGTTAACAAATTTACTTTCATTCATGTGTTCACATATCTACAGTCAATATTTCGGTAACAGGGGCAGGATAGCACTAATAAGTTCTTTCTTTGAGAGGAGCCATCAGTGTTAAGGCCGTGTGAAGCAACTTTATTTATTTATATATTTTTGTTTTTTTGGGGTTTTTTTTTTGCATTTTTTTTCTAAGAAAATATAAATTTCATTTTATTTTATTTCTAAATTAAAAAAAACGTTTTTTGTTGTCCTCCCTAAATATTTCTTGACAGGGGTGGGTGTCTTTTGTTGCCACTGTTGCTGTTGTTGTTGTAGCACAATAGATCTGGTGGTTTCTGCTTGGAATTTGAACTTAATTGATCCATTGAATGGTAGCGCCAGTTCAAAATCAACTGTTTTCTGATGATGGAAATTATCACAACCAGTGACACCACACATCGTTATCTTTCACCTACGACACCAAAAAAATGTTGTAGATTGTCAGATTTACTAAAGTAAGCCGTAATATTCTTGGCGAATTTAATAAAGCAAAGAGAAACCTCTAAATGTTCTTTGAATAATAATAATTTAAGATACCAGGCAGGATTTGAACTCAGAATATAAAAGAACACATCAAAAACTAAAAGGCAGTTTCATCTCTATCATTTCTGCTACTGTAAGCACAAGGCCTAAAATTTGGGGAAAGGTGGATAGTCAATTACATTGACCCCTAATGTTTAACCAGTAATTTATTGACCCTGAGAGATGAAAGGCAAAGTCAAGCTCAGCGGAATTTGAACTCAGGACGTAAAAACAGATGAAATACCACTAAGCATTTTGCCCGGCATGCTAATAATTCTGCCAGCTTACTGCCTTCTCTATAATAATAATAATAATTTTTGCTACTGGAAGCACAAGACCTCAAATTTTGGGAAGGGATTCAGTTGATTACATCGACCCCAGTGTTTAACTGGTACTTATTTAATCGACTCCAAAAGGATGAAAGGCAAAGTTGACCTCAGTGGAATCTGAACTCACAATGTAACAACAGGCAAAACACCGCTAAGCATTTCATCCAGTGTGCTAACAATTCTACCAGTTTGCCACTTTAATAATAATAATAACTATTATTATTTCAAATTTTGCCACAAGGGCAGCTTAGGGGAGGTGGGGATAAGTCAATTACATTGACCCCAGTGCATAACTGGTACTTAATTTATCGACCCCCAAAAGGATGAAAGGTAAAGTTGACCTCGGCGGAATTTGAACTCAGAACATATCAACAGGTAAAAAAAATACCGCGAAGCATTTCGTCCCAAGTGCTAACCATTCTACCAGCTCACCGTCTTAATAATAATAATAATATTAACAATAGCTGCCTTGGGAATGATTAAAAATTATGCACACTAGTAGCAACCAAAACCCCTGCACTTACAATTATGCTCAATATACAGAAAATAGCATTACAAGGCATCACACACATTAGAAATAAGTCTAAAGAAGAAGAAAAAAAAGAAAATAAGAGTCACCCACATGAGCCAATAAAGTTTCCACTACACAGTTGTTCAGCCCTGTTATAAATAGCTGCTGTATCTCTCTCTCTCTCTCAAACTGATTACTTTTGTAAAGATAAAAAAAGATGGTGGACGTGGTGGTGTTGGAAAACACACTGAATAAGGTAGTCCTAGATATACTATGTCTGAATAAAATAAATAACAGGAACAATCGTGACTAAATGAAGGCCTAGTCGTTAGGATGTTGGGAAGATGATTGTTTGATCAGGAGTTCAATTCTTGGACCGGGCAGTGCATTGTGTCCTTAAGCAAGGCATTTCATTCCACAATAAAGCATATTGTCTCTGGCTGCCCAGTCCTGGCCAGCACTATGGAATGACAACAGAAAAATGATGACATAAGTATATCTCAGAAAATCACAAAACAACCATACTCTGGGATATGCTAATATGCACAGATAGAAAGATCAAAGCTAATATGCCAGATATTGTTATTAGGGACCACCAAGAATAGAAATGACTTCTAATCAACATATTAGTTCCAATAGATAACATAGCATCTCTAAAAGAACAGCAGAAACTCAAAATACAAAGATCTGAAATAGAGATAACCTGAATATGGAGCTCGAAAACAGAAATAATACCTATAATGATAGGTGCATTAGGTATGATTCAAAAACATTTAGACAAATACATAACCAAAACACCAGGACTTACGAATATATATATATAACATAGCACCATGCACATCCTACATTAAACACTTTCAATACAGTAAAAATAAGAGCACCACAACAAACCACAGTACACGTACCCAAGGCCCACAGAGCTGTGTTTGGTATTGCAGTGAAAGGACGTGATAGAAACAAGACTACTGAATAATAATAATAATAATGATAATTCTTTCTACTATAGGCACAAGGCCTGAAAATTTTTGGCGGGAGGAAAAGTAGTTGATTACATCAACCCCAGTGAGTAACTGGTACTTATTTTATCGACACCAAAAGGATGAAAGGCAAAGTCGACCTTGGCACAATTTGAACTCAGTACGTAAAGACAGACAAAATTCTGCTAAACGTTTATTTATAATAATAATAATAACATTAATGATGAAGTTAATAATTTGCACCACTGGCACGAGACAACATTTTGAAGAGAGGGGGTAGTTGATTACAGTAACCCCAGTATGTAACTGGTAGCTTCTTTCTTTTTCAAATTCGGAAGGATGGATGAGAAGTGAATTTGAACCCAAAACATAAAGGGCCAGAACAAATATGAGAAAGCAATTTTTTTTTTCTGATATTCTAACAGGTTGGTCAAACAAGCATCTTTAAATAGATGTCTAATGTAGTCTTAAGGCCAAGAATTTGGTGAGATGGAACAGACAATGGTACATAACTGGTATTGTATTTTGCTGACCCCTGGAAGTCTGAAAGACAAAGTAAGCCTTAGTAGGGATTGAACCAGAACGAATAGAATCACAACTAAACACCACAATGTTGTAATTTTGTCCACTGCTTTACCGATTCTGCCACTTGGCTGCTTTGGTGTCTAACAGAGACACAAAGCTATATATTTCGGTGGTGATGGTGGTGGTGAACATGGTAGATTATATAGAAATCCCCCCCGAACCTCAGGACACGACTAGTACTTACTTTATTGATGGTGGAAGGATTTAAGTAATCAGTATAAGATATTCCACCACAACAACAACAACATCAACAACACTCAATGTTGGCAGAATTATGTGTCTAAGGGACTGCTGTGAGAAAATGTGAGTGTGTGTGTGTGTGTAAGGGTCTGTGTATATATACAGGGTGGGCCAAAAGTTATACACCAAAACGTTTGCCATTTTATGTATATTATGTTGTTTTTGTAATTATTATTATTATTATTCATTTTGTTCAACGTGTACAAATATGTATGTGTTCAATATTGTTTTATTCAATTTTAGAAAAACTGAAAAATGTCATGGACAATTCTAGAACATATTGAATTTTGTGCATGACTTTTGGCTCATCCTGTATGTATGTATATGTATGTATATGTATGTATGTATGTATGTGTGTGTGTGTGTATATATATATATATATATATATGTATGTATTTTGGCCTGCTGACTTAGTCAGTAGGGTGGCCTCATTAGAAAGCTAAAACGATGCAAAGTGCATTGTGACTAGCGATGTATAACAGCACTCAACAGTCTGCTCAATCACATGATCATGTGATATATATATATGTGTATGGGACACTGCCTTTGTGTGTGTGTGTGTGTGGTGGGAGGAAGAAGAAGCATCCGTTTAGGTGTATATATGCAGGGTTTTTGGGGAACAAGAATGAAAACGTGTTTGCATGATTAAGTACGCACGTGCATGCATGCGTGTGTGCATGTATTTGTGAGTGTGGGTGTGTTAGTCCATATTGATTGTCATGGGGTGGTTTATGTGAGTGTGTAGGTGTTAATGTGTATGTGTAAGGACATGTGCTTGTTTGTGTATACATGCCTCTACATGAAACTGTGTGCAGAGTCTGTGTGTATGAGAGAGAGAGAGAGAAGAAGAAGAGGAAGAAGCAATATGTCTTAGTTCTTGGTGTCATCTCCATTCTTTTGTTGATTATATTGGCGGTGCCACTCCATGTTGGTCTTTGACACTCCTTCACCCCGTTTTGCAGCCTGTCTCCCGCTGTACATCACAATGATGCAAAGGACAATGGTGACAGCAACCATGCAGAGGCTGACATAGACACGGCTCAAGTCTTTGGCTTTGTTGATCACTGATATCCTAAAGAGAGAGAGAGAAAAAAAAAAATAAACAAATATCAGAACCAAATAATGAAAAAAACAAAAAAACAAAAAAAAAAAAACAAATAAAAGAATAACATGCATTGCTGAGTGGTAAAAAAATTCATTTTGCAACCATGTGGCTCTGGGTTCTGTCCCACTATGTGACACCTTGGGAAAATGTTTTTGACTGTAGCCCAGGACAGATGCCTCATGCAAATGAATTTGGAAGCCCACTGTTATAAGTAGATCAAGAAAAAAAAAAAAGCCCTCCATTCCAGTGAGAGATACTCTCTTTTACTCTTTTACTTGTTTCAGTCATTTGACTGCGGCCATGCTGGAGCACCGCCTTTAATCGAGCAACTCGACCCCGGGACTTATTCCTTTGTAAGCCCAGTACTTATTCTATCGGTCTCTTTTGCCGAACCGCTAAGTAACGGGGACATAAACACACCAGCATCGGTTGTCAAGCAGTGCTAGGGGGACAAACACAGACACACAAACACACACATGCATATATATATACATATATACGACGGGCTTCTTTCAGTTTCCGTCTACCAAATCCACTCACAAGGCATTGGTCGGCCCGAGGCTATAGTAGAAGACACTTGCCCAAGGTGCCACGCAGTGGGACTGAACCTGGAACCATGTGGTTGATAAACAAGCTACTTACCACACAGCCACTCCTGCATATATCATTGGATATATGCTGTATTTAATTCTTTTGCTTTCAAATTCTTCCATCAAATTTAATACTTATCCATTTATGGTGTTTTGAATTGATCATGCACTATCTTGTAGCTTTGAGATTTTAATGGCGTTATTGTTTATTTTTGAAATGACATTGTAGGGTAGGTGTGAGAAGCCACCTCTGGCTGGTTTCACCCTTTAGCATTCAGATTATTCTGTCAAATGTAATGCTTATTTACACACATTGTTTTGAAATAATCATGCATTATTTCATAGCTTCGAGATTTCAAAGATGTGATTGTATATTTTTAGAATGACATTGACAGGTAGGGGTGAGAAGCTGGATCTAGCTGGTTTAAACATTTAACAAGTAGAATACTTGAGGCCAGATATGGCCAGTTTAAATGCTAAATGTTTAAATATAGGCTACCAATAGTTTCATGCGATAAAAACACACACAATTATCCAGCAGATTGATATATTGTGCCTTGTGTCTCCAAGCTATCTGCAGGCTCTTACCTGAAGGATTGCTTGGAGACAGAAGGTAAAAAATATAAATCCGTTGGATCATTGTGTTTCCACAGCATGAAACTATTAGTTGCTCATATTTAAATACTGTGTATATTAAATGGTGTGTGTGTGTGTGTGTATGTGTGTGTGTACGTGCGTGTGTGTGCATGTGTTTGACATCCAACACTGTTTGATAACAGTGTTGGTTTGTTTACATTCCTGTAACTTGTGGTTCAGCATAACAGACTAATAGTTCCAGACCAATACATTGTGAATGAATTTAATAAACAGAAAATGTGTGGAAGCCACCATATATGTGTCTGTGTGTAACACACACATATGCGTGCACATACACTGGATATCAGACAGTGGGAAAAGTGGATCAATTTTACTTTTCTTAGATTCAAGGTTGCCAGGAATGGCAAAGAGGGGAATACGTGATTGAAATTAAAAGAACTCATGGAGAGGCTACCATGATGGGACTATAGAAAATTATGTAAGTGAGAGAGAGAGAGAGAGACAGGAGGGAGACAAAGAGAGAGAGATAAAAATCAATGATGTATCCAGTTATGATGTATGGATGCTCCAAGAGCTGGACAGTTCAGAAACTGGTGCATTTGGAAAATGGAGATGGAGAAGACTGTTGAGACCATTATGGATGGAAAGAAAAGAACAAAGAAAAAAACAGGTCAATACTGCAGCAAATGAAATCTGAGAGAACTTTGGCAGCTATTGATTGTGAAATTTTCAAATAAAGAATAAAAATATTAATAAAAATTTGGTCATGTTATGAGGGCAGATAGCACAGAACAACACATTATTTTAAGAAAAACTGAGAATCCAAGCTAAAAAAAACTGCCAATGCTATGAATATATCAACCAGACAAATACTCGCCATCAGGCCTCAACCATACTCTGAAAATCTTGCTTCCCTGGGCATGGGCACAATAAAGCTCAGACATTTGGCAACTAACTTGGTAGACACCCACAAGATGATCCATTATTTTTCCAACAACAACCTTAGGCACATTTTTGAATCCCATATGCCTAACACTCATGGATACACTTACAAAATAAAAAAACAACACTTTTGAAAACAAGTTTTCCATGCTCAGAATTGCTGAAGCATAGAATTAACTACCCATATCAGCTATTAGATGTCAGGACACTATATCCTTCAAAATTTCCATAGCCATGCTTCCTGAAACTCATCAACAGTACACCTGATGCCTTCACCCCATTTTTTTTTATACAACTCATTAACCCTTCTGTTACTGTATTTATTTTGAGATGCTCTGTGTTTCTTTCAATTAATTTTAAATATAACAAAGAATTTAGTAAAATGACTTCATTATCATTAAGCTAGTGTTAGGAACATAAATTGTGACTAAGGTTTGGTGGAAGATTTTAATTAAGAACTTTTGAAAATAAGACATTTGTACTACAGAGCCAGAGATAGTTTCAGCTGGGTTGGTAACGAAAGGGTTAAACTGTCCCCTTCCTGTGCATATCCTATGCACTGTTCATGCAGTTTTGGTTGCATTTTCTGATGAGTTGTAGTGCAGAACCTGAGCCCTATATGCAATAAGTTTGTTGTATTATTTTGACAAGGCTAATGCAATGTACATAATGGGGAAAAGAAGGTGGGAGGGATGACATCTCTGCATCAATCCCAGACGTCTATGAGGGATAGGTGGAACCTTTAATGGCATGTCCATGAGATTATCGGAAGTCAAACATAACTTGAGAACACTCGGTGGATGGATGGGGGAGAAGAGTTTGATTCTAAGATGTGTGGCCAAGTGGTTAGGGTGTGACTCACAATTGCAAGATTCTCATGGTTTTGGTTCCTGGATCAGGCAGTGTTTTGTGTTTTTTGAGCAAAACACTTCATTTTCACGTTGCTCAGCTGTAAATGAATTCCAGTAATATTGGGGGAGTTAACACTGCGATGTACTGGCAGCCTGTCCAGGGGTGGGCGGGGATGAGTTAGTGTTGTGGTCTCAGTCATTTACATGCAATGGAAAACCAGGCTGGGCTCTGGCCTTATGAGCCCTGGGGCTCATGGCTGACCCCAGGTCTAAATCTTTTCTGTCTCAGATCCATTTTTCCATTCATCGTATGGGTGGAGAAATTTTTACATTGGGTTGATTCAATTTGTGGTCAGATGACCATCTTTGGACTGAGAATCACTCAACCAACCACATATATAATACAGTACACTTTTATATTGACTGTTCTGGGTGCATTACTTCTGTTATGCCACCCATCATATGTTATTTATTTATTATTTACTAGCAGTATCGCCTGGCGTTGCTTGGGTTTGTTTCGACCCTTTAGAATTGGAATTTTTGAAAAGTAAATATTTTGCATTATGTAGCGTGTTATTCTCTTTAAGTGAACATTTTTCTGGTTGAAATACACCGAAAAATGGTGACACAGCAGTCAAAAAATCGTAAAAAATAGGGATTTTCATAGAAAAAAGGCACCTTTTTCATGTAAATAATTTTAGGTGTTAACATGGTCCGATTTGAATTTTTTCTTCTACGGAAGGAAGAGCAAGCTTTCTTCTATCATACTCTCAATTTTGGTCAATTTGTGCCGAAGGGTCTTGGAGGAGATAGTGTTAGTTGAAGGCTACCAAACCTGCCATACACAGACTACTTCAGTTTTATATATAGAGAGATTTCTCTGCATTGGACTGTGCCAAATGTATGAAATATACTAACTACACAATACATGCTGCAGCACTGGGATGTTAATTTCTTTACTGAAAGACAACATTTCATTCTGCTGATATTCTGAGAGTCACATTTGAAACACCACATCCATAGATCTATGCACTGAAATTTTTTCAGGTGCCTCTTTGCCGTTTTCAGATCGAGCAAAGGCAAATCATCATCATCATCGTTTACCGTCCGTTCTCCATGCTAGCATGGGTTGAACGGTTCGACCGGGGTCTGGGAAGCCAGGAGGCTGCACCAGACTCCAGTCTGATCTGGCAGTGTTTCTACAGCTGGATACCTTTCCTAATGCCAACCACTCCATGAGTGTAGTGGGTGCTTTTTACGTGCCACCGGTACAGGTGCCAGGGGAGACTGGCAGCAGCCATGATTGGTTGGTGCTTTTTATGTGCCACTGGCACAGAAGCCAGTCAAAGCAGCGCTAGCATCGGCCACGTTCGGATGGTGCTTTTTACGTGCCACCAGCACAGGTATCACAACTACAATTTCTATAAATTGCAGCATAGCAAACAAGCTTGCTAACCACATTGAAACTAAGCTCAGACCACTATGGGGGGGGGGGGATGAAGATGAGGCCAACACAGCATAGTTAAGAAGAGGATAGCAAGATATCATGGTAGGGATGAGGGAAAACATTGGAATAAAATGGAATATACTCACGAAATGTATTCGGGGACATCTTCAACAGATTTATATTTCTTATGCCAAACCAAAACGCGTTTATCAAAATTAGTTGCTCTCTTAAGGTTGGCAGGAGTTCCTAGAATTGAAGCATCACATTTTATTGCATCGTATGTTTAGTCACATTTATAGTGGTTTTATAACAGGATGGACTAATTTGGGGGTAGAATTTTGTTCTCTACTACAATAAAAGCAAATGGGTCTCCATGTATTTATGTTCTGAAGGAACGTTGTGTGGGTGAATGATGTGTACTAATACCGAATGTTGTTCAACCGAAATTCCTCTCCACCCGTGGAAAAAATTTTTTCATAATAAATTCTGACACCATCTGAAGCGTATTTGCAATAGTTTTTATTAAAAAATATCCATTTTTCTGAAAGTTATGAGGAAACAAAATCGGCGGGGTGCACTAGTGTGGTTATGACAAAAAAACCCTAACTTCGCGATTCGATAAATAAAAGTATCAGACTGAATAAAGTTCTGGGGGTCGATATGACAGGCCAGAACTTTTGAAAAGCAGTGCCCTAGTATAACCCCAGTTCGGTGACTGATACCCCCTCCATACACACACTACCAACATCTCAAAAGAGCTGATTAAGCAAGTTACATCAACCCAGTCACGTTCGGTTTTTAGGCTGCCTTATTCTGTTGTTCCTCCATTGAACTCTATCTCACCTAATTGGTTACCTATGTAGGCCATAAGAATCCCCTATCTCTTCTACACTCGTTATCCCTACCCCAGACCTCCTACTAAACACTTTCCCCAATGCATTCCTCAAAAATTCCATTCCAATGAGCGTCATCAACTGAACCAAACGTCGGTGGATCTACAAAGGTCGAAGGTCACAGATATCGTCTGCCGTGTCCAATTAATTAAGGCATAATTTTTTTTTTACAACAAACCCTAATCTATACCATCTAAAATGTACCTCTGGAAAATTTCATTGAAAAAATACGTATTTTTCAGAAAACTTTGACGAAGCAAAGTCGGGTAGAGACATGCCATAATTAAAACATTGAAGTGTGTAAATAAAAGACTAATATGGAAGTCTATTTATTACATATATCTTATATATGTGAAGTGGTGTCCTTCGGCATCGGATACACAAACGATTGAAGTACAACTTCAATGTGAACCACCAAGAGGGCGGTGAAGGTGCGTGGCCTAGTGGCTACGGTGTTGCACTGGCAGTCGTAGTTTCGATTCCCGGACTGGGCAGTGCATTCCATTCTTGAGCAGAACACTACATCTGAGTGGACTAAAACAGCATGAAATGAAGTGTTCTGCTCAAGAATGGAATGCACTGCCCGGTCCGGGAATCGAAACTACGACCGCAAGTGCAATACCGTAGCCACTAGGCCATGGACTGAAATGGACTGGTGTTTGTTCAGAGGAAATGTCATTTCGGTGACATATGCCATGGAAAGCTGGTGGATCTACGAGTCCTACGACTGGCAGACAGCAATGTCCGGCGGACTTTTACACCAAAAGAGGTCGTTAAGCGGTCATTCGACCTGCAAAAAATAACAACCAAATACCCTTTACGAGGGTGAGATGAAAACTTCAGGGGCTTTTTATGACTAATATTGCGCATTTACCTGTGTCAAATTCCATACCTATATCTCTGCTGAAAAGTTTTACAGTTTGTATTTTAAAAAAATCCATATCTTTTTCATTCTTACTAAAAGCTTCAGATCATCAATGTAGAGCAAATGGTTCATTTTTCCTTTACTATATCTAAACTGACACCCTGCCTTTGCATTTCTTAATACTAAACTGAGGGTAATTAAACATAACACAAATATTAAAGGGGATAACGAGTCTCCCTGGAAAATTCCCCTCTTGATATTAACTTTCCTAAGGCTGTATCACCCGAGTAAAGATCTACTTTCTATTTCTTCATGCAATAGATAATTAAATCTTTTAAGTTGACCGCAATACTGAATGTACTCAAACATTCACTATGAGTGTGGAATCATGTCATAAGCTTTCTTATAATCTCATAGATAACGTAGCCATAAGTGCATTAGTCTGGGGGGGGGGAGGAGATCTTGTCACGGCTAGAATGTTGTTGATTATAGGTTTAATAGAGAAAGGGACCAAACAACAAAAAGGGCAAGTTGTTCACAGACTTCAAAGGTAGTTCCCCACTCGTTATTTTATGTAGTCATATCTTCTTGTTGTACCTTACTAGGTTTTGCTAGGCACAGTTAAGATAAGATTTCATAAGAAGGTCCAATAAGACTGGAGCACGCCTGGAGTTATCACCACGCTTGCTAAAGACCAGTTTTATTTTTCTACTCCCAATTTTAATTAACCGAGTTCTTGGCTGTTAACAACTGATTTTGATTTTTTTTTTAAAGATTTAGACTTACTTTACTAACTATTAATCAATTCTCTCTCTCTCACACTCACACACAGACTATCCAATTACTCTCGTATTTACTGAATGTCTAGTATATACACCTATTGTCTTTCTTTTTTCTTTCTTTCTCTCCCTCTCTTCATTTCGTGTTTTGTGTTCATGTGTGTACAGTATAATGTGCATTCGTGAAGTCACAAGGAAAACCAGTTGACTATGGCCTATTTCCACAATTTTGACCCTTGTTCCTTCCAAATACACACACGTACAAAATCACGAAGTCGTAGAGATAAGAACGATTTCTGCTGTCTTTTATTATGACTGTTCACATTCTCTTGAAAAATACTGACAAAAAGTTTTATTTTAAGACTTAAAAAATAATTCATTAATTAACATAGGTATTTGTTCAGCTTATGCACATAACAAAGCTTAACTGTGATGTTGGTTTAGTATAAAAGCTGTCAGGTTTGCAAAAGGTAGAATACTTTATGAAAAGCCAAAGAAATTTGTTAAATTTCTTATATTGAACTTTTACACTATTTTTTTGTTAGTATTTATATTTATTGTAAAAAAAATAATAAAACGAAATAGTGCTGTGCAGTAGAAAGAACATAAGAATATTTGTACCAAAGCGTATGAAGAATTTACATATAAAATCACTTCTTATGTTTTACTCGAAACCCAGTTTACATGCAGGGCCGCCTTGGCAGCATTATAAGCTCTTGAGTAAATCAATGCCCTGGGCCTATAGTGTTTATTCAAGTCATAGCATAGGTAGGTCAGAATTGGGCCCCCAAACCCGTGAATTCCTCGAGCAAATCAGTACACAGGACCTGTAGCATTTATTCTTGACAGCTAGCCTATGGACCCGTAAGGACCCCGGGCAATTGTCCGGTGTGTCATGATAGCACTAGGTACACGATGTGGACATATGGAAAATAAATGTGACATATTCGAGCCAAGAGTGGGCTTCGGCGCAGACACTTGAACTGTTAGAAATAGCAACCAAATTTCCCTCCTATCGCATATTACTATAGTTAAAAAAAAAAGTGGGGGAAAAAATGATGGAAACGGTGTTGTTCAGAATGTCTTTACTTATAGTTCTGCTCGATCAGGGCTGACTTGAGATTAAACAACGGGAAATAATAATTGTTTCTAATTAAGGCCCAACACCAGCAGTTTTGGGAGAAAGGGTTAAGTCGATGATATCGATCCTAGTACTCGACTGCTACTATTTTATCAACCCAGGAGAGATGAAAGGTAGAGTTGACTTCGACGGAAGAACCGATGGAGGAATGAAACCGTTTATATGAAATAGATATGAAAAAAATTGTGTACAGTGCTCAGGTACACTACAACTTTAATCTAATAATGCTCCATATTCTTTAAATTCCGAATAACAAGTTCTTTCGACTAGGGGCTAATAAAAATAGGAAGAAAGCACAACGGTTCTTGCTTCTACCGAATATATTAGTGACGTACGTGAAATGCTTTCAATTGGAATTCGAACCCGAGTCGCAGGCACGGTTTGTCATGAGTTTAAGCAATCATTCGGTATTAGTACACGACATCATTCACCCACACAACGTTCCTTCAGAATATAAATAAAGAGGTTAGGCTGGAAAAGACGGTGAATGGTGTTGTCAATTAATACCTACGGACTGCCGGGGTTTATTTAACTCCTTGAACAGCCCTTGTCACTTGCGTTCTTAGCAATAATTTGGGGAAGAGGATGTCAATCGATTACATCGACCCCAGTACTTGACTGGTACTTTATTTTGTTGACCCCCGAAAGGATGAAAGGCGGCGTTGACCTTGGAAGGATTCGGACATATATGGTCCTGGTAATTATTGCTTTTCGTTTCTTAGATACAAAACCACAAATTTGATAAGATGCACTATCATTACTCTCTCAGGTGAGAAGTACTAACGCGACAGGTTAAGCAATTTGAACTTTTTTTGTCTCTGCCAAAAACTTCACCAAGTCGACCACAGGCCAAAGGAAGATGCCTCAGATTATTAGAATAACGGCGATCAGAATAACAATGGTCCGGGGTTTAAGAGAAAACTAATTCAAAGTCCAATTAGTTTTCTCTTATTTAGGACTAAGTTAATAATTAATTGACTGCTTCTTAATAACGGGAGTACAAAACTTTTTAAACTTGCAAGGAAGTGGAAATGGAATCGTTTCGCGCACAATATTCGCACATCGCCCCCGTAATTCTTCAAGGACATTGGCGAGTAGGAAAAACTCCGACTGGGTGGTAATTGATAAAGAAACGCGATGCGATGAAGAATAAGGTTTTAAAGCAACAGTTTGTGATGTGAGAAGGATCTAACCTTGAAGTTGTGAAGAAGTACGGATCCCAGGAGTGAATTGCAATAACGACTTGAAGCGATTGCCGACGAAAGAATTAGAGCATCGAAGAGAATGTGACAGCCGAAGGAGCCGACAACAAAACAGAGATGATGAAGACATATTTTCTTAATAAATGTTTGGATGTCAATGACAGACGGTGTATAGCGAAACGTAGTTCCCCTGAATAAAATTATTCCGCGTTGCTGGCCGGTTCCCCCCTCTCTCCTTTCTATTATCAATACCGACACTACTACATAAATAAATAAACATAAGGCAACCGTACGGTGCAGTAACAAGTTTGTCCCTTCCTCCACCTCCTCGGCGTGTTTTATGTATCCATTCTTTAAAACAGAACATCTAATATAACCGTTAACCACCGACCTGTAATTGCAAATTTTACCCATTTTTCACCTCGAATTTCGGCTTCTACCAAGCACTGTCACATTTTGCTGGAGTGACACGGACAGAATTCGTCGTGACATTTTGTAAGTAATGAAGAAATAAGCTACATGGTCTATTTTCAAATTTTTTTTTTTTCTTACATACCAATTCAATTCATTCTTTTTTTTCCTCCCGATTCATTTTCAGCGCTTAAATAGAACCACTCACAAAAAAAAAAAAAAAAAAAAAAAGAATACGATGTGTGTGTGTGTATATATATATAATGCACATATACTTACACATTTAATTGCAAGAAACATACTGCTCTTAACTATATGTATTTACATTAACTATTACTATAGGATAATAATAATAATTTCTCGCGTAGGTACAGCGCTGCAATTTCAGGCTTGAGAGGTATATTTTATAATCACATAGATTTAATGTGTGTGGTGCGCGCGCTCATATGTATATATATATATATATATATACTCTTCTTGACTCTACATGTATATTAAGTATTTATAAATAGGAAATTGGAGTTGTATGTTTGTATTCTCTTCTGTTAGAATTCCATTCATGTCTAGAATGGCTTATAAGAATATGTTAAATCTTTCTAACGTACACCTTCTGTCTACTTCTCGGTTTCAATTTCCTATCCCGATAATGGCATGGTACAATACTTTATTGTATCGACCCCGGAAGGGAATTAAAAACCAAGTCCACTCAAGCGGGATTTGATCTCTCTCTCTCTCTCTCTCACACACACGCACATATATACAGATATACATATCTGTATACACACACACCATACTTTTATTTGTTTCAGTTAATGGACTGTGGCCATGCTGGGGCACTATATACAATATTTTTTAGGTTTACACTGCATAGCCGATACAAGAAAAGCATGTCAACTCACTTGCTTTACTACCAATCTACTCGGGAAAAAGCATGAACATCACAACATCCGAGAGAATCTTTACGCGGTCTCTCGACCTGCTAGAAATAGCAGCTAAATTTCCCTCCATCTGCAAATCCTTAGCATCTCTCAAAACGGAAAAAGAAAAAAAATCTAAGGAAAAACATACGAGAGACCCAAATCATACATATCCTTAAACTACGAGATGGACACGGTTGGCTTGTAATCCGTTCCAGTTCAGCTGACATGGGCCTAAACAACATTTTATTTCTCATTTTTCTCCCTCGACTAAATAAATCTCGGTCATCATGTCTTGTCTGTAGAAAGTAAATTGCTAAAAATATAATTTATAATAAAAAATATTATTATTAATAAAAGAAATTATTATTATCACCATTATTATTATTATTATTCTTATTCTTATTATTATTCACTTAATCCTGTTCAGGAAGAAATAGGAATGATAGAACATAATAATAATGACCTATCCTTCCTCGTTAATTTTATTTTTTCTTTCCATTCTAAGCTTACGTAAGAATCCCTTTAGTTAAGTCAGGTGTGTCTGTGTTCTCTAAGAATGGATGCGCGCGTGTTCTCTGTATGGATGTGTGTATAATACAGATGCACATATCCATGTGTGTATATATTGTATGTAAGTGTAAGTATTGTTTTCTCTGTACACATCTGTGTATGTATTGTGTCTATCTATCTATCTATCTATCTATCTATCTGTATATCTATCTATCTGTATATCTATCTATCTATCTATCTATCTGTATATCTATCTATCTATCTATCTATCTATCTATCTATCTATCTATCTATCTATCTGTATATCTATCTATCTATCTGTATATCTATCTATCTATCTGTATATCTATCTGTATATCTATCTATCTGTATATCTATCTATCTGTCTATCTATCTATCTATCTATCTGTATATCTATCTATCTATCTGTATATCTATCTGTATATCTATCTATCTATCTGTATATCTATCTATCTATCTGTATATCTGTATATCATCTATCTATCTATCATCTAGCTATCTATCTATCTATCTATCTATCTATCTATCTATCTATCTATCTATCTATCTATCTATCTATCTATCTACATGTAATTCTATTTGTGTCTGTAGACAAAATATAATTTTGTGTATGTGTGTGTGTGTACACAGAAGCACACATACGTACACTGACATACACAACAAACCACAATTACATAATTATAGTTTGCGTTAATGTGTGTGCGTGTGTGTGTCTGTTGATGTATGTGTGTATGTCTGTTGATGTATGTGTGTGTGTCTGTTGATGTATGTGTGTGTCTGTTGATGTGTTTCTGTTGATTATGTATATGTGTGTCTTTATGTATGTATGTGTGCGTGTGCCTTTATGTATGTGTGTGTGTCTGTGTTGATGTATGTATGTGTGTGTGTGTCTCTGTTGATGTATGTGTGTGTGTCTCTGTTGATGTATGTGTGTGTGTGTGTATGTTGATGTATGTATGTGTGTGTGTATGTTGATGTATGTATGTATGCGTGTGTGTGTTGATGTATGTATGTATGTGTGTGTGTGTGTGTCTGTGTTGATGTATGTATATGTGTGTGTGTGTCTGTGTTGATGTATGTATGTGTGGTGTGTGTCTGTGTTGATGTATGTATGTGTGTGTGTCTGTGTTGATGTATGTATGTGGTGTGTCTGTGTTGATATATGTATATGTGTGTGTGTCTGTTGATGTATGTATATGTGTGTGTGTCTGTGTTGATGTATGTATGTGTGTGTGTCTGTGTTGATGTATGTCTGTGTTGATATGTGTGTGTCTGTGTTGATGTATGTCTGTGTTGATATGTGTGTGTCTGTGTTGATATATGTATGTATGTGTGTGTGTCTGTGTTGATATATGTATGTATGTGTGTGTGTCTGTGTTGATGTATGTATGTGTGTGTGTCTGTGTTGATGTATGTATGTGTTGTTTACATAAGTATGTGCATAGTGTATGTATGCATTTATATATTCTGTTTGTGAGCATATTGTCTCGCCAGGTCAGCCTTGATCGAACGGACGTACGATCGAATGTGTTCCAATCGTAACAATCCTGCCTTGTTAAGTATCTGTTTTAAGAACCACATTGACCAGTGTAACCTTTATTTCGGACGTTAAACATATGATCTGAGATAGATTTCACTGCTTTTTCTGGCATTTCGACAATATAGGGGCCCCTTGTTTACTCAACATATTCGTGTATTTGCTGTGTGTATGCGGGTGGATGCCGGCATGAATTTATCGTTAAGAAATTCCGTTCGCACTCATGGGGTTCTGGGTTCGATTTTGGTGACATTTTAGGTTTTTTTTTTTTTTTTTTTTTTTTTACAATATGTCCTGGGTATGACTTTAAACTGGGACCCTGGTTAGAGAGTTCCAGAGTTTTGGGGAGTTTGGAACCGTCTCTTAGCTACTATTGTCCCTGGTTTGCTCTGGCCCGTAGTAGTAGCAGCACTTGATAGGGTAGCAGCTATGGGTTAATTAATAAGTCAGTGGGCAGATGGAACTCGCTAGCCTGGGTGTGGGACAACCCATCTAGCAGAAGGGAAACCCTTATTCCCAACCTCTGCTGCCTTTGCATAACCACCTGTGGAATAGGCTTTCGGGAGTAAACTTAGAGGTATATAATCGGGAGTCGGAGCCCCTGGGGTTGTTGACGTTGTCTACAATCTCGTCTAGCTATTCCTGTGACAATGCTAATGCCGGATTAAGACCCATAGAGCCCTTAAAAGATTTTGGTGTGTCCACCCTCCATCCTATATATGTAATTCAAAATATAAACATTAAATCAGAAAATAAATTTTCATTTTTCGAAAGGAAACAAAACGGACAGTAAGATAGGAGAAAATAATGTTTACTTTTTTTTATACCTTCACTTTATTTAAATTCGTAAAGTTTTCTCCTACATTTTTTTAAAATTGCAACATCTTTTAATCAAATCCTCAAAATTCATCTTACGTAACACATCTGCTTCTATACTTAGAAGAGACAAAGCATCCCGAATGTGATGTGATTTTAGCAAGTTTGAAGTAATTTCTTTTGTGCCATAAACCATTTACCATTTCTGTGGTGCCCTAAGGATGCACTTATTTCGCTCAATGATTATTCCAGTGCTGGCCCTACTATTTCTGTGGATCCATCAGTGACATGTAGATGGGCTGCGCACTGCATGGGCAACAACCTGATCTCCCTACCATAACTGCCCAACTCTGGCCCTTTTTGATTCCCTTTTATTGGAGAGACAGAACTGCACACACAAGTTAAACAGCACAGTGAGTGACCACACGCAAATGCAGTTGTGTTGTAGACACGGCCATTTGCACATCAGACAACAGTGTTTCAGTTGAGCGGACAACTAGGACTTTCGCCCATGGTCGTTAATGACAGACGGAGGCCACAGGGCGAATGAATTCGGCAATGGGGAAAGCTCGCCTGATGAATGGTACTTGTAATTCAAGCAGGGCTAGTCTTTGGTCACACCCCCGTCATGTTGATTCTGATTAAGCAATACGTTATGGGTACATGTGTCCGTGGGATACCCGACCATTTAGATTACAATTACAAGAAGTTGATTGAATGACTGGAGTATTCATGGTCGAAATCGATAGCGATCCGTTTATTGTATTGTGTTTGTGTACATTGATTATGTAAAAGGAGTTTGTGTGTGTATTGTGTATACATATTAAATGTGTGCGTGCGTGTGTGTATACATATTGTGTGTGTTGTGTATACATATTGAGTGTGTGTGTGTATACATGTTGAGTGTGTATGTTGTGTATACATATTAAATGTGTGTGTGTGTTGTGTATACATATTAAATGTGTGTGTATACATATTAAATGTGTGTATACATATTAAATGTGTGTATACATATTAAATGTGTGTATACATATTAAATGTGTGTGTGTGTGTATACATATTAAATGTGTGTGTGTGTATACATATTAAGTGTGTGTGTGTGTGTGTATACATATTAAGTGTGTGTGTGTGTGTGTGTATACATATTAAGTGTGTGTGTGTGTGTGTATACATATTAAGTGTGTGTGTGTATACATATTAAGTGTGTGTGTGTGTGTATACATATTAAATGTGTGTGTGTGTGTTGTGTATGTATACGTACTGTGAATGTTTATTGTGTGTGTTGTGTATGTATACGTACTGTGAATGTTTATTGTGTGTGTATGACTGTCATATCTATGTATGTATATTGTTTTATTAATTATCGACAAAAGTTAGTGTCTCGGGGATGGAGTGTTTCGTGTATTGACACACCAAGACTCAAAACTCTCAGCCTTTTGAGTTACTTTGTAACGTCTGTCCGTGGTGTTCCATCCACATGGTTCTGAATTCAATCCTACCACATGACACCTTGGGGAAGTATCTTCCATTATAACCTCAAGCCAACCAAAGGCTTGTGTGTGGATTTTGTACACAGAAACTGAAAGAAGCCCCCGTGTGTGTGTGCACGTGCATTTGTGTATACACAGCTTTGTACATGTGAAAGAATCCCTTATTTTCTTATGGCTTCTGATCTTTTGTATAATATTGTGCCAAGTTCGAATCCTGCCCATGCCAGCTTCGTGTCTCATTCAGTTTGGACGAGATTTTTAAATTACAAAATTCAATTCCTGCCAACACCGGATTCAGCTTCCAACCATTTCTGGGGTCGACTTAAAGTACCAGTCAATTTTTGGGTCTCAGTATATTCGACTGTTTCCTTCCTCCAAATTTTTGACAGCCTTATGGTTAGGGTGGACTGGACCTATTCTAAGCATGCGCCTTTAGAATAACAGCAGCGCAAAGGTTCATACCTCTGGTCATCCGGTTGATCCTGAATCTGTAGAGTTCCTTGATTGGGCCTAGTCGGAGGCTCTTCTGTATCAGAGGGACTGCATCGTTCATGAGTTCAGACGCTCTGTATATTATGGATGCCTTCATTTCGTGATCTTTTCCATTTTCCTCCTCCTCTTTTATTCCCCCCCCCCACACACACACACTCATATTGTAACCAACCCTTGTAGAATCCCCTCTCATCATATTTGCCCCTGTGGCAAATAAATCGTTATATTTTGTATGTCAACATGGCCTTGCATCCTATTCCCTCCCTCTCTCTATTCTTCCACCATAGAATCATCTTTTACCACATTCCACAGCCATCATCAGCATCATCACCACCACCATCATCATTAGTCTGTTCTCCCTTGCGGTTGGTAATTTCTATATACAGCTTGTTGATGTTAACTCTATTTTTGTATAGAATTATTGATGAGCATTGTGTGTGTATATGTGTGTATATCTGTGTATGTGTGCATATCTGGATGTGTGGATGGATGTGTGTGTGTGTTCTATCTCTTTGTTGTTGTTTAACACAAATCCTGACTAACTGAACATAGTTCTGATCAAATCAGACAACATTCAAACTATGGCCACCCTGTCAATTTTTCTTTTGTTTTTTTTTGTAAGACATTGTGTAGCTAGGTCTATATTATCCTGGGGTCGCCTTCACTGTGGAAATGCGTAGGGTGGGATTTTTTTTTTTGCAAATCAAGTTGCATGAAGGCTCTCTCTCTTTCTCTCTCTCTCTCTTTCTCTTCTCTCTCTCTCTCTCTCTCTCTTCTCTCTCTCTCTCTTTCTCTCCTTCTCTCTCTCTCTTTCTCTTTCTCTCTCTCTCTCTCTCTCTCTCTCTCTCTCTCTTTGTGTATCTATAGATTTATATCTTTTCTTTTTTATTTGTTTCAGTCATTAGACTGCGGCCATGCTGGGGCATCGCTTTGAATCTTAGTCGAATGAATCAACCCCAATACTTTTTTTTAAAAAATCTTTTTGAAGCCTGATATCGATTCTTTTGCCCAACTGCTAAGTCATAGGAACATAAGCACACCAACACCAGTTGCCAAGCAGTGTTTGGGGACAAACACTGACAGAAAGACACATGCATGCACGCATGCTCACACACAAATATATATACGAGGGGCTTCTTTCAGTTTCTGTCTACCAAATCCATTTACAATACTTTGGTTAGCCCAGGGCTATAGTAGGTGACACCTACCCAAGGTGCCATGCAGTTGGACTGAACCCAGAACCAGGGGATTGGAAAGCAAGCTCCTAACCATTCAGTCACACCTGTAGGCATCGCCTTGAAGGATTTAGTCAAACAAATCGACTCTGTTGCTTATTTTTTTATCTAGCACTTATTCTATTGGTCTCTTGTCAAACTGCTAAGTTACAAGGATGTAAACACACCAACACCAGTTGTCAAGCTATAGGAAACACACACACACACACACACACGAAAGACTTCCACACAGTTTTCATCTGGCTAATTCATTCACAAAGCATTGGTCAGCTCTGAGTAAAGTAGAAGACCCCTTCCCATTGTGCTGCACAGTAGGATTGAACTCAAAACCATGTGGTTGCTAGTGAGCTGGCAGAATCATTAGCATGCCGGGCAAAATGCTTTGCAGAATTTCATCCATTTTTAGGTTCTGAGTTCAAATTCTGTTGAGGTCAACTTTGCCTTTCATCCTTTTGGGGTCGATAAAATAAGTACCAGTAAAGTACTGGGGTCGACGTAATTGACGGATCCCCTACCCTGAAAATTCAAGGTTTTTGCCTGTTGTAGAAAAGATTTCTTCAAATAATGTGTGTGTGTTATGTATGTGAGCACAATTAACCCTTTAACTATGAAATTAAATTTCATAGTTATTCGCCAGTGCTGGTGCCATGTTAAAAGCCTTCAGTCCAGACTGTTAAGTGGTTGGCATTTGGAAGGGCATCCAGCTGTAAAAACCATGCCAAAACTGACCTCGCCTGTGATGGTACCACATAAAAAGCACTGTCCACTCTGCTGAGTGGTTGGTGTTAGGAAGGGCATCCGGCTATAAAAACCCTGCCAAAACCGATACAGTCACCTGGGGTAGTTTTCTACCTGGCTGGCTCCTGTCAACCATCCTACCCATGCATACATGCATGGAACACGGACGTTAAACGATAATGATGATGATTCTAGTAATGATGTTAAATATCTGTCAAAAAATAGAAATGGTATTTTTTGCAGATCACATTGTCTCAAACTTGACACAGCTCAAAAAGAAAAAGGAAAAAAAAAGAAAAAGTTTCAAGCTTGAGATTCCACAACAAAAATTTGGTTGCTCTATGAAACTGCATTTTGCAGTTAAAGGTAATGAAGATTTGGGATCTTTTTGGTTTGAACGGCAGTTTTTAAAAATAATTTCCACGTAACTAAACATGTTTAAACTTCGTATACTGGTAGAATGTGTTTATAAAACATCTTTTTCTCTTGGCTTTATCGAGAAAATTCTATGGTTTGTAAGACATTTGTTGTTTTTTTTTCTCAATTTCTGCAATTTCAACCAATCAATGACGTATATTGAGGTGAAAAACATTCTGTGCCGAATGAATATGTCCCTCGTTTAAGAAACAGATTGGGTTTATTTACATTTCTGAAGAAAAAAAAAAGATACCTTCCCCCCACCCCTAACCCTAAAACAGATTGAAATGCAATAGATCGATTCTAGGGTCATAATTATGGGTGACAATTTCATGACACCGCTAGAAAAAAACTGCCGTTCAAACCGAAAAGATCCAAGATTTGAGTCAATATATTTAATTTCCACAAGAAAAATGTTAAAATGCAAACAGCAAAACTTTCAAAGTCTTGGGTTTCTTACCCCCTCCTCTTTCTACTATCGTAGAATGCACTAGGCTCGCTGTACTTGCAGGAAACCCAAGGTTTTGAATGGGACACTGATTGTATGTTAAATAAACAACGCTACACATTCTACCTATTTCTTTATTACCCACAAGGGGACAAGCAAGGACAGACAAACGGATTAAGTCGATTACATCGACCCCAGTGCGTAACTAGTACTTAATTTATCGACCCCTGAAAGGATGAAAGGCAAAGTCGACCTCGGCGGAATTTGAACTCAGAACGTAACGGCAGCCGAAATACCTATTTCTTTATTACCCACAAGGGGCTAAACACAGAGGGGACAAACAAGTACAGACAAACGGATTAAGTCGATTACATCGACTCCAGTTCGTAACTGGTACTTAATTTATCGACCCCGAAAGGATGAAAGGCAAAGTCGACCTCGGCGGAATTTGAACTCAGAACGTAACGGCAGCCGAAATACCGCAAAGCATTTCGCCCGACGTGCTAACGATTCTGCCAGCTCGCCGCTACACATTCTACCTGCTGGTATTGGGGCATCCTTCCTCGTGTTTGTCACCATGGACATTATGTAGTTGTGTGTTGCATTTAACGAGTGATTATATTAAGGTGCGTTTTGTGTAACTAAGTGCATCAGTGAACAGTTATGCATTTCTATGTATTGATATATCAGTGCATACGTTTCTGTGGTGGGATTGATGGCTTTGTTTTTGTTTTTTGTTATTTTCTTGCTAGATCAAGAGTAAGGGATTCTGTGTGTGTGTGTGTGTGTGTGTTCTGGAGGAATTGAAATGTGTATCTCTCCAGGTAGCTACTTGTGTATGTGTGTGTGTGTGTGAGAATGTGTTCATTAGGATATGTATGTGTATTTGTTATGAACCCATCTCAGTATATACATATATATATATATATATATATATATGGCTGTACAAAATCTTCATAAACAACCCCTTTGAAACCTGGCCATTCTTTCATCTCTCCCTATTCCTCTCCTTTGTTTATGTATTCCCCTCCTCTCCTTCCATTGTTGTCTCCCCTTTCTTTCACACACACACACACACATTTCCCCCCCTTGTTCTTTCTCTCTCTCCCTCCCTCCCTCTTCCTCTCTCCCTCCCCCTCTCTCTCTCTGGTTAAGTTAGTGTTTTTCCTAATTTAAAGCTATTGATTGTCCTGGCTATTTAATAGATTCCATTATATATTCTTCATGGTGGTGGTAGTAGTGTTGGTGGTGGTGGTGTTTGTTATTGTTGATGTGGTCACTATCATTGTTTGTGGTCGTTGTTGTTGTTGTTATTGTAAGTTACTTTTGTTGTCAGACATGTTTTAGCATTATTGTATGTGGTGGAAGGACTGAGGCGGGGGGGGGGGGGTAGTGCAAGATAGTGTGTGTGTGTGTGTGTGTAAATGAGAGATAGTGAATGATAGTTGTGTGTATTTATGTATGTGTGTGTATTTGTGCTTGTATGCAAGGGAAAGACAGAGGAAGTGTAATAACTGTGTGTTTCTGAGAGATGGAGAGCATGTACATGTGTGAAAGGGGGGGAGGAGGAGGAAGGAGGAGTGGAGAACCAAAGGAAGGTGCAAACTGGTAGGCATTCAATGAAGCAGGCTTGAAAAACAGGTTGTGAGGATCAAATCACAAGAATAATTGATTAAAGTAATCAGTCTGTGTCTTTTCAGTCCCTTATCAAGCACTTTTCTCTCCATCACATACTCTGTATGTGTGTGTGTGTGCATGCGTGCGTGCATGTACCTGCATGCATTCGTGTAGATGGGTAGGTTCTGTCTCTCTGAAACAATTTCAAGCTCTTCTGCAGCCCTCAGTGATATCTGATATATTTTAACCCATTGTTTAAAACAGTTATAGGCAAACTTCCAGAAAGTCCCATGGGCCTCATGCAGCTCATGGGACTTTCTGAATGGCAAGCCTAGTAAAAAAAAAGTTGCCTTGAATTCTTTTTTTTTTTTAATTATTATTCTAATTAATGTAGCTCAACATGGAGGAACGTGGCTTAGTGGTTAATGGTGTTGGGCTTATGATTGTAAGATTGTGGTTTCGATTCCTGGACCAGGCGACGCATTGTGTTCTTGAGCGAAACACTTCATTTTCACGTTACTCCAGTCCACTCGGCTGGCAAAAGTGAGTCCTCTTGTGATGGACTGGTGTCCCAGCCAGGAGGGGAATTTACACGCCATGGAAACTGGGGAAACCAGCCCTTATGAGTCAACATGACTTGGGAAGGATCTTTACTCTTTTAGTGTAGCTCACCTGATCAAGAGCCATGTCTCATGTGGCTTGCCTCTTGAAAAAGGTTGCACATGTTTGGTTTAAAATGACAGCAGCAACAATATCATCAAATTAAATAGGGGTCAGTAAAGGGGCAGACCCTACATGGTCATGCAGTCTGTTAAAAATTGCAGTTAAATCTCCCTCAAATCACACCCTGCTATCTTAAAAGTAACATGTTGGATTATGACACATAATGGCAAGATATGGGACTGGTATGCATTAACTGGCACTTCCCAGTGATAAGGTCCAATAGACCAAAATCATATGATATGGAAATTCCTGCAGCCATGGCACAAATTTTGTCTGCTACGCTTTGTGTGTGTGTGTTTTTATGCACCAAGTGACTTCATGAGGGGATCTGTCGAGGTTAATAATGCCGTATTCGATGTTCTAACAAGACATCTATGTTAATTTGGACATTGGATATTGTAGCCTTAGACATATATGTGCTGTATCTGAATTTTGAGGAGGAAAAAATTGTATGGTCTCTGTTTTTTTTATTAACAATTTAGGTGCAGGAGTGACTGAGTGGTCAGAAGCTTGCTTCCTAACCATATGGTTCTGTGTTCAGTCCCACTGCATGGCACCTTGGGCAAGTGTCTCCTGATATAGCCTCGAGCTGACCGAAGCCTTGTAAGTGGATTTAGTAGACAGAAACTGAAAGAAGCCTGTGGTATATGTGTGTGTCTGCGTTTGTCCCCCCACCATTACTTGACAACTGATGTTGGTGTGTTTACGTCCCTGTAACTTAGCTATTCAGCAAAAGAGACTGATAGAATAAGTACTAGGCTTATTAACGAATCTAATTAAGTTCCTCTCCTCATTTCTTGGACATTTTCCTTTCTTTGCTTATACAGTTGATAACCAGAAAATCTTTTTAAATTCTTCCAACCAGTTGAATTATTTCAAATTTCTACCAGAAATTGTTGTTATAGTGATGGTGGTGGTGGTGATGGTTGTGATCATGGTGATGATGGTGACGGGGGTAATCGTGATTATGGAGGTGGTGGTGATGGCAGTGGTCATCATTGTGGTGGTGGAGGTGGTAGGTGGGGATAGCTGATTGACTTCATTCTGATGTAAAAGTATCCCATCCCCTGACCCCCTGTAAAAGCTAAAGGTGTTGTCCTTTCTTCTACCAAACAGTTTAGAGAAGCGATCACATATCTTTAATAGTATTGCTACCCCCCCCCCCACTCACTCAAACCCACCCACCCACACACTCACTCATAAATATATAAAAGCACATACATAGGTGCAGGTGTGATTGTATGGTAAGAGGTTTACTTCCAAACCACATGGTTCCAGGTTCAGTCCCACTGCATGGCACCTTGGACAAGAGTCTGCTACTACAACCTCAATTGGCTCAAAGCCTTGTGAGTTGATTCTATGGATGAAAACTGAAAGAAGCCCGTGTGTGTGTGTGTGTGTCCCATCGCAACTTGACAACTGTTGTCAGCTTGTTTACATTCATGTAACTTAGTGGTTTGACAAAAAGAGACTGTTGGAATAAGTACCAAGCTAAGAAAAAAATGAAGTACTGGGATTCATTAGTTTGACTAAACCATTGAAAGCGTTGCCCCAGCATGGCTGCAATCCAATGACTGAAACCGGTAAAAGATAAAATACACACACACACACACATACTGTATACCACAACAAAACTATTCATATGATAGACAAACTATCACTCACTTATCGAATACAATAATCTATACATGCAACAATGCTGCTAAACACACACATGCATGCACGCACGCATGCACATGCACACATGTCATACACACACACATCTAAATATCACATACGGCATATGCATATTGTAGAGAACATAAAAGGAAAGCTGTTTACGTGAAGCAAGGCTTCACTCATTATCCTGCACAATACACATTCTCTGAGGCAATGTTAGCATGTGTTCAGACACACACACACACACACATACATATTCCTATATACACTATATACACACATGCTCACACATATTGTAGACCACATTAAAAAGAAATCTATATGCCAATCTTCGCTCATTATCACACTGTAATATGCTCAATCTAGGGATGTAGAGTGTTGCTATATATATACATAACTTTCATGGATGGACACACACACACACACTGTCTTACTTACATGCATACATCACAGCATGCATACACACCTATTGTTGACCACAATAAAAAAAAGACATGGTAAACCATCCTTCACTCACTGTCACACTACAACATACTTCATATAGAGAAGTGTTTCTACACACACACACTCACTCTCTCTTTCTCTCATTGTAGACACATCAAGGTTTCCTTTATGTGGTAAACCAACCTTCATTCTCTTAAACTCTCTTAAGACTCAAGAAGTCATGCTGCTTTCTTAGCATCTGGCTTGAACTTTCTTAAGAAGAATTTAAGTATTACAGCAAAAAAGTGTGTGTGTGTGTGTATGTATGTATGTATGCATGCGTTTGGGAGAGGCGCTAAGTCGATTACATCAATCCCAGTACTCAACTGGTACTTAATTTAAGGCGGCAAACTGGCAGAAACGTTTGCACGCCGGGCGAAATGTGTAGCCGTATTTCGTCTGTCGTTACGTTCTGAGTTCAAATTCCTCCGAGGTCGACTTTGCCTTTCATCCTTTCGGGGTCGATAAATTAAGTACCAGTTACGCATTGGGGTCGATATAGTCGACTTAATCCATCTGTCTGTCCTTGTTTCTCTCCTCTGTGTTTAACCCCTTGTGGGTAGTAAAGAAATAGGTACTTAATTTATCGAGCCCCGAAAAGGTGAAAGGTAAAGTCAGCCTCTGCAGAATTTGAACTCAGAACCAGTTAAAGAATAATAACGATTATGAACTTAAGAGTTGGACCACATTTCGGGGGTGGGGAAAGTATATGCCCAGTAATCATAAACCCTATCCCTCACTTCTCACCCCTCAGTTCAAGCCCTCATTTCAGGCTCTCTCTTTACTCTGGAAGGGTAACATTTTAAGTTGTTCTGAGTTGTAATTTGAGCTCAGAATGTAAACGAGTCCCTAGCTAAAATATCCCTGTGGTGCTCAATCCGACACCCTACTTTATGTTTCCAGGTTAGTTTTTAAGTGGTAGACCTGCATCAACTAGTCATTTTATCGATCCAAAAACTGTTCAAATAAAGCACCAGACAGTGTGATGGTGTTGGCGGCAGAGGAGGAGGAGGAGGTGGTGGTAGTGGCAGTGGTCATAGTAGTAGCAGCAGTTTTTTTTCTACTACTATTGTTTTTTTATTTATTTATTTTAAAGAGTTACGAGAGAAGGTATGTTTTATTTTTGTTGCTTGGACAAACACATAAATACACACACACACACACACACACACACATGTATCTTGTATATGTATGCACACACATGTATGTCATATCAACAACTATATGCACACATATCATGTATAAACACACAGATACATACATATATGCTCACACGTGCACACACACATATAACAAACATGCACACAATATCATATATATTACATACATATATACTTATATATATATATATACACACACACACACACATTATGTATGTCATATAAACAACTATATACACACTATGCTCACACACACACACATATAACAAACATGCACACAATATGTATATATTACATACATATATATATATATATATATATACACACACACACACACACATGTATGTATGTCATATAAACAGTTATATGCACACATATATGCTCACACACACACAAGGTTGGGCTTTCAAAATTTTAACGACTTGTTTGCTGAGCTTCAAAATGACTGTATGAATAATTTAAAATTCCACACCATATCACTATAATAGCCACAGGCTCGGTTGTGTGGTAAGAAGCTTGCTTCTTAATCATGTTTCAGGGTTCAGTCCCACTTCGAGCAACCAAAGCCTTGAGTGGATTTGGTTGGCAGAAACTGGAAGAAGCCCACCATAAATAAATTCACACATACACACACATACACGTGTGTATGTATCTTTGTGTCTGTGTGTCCACCGCCACCACCACTTGACAAATGGTGTTGGTGTGTTTACATCCCTTAGCAGTTTGGCATAAGAGGCTGATAGAATAAGTACTGGGGTCAAGTCATTTGACTAAAAATGCTTGAGAGGTAGTGCCCCAGCATGGCCACAGTCTAATGACTGAAACAGGTCAAAAGATAGAAAAGATATATTTTTTTTATTAACAATTTAGGTGCTGGAGTGGCTGAGTGGTCAGAAGCTTGCTTGCCAACCACATGGTTCCGTGTTCAGTCCCACTGCATGGCACCTTGGGCAAGTGTCTCCTACTATAGCCTCGGGCCAACCGAAGCCTTGTAAGTGGATTTAGTAGACAGAAACTGAAAGAAGCCTGTGGTATATGTGTGTGTGTCTGCGTTTGTCCCCCCACCATTACTTGACAACCGATGTTGGTGTGTTTACGTCCCTGTAACTTAGCTATTCAGCAAAAGAGACTGATAGAATAAGTACTAGGCTTACAAAGAATACGTCCTGGGGTCGATTTATTTGACTAAAGGCAATGAAGTAAAAGAAAAAGAAAAGAATTACATTATATTAAGCATGGCTGCATGGTTAAGAATTTCACTTCCCAACCACATGGTTTTTGGTTCAGTCCCACTCCATGGCACCTTTGACATATGTCTTCTACTATCGCCATGGGCCAACCACAACTTTCTGCTTAATCCAGAGAATGGATTTGATTGATGGATTTGAGATGTTTTCCCTGTGGGAAGACTTGATATTCTCAACTATAAGTACAGGCATGGTTATGTGGTAAGAAGCTTGATTCCCAACCACTTGGTTCAGGGTTCATTCCCACTGTATGGCACCTTGGGCAAGTGTCTTCTGCTATAGTCTTGGGCTGACCAAAGCCTTATGAGAGGGTTTGGTTAGACAAAAACTAAAAGAAGCTCACTGTGTGCGTACATACACGTGTGTGTGTGTACGTGTGTATGAATGTCTTTGTTGTCCCTCCACACACACACATGTTGGTTTGTTTAAACCCCCATAACTTAGTGGTTCAACAAAAGTGACTGATAGCATAAGTCCCTGCCCTAAGCAAAAAAAAAAGGGGGACTGTGGTTGATTTCTTCGATTATACTCTTTAACACCGTGCCCCATCAAGGCCGCAGTCCAATGAGTGAAACCAGTAAAAGCTAGAAGATAAAAGATCTGTTGACCTCGTTTTCTAATGCTGTTGTGTATTTGATAGTATTTCAATGTGGTCTTTGGGTTTTGACCTCTGCCAGAAACTCTGTTGATTTGTCTGTTTAATATCAATTCACTGATTCGCCGGGAGAATAACTTGTTTATTTTGGCCAAACTTTACCCTTCTATTGTATGACTGGGTGTGTGTCTGATTATCTGAATGTGTGTATATGTCATGTACATGTGTGTATATGTCATGTGCATGTGTGTATATGTCATGTACATGTGTGTATATGTCATGTACATGTGTGTATATGTCATGTACATGTGTGTATATGTCATGTGCATGTGTGTATATGTCATGTGCATGTGTGTATATGTCATGTGTATGTGTGCATGTGTATGATGATGTGTGTGTGTGTACGTACATGCATATGTGTGCATCTGTATGGTGTGTATGTGACTGTATGTACATACATAAATGTATGTGAGAGTGTGTGATGTATAAGTCATGTGTTTGCCATGTTATGTCAATCTGCTTAAGCTTGGATCAAATCCATGAACCTCCATTTTGCATGCATTTGCTCTCTCTCTCTCACACACACACAGTTAATTTAGTAGATGGAAGCTTTTAGACTACTGGTATGTGTGTGTGTGTGTTTCTTCCTTCATTTTGACATCCGCATGATGATTTTAAACCAGACTCCCCTTTCATACAAGCTGTGTCATTCATTTGCAATTTTTATAAAAATAAATGCAGCCACTGAAACAGTCATTGCTTGAAGAGCTAGAGACCATCACCTTGCTTGGAATCTGGTGAGGATTGCTGGGAGCAAGTGCCTTTGGTCATAGAAACCCTGCTTCAACAAGTTTTCACTGATTCATGCAAGCATAGAAAAGTGGACTTGAAAACAATGACAGTGTATTTACTTTGTTTGTTTCCATGTCAAGTTGAAAAATTGTGTTTCTTTATATTGAACTGTATTATTGTGCATCTGTTTAATTTGTAAGGTTTTTTTCCCCCAATCTGGTTGTGTCTGGCGTGTTTTATGTCTTCAGGCATTTTACTGCAATGTATGCTACTTCAGTTATGTTTAAAATTAGTGAAACATGCCAAAGGAGTGGTATTATGGGTTAAGTCCACTGAAACTACATTGATTCTGTACTCCATAGCTGACGAGTTGTTTGCCCTGTCCATTTATCTTCCTTTTAATCATTTCCATGTTCTCTCACTGATATTTACACACAAACACACAAGTAATAAAATAGTACATTGCTTTTTTCTTTTTCTTGTTTATCTTTTACAGATCTCATAGCTGTTGAAACACCATGTCTATTGTATACAGCAGATAGCAGATACTATGATATAAACTACAAAGTCTATTTTACATTTGTTAAAACAGTATCTGCAGAAAAGAAGCAAATTCCAAGATAACACCAAAATCTTTTTGAAGACTATTTTTTGAATTGTTTTACAATTTTTTTGTCTTTCTGCCATTCCTTCCTTCCTCTAAAGTCTTTATTTTTGGGAATATCTGTATGGTCCCATACAATTTGATATCCCTGCCACTTCTTTCTCCCTTGTGTCATTGTTATGTGTCTTATAAACACATTGGAGCTGCTGGGATTCATAAACACAGTCCTTAGTGTCCTTAGCATTCATTGATGCAGTCAATGTTGCCATTAGTATTCACTAACACAGTCGATGGTGTCATTAATGTTCACTGCTATTGTTAGTATCCACAGATACAGTCATCAGTCTCATTAGTATTCACTTACATAGTCTTTGGTATTGCTGGTATGCACTGACAGTCTTAAGTCTAGAAATATGGCAGGCAAGAAAGAGACTGCTGCAGAGAAAGGCGGCAAGGCTGACCTATTGGATTTGGCCAGATCTGAGGAACTGCCTCAAAGCTCTGAGATCAACAGCAATGAACTGTCCAATTCCTCAAAAAGCAAGGTGGTCAGGCCGATGGACATTGATATCCAGAATGAAAGCAGCTACTACAATACGTTACTTGGCGCACACAGAAACAATGGTGCCAGATGCAAGACCAAAAAACTCAAACAGACTCAGTTAATATGCACAAAAAAGGGGCTCTCTATAGCCATGCTTGATAATAATTCCCAGTTTGGCAAGGACCCTAATATAACCCTCCATTTCACCGACAACAATTTGGCCAATGATAATTCTGTATGCAACACTCAGGAGAACGCCAATACATCTCTCAGAGCTAACAACTGCCAACCAAAACTCTTAATGCAATCTTCATCTTTAGACAACCGAGATAGTGACAAACCAGTCGACACAAACATTTCAGAATGGTTCGTGTGTTTCATCTGTAATACTCCCAAAAATTCAGCTGAAGAACTTCAAATCCACATCAATAAAGATCATTTCGATTCTCGTTCAGAAGAAAAACGGCAAGACGACAATTTCACAACTTGCTTTCTCTGCAAACGGCAGCTAAATTCTGTTCCAGAACTTCAAGTACATATCAATCGAGACCATTTTGATTCTCCAGTAAAACCGATTGGAACCGATATTTCAGAGGCAATTGCTACAAAAGTGGCTGACAAAGACAACAAACTTGTTTGTATTGATTCAGAGTTTGGACATTTTGCTTTAACCAAAGATGGTAAGGGATATTTTTGGTATCTTTTCTCTCTGATTCAATTAAATATCACAACCTTCAACTAGTGTATGCTAGTTTTAGAGACCCTGAGTAGCTTCTTCTCCCTTTGATTAAGCCCTGCAAAAAAATACTAAATAAATTCAAAACTGTATATTAGAAATATCTATTTGGTAAACCTCTTGTCCTCCCAAGCTGCCTTTCGTTGGGATGGAACTATGCAACAATTATTACTAGCCACAGAATTTGGTTGGCATGTCTGCACCAGGCTCCATTTGTCTGTCCTGGCTTGGTTTCTACAGCTGGATGCCTTCCTAATGCCAACCACTTTACAAAATGGACTGGGTGCTGTGTCCGTGGCACCAGCTCACTGGTGTTTTTTACATGGCACCAACACCAGTGGGGTTGCCAAATAATTTGCAAGACGAAAGAAGGTGTGATACTACAGGAAGTGTCTTTGTGCCAGGTGAGAGGTTAGCATATAATAAAGGGATAGAGATAGGTGTTTTGCTGTAGAGGAAAAGAGAGAGATCACTTCAATATATATGCATTATTTTTTTAGATAAGCAATATGGAATAGTGTGTATCTGTATGGACATGTTTCTCTTTATGTATGTATATGATGCCAATCTTTTTTTTCCAAAAACAGAGCAGAATGACAGATTGATTGCAGAGATGCTTCAGAAAGAATTTGATGAAGAAATTGAATTTCGGAAATTGCAGGTATGTTATTATTGTTGTTGTATTTTTTTGTGTTGACCATTCTATGCTTCCCATTGAAAATTCTTGATATTTTTGCTGCAGTACAACTGCTCTGGTGCCATTGTACTTCAACTGATGTAGTAGCAGAACTATGTTATTTAAAGCAATTATCACCTCATTCACATTTGTTAAGTAAAAGAGGCCCTTCTTTGTGACATAATTCTTAATGAATTTATCCAGATTCTTGATTATTTTCAAATATATATTCTTAGAAATATGCTCAGAAAATGGTCAGTGAATGAGACAAGATTCTTCATAATGACTGTATTAAATCAGTGTGTGCATAAACTGGGAAGAAAGGAAGACGCAGAAGATATATTGAGATTTATGTAGGAATTACTGCAACCATCATTTGAAATCAAGAGTGACTTAGCAGAGTGTACCATGCTCTCAATAACAATAATTATTTTAGGTGTCTGTGTAGTCACATACTACTTACTTGTACTTGTGGTGACATTCACCCTGGGTGGGTTGAGTCGGCTTCTACCACCCTCGAGGCATCTTGAAGAAGTTGGAAGAAGTTTCGTGGGAATATGTGGATTTCACAAGCAGTCCCCAACAATCCCGCATGTAGAGGCATCCTGTTTGCCGCAGATTGTCCGCAGACACAGGGACAGAACGACTGAGGAGCCACCGGTTGCCGAAACAGACACTCCGAGGATTTTCCCCAGAGCCCCGTCTGCTGGGTTGTGGCCTAATACCACTTGGTGTCAGACCAATCTGCCTTGGGTGGCCCTACCAGGAACCAAAGTTCCTGACGGCATAGCTCTGACACTAATCATTGCCAGCATCCCCACCACGGTGAGGAGGGCCCCTTTGATTCCTGTTTTATTCCAGTGGACCTCCTATAGCCATTCAGAGTTTAAAAATTACTTTCATAGATGCTCCTTTCAAAATTCTTACTTTATCTCTCATTTCTCAAATATTCACTAATGTAGGTTTGCCGTAACACTCTCTGAGAGAACATGTTTTTGTGGCCAGAAACATGTTGAAGAGAAAGAAACCTAATCCTGTCTAAAGCAAAATTTTTCCACGGACCCTTAAGGTACTGCTGGAGATTCCCAATTTACTATTTTGTTTCTGTGGTTCTCCCAAAATCTTATATGGACCCCCAACTGAGAACCACTGGTTTATATAATAAAATTATGCCACTGCTCATTTCAGTGGTTACAACACACAATGTCAGAATTTCTAAATACACTCAAGAACAGATAACAAACTAGGACAGTGATTTATTTCAATACAGTGATTGGTTTTTGATTAAAAAAAACTGGGGAGGAAAAGAACAAAAAATCTAAATGCTAAACCAACACATTGTTGAATCACCAAGATATTCAGTAAATATTTTTCACAAATCTATGATTTAATTAGAAAGATATTTACTTAGAATGCTCTAGATTAGTGCTGAGATAAGGCGAGATAATTATTCATCTACAGTTTTATTTGTTTATTCTTTTACTGGTTTCAATCATTGGGCTGTGGCCATGCTGGGGCACCCGCCACAATAGTTTCAGTCAATTCTACCTACTTTAGTGCTCATATTTTAATCTGGTTTTTATTTTAACAATGTTTCTCTTTATCAAATGGTTGAGATCCTCCATTTTTTTTTTTTTGGCATAAAAAACACACCTCAATACAGTTGCATACACAAATCAAGAATTTCATACATTCATGCATGCACACACACACACACAGGTCTACTTATCTATGCATGTATTTGTATGTGTGTGTGTGACCATCAAGCATATAGATGGGGTTATAATCCCAAGTTGTATCTTCATGAAGCACATTTGCATGTTCACAGTAAACAAATGTTTGTACGTAGATGTTTTATTTTAAATGACACATACATAGCATTTGAAATTTACAATATAAATTTATTTATTCATATTTATGTACTTTCAGAGCAGCTTCTCATAATATAATTCTAAGATGAAGCATGCATATATGTGTAAATGTACATGAATATATGTAGAAGTGTATGTGTGTATCTATATATATATGTGTGTTCTTGTGTGTATGTATGTATACACACACACACTATATTTTGTTCTACATCAGATATTATTTTATAGCATATACCTACTACTATGCCACTCCGTCGGTTACGACAATGAGGGTTCCAGTTGATCCAATCAATGGAACAGCCTGCTCGTGAAATTAACGTGTAAGTGGCCAAGCACTCCACAGACACTTGTACACTTAACGTAGTTCTCAGGGAGATTCAGCATGACACAGAGTGTGACAAGGCTGGCCCTTTGAAATACAGGTACAACAGAAACAGGAAGAAAGAGCGAGAGAAAGTTGTGAAAGAGCACAGCAGGGATTCCCCCCACCCCGCCGGAGCCTCGTGGATATTTTGGTGTTTTCGTTCAATAAACGCTCACAATGCTCAGTCTGGGAATCAAAACTGTGATCCTATGACCACAAGTCCACTGCCCTAACCACTAGGCCATTGCACCTCCACATAGCATGTACCAATGTGTTGAACAACTACAACACTATACACACGAGGCCTGCACACATATACACACGTATGTATGTATACATTCATACTTACATATACACACAGATACATGTGCATGTATACATACACACATAAATGCACAGTCAGTAAACTCCCAAGTTGGGTGGTCTCCATGTTTAATCTGTGAATATTGGTTTCTTTGAAGGACATGTATGGTATGACAGAGAGAGGTAATTACAAGAAGCAGTTCCATTCGAACCTCAGCCAGGCTGTACAGAGAGGGCAGATCAGTAGCTACGAATATCACATGTATACATCACAGATGTCCGAGTCTCAGTTGACAGGCATTGATGATGGAGTTTCTTGCACTAAAGGTAAAAAAAAACAAAACAAAAAGACCACAGATTTACCGTTTTCCCTTTTGCTCACATGTTGATTGTTGTTGTCTATATTATACAGTACTGGATCAATTATATTGGCAAGCTTGGAACCAGAAATGTCCCAGATTTCTAGATTTTCTGGTTTTCTGGAGACAGTCTAAATCATCATCATCATCGTTTTACGTCCGTTTTCTATGCTAGCACGGGTTGGACGGTTCAACCAGGGTCTGGGAAGCCAGGAGGTTGCACCAGGCTCCAGTCTGATCTGGCAGTGTTTCTACGGCTGGATGCCCTTCCTAACGCCAACCACTCTGTGAGTGTAGTTGGGTGCTTTTTATGTGCCACCAGCACAGGAGCCAGAGGAGGCTGGCAAACAACTATGATCGGTTGGTGCTCTTTACATGTCACCGACACGGACGCCAGTCAGGCAGCGCTGGCATAATATGATGTCTAATACAAAAGAGTCTCACTGAGCTTATAGCCTGAATAGACTCCAATACAGTAGAAATGTTTAAATACATAATTAAAATATAAAATAAACTGTGAAAAGTAAAGAACTAAATTGCATTTCACAGATTCCAATTCATACATTTCTAAAGATGGATTTGTTTGATATTCATTAATCCACTTAAAATTCGTAGAATCTATCAAACTGTTCCATGTATACAGGATAATGTTTATAGGATGAAATTTAAATGAAGAAAAAAATATGATTTTACTTAACAGTTACAGGTACAAATTAATACGATTCTAAAACAGAGTATGTTTTAGTCTTTTTAATCTACTAAATTAACCAACTTCAAAAACAGGGTCTCTTTACTCAATACGGAGTACAGTATGTTGCACACTGTTACCCAATGTTCGGGAATTCCGGATTTCTGGAAGCTGGATAAGACGTCCAGTACTGTATCGTTGTACTTGACTGTAATCTGTTGTGAGATCTTCATTAGAAGTGGTAGATAACTCCTGTTATCCTGTTACTCTAGATAACAGGAGTTACCTGCCACTCCTGTAGTATGTACTCAGCGGAGCTCTGAGTATATCAACGACCAAAGGATTTTGGATATAATCAAAGGGTTTTTCTCTCTCTCTCTCTGACTCTGTCTGTCTGTCTGTCTGTCTTTCTCAAATTGTGTAATATATGTTAGTGAAATGTGGAAGTGGGGGAATGTTTGCAAAGAGTTATGAGGAATGTGTGGGTTAATGTGTGTATATCTAAGGTTTTGCTGTATGTCAGTAAAATACAAACAGCAAATGTAAAGAAGTATATGAATTGTGTGTGTGTAATTACTTGGGTATAACTTCTGACTCCTGCAGCAGTTATACCCATGCTGTTAATCAATGTAGTTTATATATCAAACTAGAAGATTACACGTGGTTATAAAAAATTTTTAAATACATAATTTGTAACAAAATTCGAATTGCTATTGCAAAAGAAAATATGGCCAAAACGGATTTGGCAGGCAAAGTGTTATGCAAACAGATTTGATAAAAACAGTGGCACAGTACTTAGATGTGTTCAATATTAAAAGGAAATATGATGTAATAATGATTTAGATTTTGTTGTTCCTTGGCAGGGTCATTATGCCAATAATAAACACACACACTGTTTCACTTTCACTTCTTTGCTGTTTGCGACCTCTTCAATGACAAGCTTTCGCTACTCCAGGTCAGCATCAGATTTGTCTTTTAGTGTTAACATTTATATAAATCCCTGTGATACAAAATCCGTTTCCACCCACAAGTTCACATCAAAACTCTTGTAAACCAAATACGAAAGCAAAATGTTTTACTTTATTGTTATTCTTTTTTTGTAGGGATCATCGTAGCATTACGGGAATATTACAAGCAACACAGCAAAAACAAAGATGTTTGGTTATGCTCAGATGTCGACCATTATGGAGGTTCGTTTGGAGATACTGGATGGGGATGCGGATACCGAAATCTGCAGATGATGCTTTCCAGCCTGGTCAAAGAGCCCGTTTATGAGAACTTGCTCTCCGATGACTACAAATGTACCTACCTTGTTTTTATACTAATTTATTCTTATTGATATTGTTACAATTGTTGTTATTGTTATGGGGGTGAGCTGGTAAAATTGGTAACACTCTGGACAAAATGCTTAGCAGCATTTCATCCGTCTTTATGTTCTGAGTTCAAATTCCATGACGGTTGAATTTGCCTTTCATCCTGATGGGGTCGGTGAAATAATACCAGTCAAGTACTGGGCTCAATGTAATTAACTTCCCCAAGACTTCAAAAACTGATGGCCCTATGCCAAAGTTTCAAACTATTATTATTTTTAAGGCGGCGAACTGGCAGAATCGTTAGCACGCCGGGCGAAATGCTTAGCGCTATTTCATCTGCTGTTACATTCTGAGTTCAAATTCCACCAAGGTTGACTTTGCATTTCATCCTTTCAGGGTCGATTAAATAAGTACCAGTTACGCACTGAGGTCGATATAATCGACTTAATCTGTTTGTCTGTCCTTGTTTGTCCTCTCTGTGTTTAGCCTCTTGTGGGTAGTAAAGAAATAGGTATTTCGCCCGTCGCTTCATTCAAATTCCATTGAGGTTGACTTTGCCTTTCATCCTTTTGGGGTTGATAAAATAAGAACCAGTTGAACACTGGGGTCAATGTAATTGATTCATTCCCTCCCCAGCAAATGGCTGCCCTTGTGACAAAATTTGAAACCATTATTAGTATTGTTATTATGGCGGTGAGCTGGCATAATTGTTAGCATGCTGGATGAAATGCTTAGCAGTTTTTCACTCATCTTCACATTCTGAGTTCAAATTCCTCTGAAGTTAACTTTACCTTTTATCGTTTTGGAGTCGATAAAATGAGTACCAGTCGAGCACTGGGGTCGATGTAATTGACTTAACCCCTTCCCCAAAATGGCTGCTCTTGTGGCAAAATTTGAAACCATTATTATTATTATTATCATCATCATTATTAGAAACATTAGCACGCCGGGCGAAATGCATAGCCGTATTTCGTCTGCCCGCTACGTTCTGAGTTCAAATTCCACCAAGGTCGACTTTGCCTTTCATCCTTTTGGGGTCAATAAATAAAGTACCAGTTACACACTGAGGTCGATGTAATCGACTTAATCCCTTTGTCTGTCTTTGTTCATCCCAACTATGTTTAGCCCCTTGTGGGCAATAAAGAAATATAATTATTATTATTATGAAGGCAGTGAGTTGGCAGGAGCATTAGCACACCAGACAAAATACTTAGCAGCATTTCTTCTTGCTCTACGTTCTGAGTTCAAATTCCACTAAGGTCCACTTTGCATTTTATCCTTTTGGTGTCAATAAAATACGTATCACTCAAGCACTGGGGTCGATGTAGCTGTCTCCTCCAAAATTGCTGGCCTTGTGCCTTTTGTAGAAAGATTCATTATTATTATTGTTGCTGTTGTTGCAACAGTGTAACAAATTTCTTCAAGCTTGCTTTCCCATGACTGCAGCTGGGCAATTTTTGTCTGTTATTCATATATTTTCATATTTAATACAATATATCCACACATATACACACATCATCCAGACATTTATATATTTATATAACTCTATATTTTTTGCTTGTTTCAGTCATCAGACTGCTGCCATGCTATGGCACCACCTTGAAGAATTCTTTTTAGTCAAAAACGAATCGACTGCAGTTCTTTTTTTATATCGGTTGCTTCATTTATTACAACCTCATGACTATTTCTGACATTTGCAGCAAAGAATGGTCTGGTGGCATCGATAAAACGGTTGCAACAGCTGATTGAAAGGGCTTGGCAGCATGGGTTTGACCAGCAAGGGGCTGAACAATTGGGCAATAAACTGGTGGACACAAGGAAATGGATTGGAGCCACAGAAATTGTTGCTATGCTGTCTTCATTGAAGTTCAAGTAAGTTAAATGGCTTCTACGTTTTTTTATCTTGTTCCGGTCACTGGAATTGGACAGTGGCCCTGCTGGAGCACCACCTTGGCATATTTGCTTGAACGAATCAAAAACGGTGCTTATCTTTGGTGTCTGGTGCCTATTCTTTCGCACTCTTTTGCCAAACTGCTATGCTGCAGGGATGTAAACAAACCAATATCAATTGTCAATTGGGGACAATCACACACAGGAACACACACACACAGGAACACATACACACACACACAGGAACACATACATACATATACACACACACACACACACACAGAGGAATACACACACTCGCACACGTGCCAGAACGTGCACTTGAATGCACACACAGATACACACGAATGCATGCACACAATGCACACACACTAGTGTATGTACATACATGCAGACACAAATACACAGATATACACACACTCACATGCACATGTGTACAGACACACACACACATATGCATACAGACATAATGTATATTTGAACCATTTCTGGTTTTCCCATGGACAGGTGCCGTTTGATAGATATCCATTCTCCAACTGGACAGCCAGAGACACACCCTAGAATGTTCCAATGGATTCGAGATTTCTTCAAAAGGAAGGATTACCACGAGTTTCGCTCCCCTCTCTACTTACAGTATCAAGGTAAGCCGTGTGTCACCTTCACAACCGACATCAACTCCACCTTATTGTCCATCCGTTTAAGTGGCAAGCATGTATGTCCATATGTTTAGGTATGTCCTGGGTATGACTTGAAGCTGCATCCAATTAGACCAGAAGTTTCAGGGTTTTGAGGAATGTGAAACCCCCTTTTAACTGCTATTGTGCCCAGGTCTACTCTGACCCAAAATAGTAGCAACTGTTAGGGGCCCAGCTATAGGCTAACTAGTATATCGACTAAGCCCTGCCTTGTCTTCCTTCCTTCGTCAGATCCAGAACGGCATCTGTTCTTGCATCTGGCAGCTACCTTGGTCACACACCCTCTCTGTCTGTCCAACATCCAGCAGCAAGTTTTGTGTTTTGCACTTTAATTAGCTACATGAGGACAAAAGCAAGGGGGCCGGCTGTGAAGGCACCTCACTACATACCATGGATGTGGCAACTTGTCCCTGACCCTAGTCATCCTGGATCTCCTTACCTCTGGACCAGCCACAGAGAAGTTAAGTTGTGTGGTGAAGGATTGGGTGCCTTTCTCATCACTGGAAACGAATCCGTACACGTCGATCCATTCAGTCTGTATGTCTGAGCATTAAACAGTATTTCTAAGCAGATGCATAGAGGTTAGTGCAATGACAGGCACGTGAGACTGATTGGAAAGGGAGGGAAGGAGGAAGATGTAAGCGGGGTTGTGGAGTCGAAACACAAAACTTCAGCTCTGACTCCTCTACTATTGGCACCTCGTGACTCTGACTCCTCTTTATATAATTAAGTGATTGTGGTCTACATATCTCATAAAGCTTAGGCATACACTTGTACTTTGAGTCAGCCTATATCTTATAACTGGTTTGTATTAAAGAAGAAAGATGTTGTGAGTGGGAGTCGGGGTTGGCATAGTTTTTCCGACTCTAGTTACTCCTTAATTGTTTCCAACTCTGACTCCACAGCCTTGGATGTAAGGGGTTTGTTGTGAGACTGATTAGCATAAGCAGAATGCAGGTTGGCATGGCTGTGTGGTAAGAAGTTTGCATGCCAACCATGTGGTTTTGGGTTCAGTCCTACTGAATGGCACAAGTTTAAAACATTTTTTTTTTATTATTGCTCCCAGCCAACCATAGCCTTGTGAGTGGATTTGGTAGAGAGAAACTGAAAGAAGCCCTTCCTGCTGCTACATCTTAGATGTAACCCTACGTTAAGGATCAGCAGTATCTTTGCTCACAACTACATAGGCAACTAAAAGAATTTTTAAAAGTATGCTCCATGTTTGTAAGTCATGTTTGAATGTTTGAATTGAACCCATGACATTTTGAGTGGTAGCCAAATACCTTAACCACTCAGCCACATTGATGGATTCAGGCTGCATCTGTTGGATGTGTGATGGACGTCATAATTGTCTTGGGGTGTTGTAGGGTTTTGGAATTCTATGCATGTTTTCTAATATTATATCTCTTTTGTCTTTTTATTTTTTAAATTTTTTAGAAATTTCCTACTCGTTAAGGACTTGATGGGCTTAGTCACACAAACTGACCCCAGTACTTGTTTTAAGTCTGGTCCCTATTCCCTCAATCTCCTAGTGCTGGAGTGCTAAGCTGCAGAGACATAAACAAACCAACATGGGCTGTCAAGCAGTTGGTAGGAGACAAACACAACATAAATAAAATACGCATGCACACACACACACACACACACACACGTATTCACGCACACACACGCACATACACACGCATCCACGCACTCATACACACACATACATATACAGAAATATATGCCAGCCTCGCCTGGTACCTGTGCAGGTGGCACGTAAAAAGCACCCACTACACTCACGGAGTGGTTGGCGTTAGGAAGGGCATCCAGCTGTAGAAACATTGCCAGATTAGACTGGGCCTGGTGCAGCCTTCTGGCTTCCCAGAACCCCGGTCGAACCGTCCAACCATGCTAGCATGGAAAGCGGACGCTAAACGATGATGATGATATGTATCCAGCATTAAAGGCAGTGCTCCAATGTGGCTGCAGTCAAATGACTGAAACAAATAAGACTACACACATACATACATGATGGTGGGCTTCTTTCAGTCTACCACCAGAGGGCAAGGTACTTGCCTAAGGGGCCTTACAGTGGAACTAAACTGAAAACCATGTGGTTGCAAACCACTGTCACTACCCCACTTTTTTTGTTCATTGTTTTCTATTTTCTGAAGGTAATTCTCCTTGATCTCTATCTCCAGGTCATAGTCAGACAGTGATAGGGGTTGAGACTTCTCGACAGACAGGTGCCATTACATTATTGATATTGGACCCGGCCAGTAGTAAGTCCCACATGAAGAAACTCAAAGCCCAGACGACGCCAGCCTTGATGCAGCCCCTACGCAAATACTTAAGCAACATGACTAAAGACCAATACCAGATTGTCGCAGTCATTGGAACCCTCAGTGACCAAGAATGGCACGTTAGTAGATTTATTTGTTCTTGTTTTGTGAATGTGGGTATAAATCTGTGTGTGTGTGTGTATTTGCACGTATGCACACATTACAGGAATGGTTTCCCTGCAGCTGTGATACCAGTGCCGGTGGTATGTAAGAAAACCATCCGAACGTGGCCGTTGCCAGCACCGCCCCGACTGGCCTTGTGCCGGTGGCATGTAAAAAGCACCATCCTATCGTGGCCATTTGCCAGCCTCGTCTGGCACCTGTGCCGGTGGCACGTAAAAGCAGCCACTACACTCACGGAGTGGTTGGCATTAGGAAGGGCATCCAGCCGTAGAAACAATGCCAGATCAGACTGGGCCTGGTGCAGCCTTCTGGCTTCTCAGACCCCAGTTGAACCGTCCAACCCATGCTAGCATGGAAAGCGGACGCTAAACGATAATGATGATGATTATGGTCAACTCCCAACCCAGGCCACAGCAACAAAGTCCAAACACCACACTTCTCAATCCATCATCATTGCCTCAATGTCCTGGATACATCCCAAGCCTGTGTCTGCAATCAAGTTGACAATGATTTCCTCATCTTTCATCACCATGAAGTGGGTTCCACAGGACTCATTGAGCTGTTTCCAGTTCATGGTGGCACATGCAGTGACCAGAGTGTTGCAGCTGTCTTCCCATTGAATTTTGTCAACTGACACTTTACTCTGCTAGTCCCCTGCTCTCTCAAGCTTAACCTTGAATTATAAAGCCTGTTTAACCCCAATAAGGCGGGGCGAGCTGGCAGAAACGTTAGCACGCCGGGCGAAATGCGTAGCTGTATTTCGTCTGTTGCTACGTTTTGAGTTCAAATTCCGCCGAGGTCGACTTTGCCTTTCTTCCCTTCGGGGTCGATAAATAAAGTACCAGTTTCGCACTGGGATCGATGTAATCGACTTAATCCCTTTGTCTGTCCCCTCTATGTTTTTCCCCTTATGGGTAGTAAAGAAATATATTTAACCCCAAGTGGTTGGCTGGAAGGAGCAGGTTCACATAACATTAGGGCATATGCACATACTAATGGACCTGTGTGATACATTCCTCAGAGTCCCGCTTTCCTTGATAATATTTAAATATTCTTGCTTCATTCAAAGCTTAAATTTTTCCAAAGACTTGTCTCATTAGCTCTGTGTCTCTCTCTCACCCTCATTTGAGAAGATTGTCAGCCATAGAAACTCTACGTTAAAAGATGAAAATGGTTTAGCTTTGGGATCTTTTCGGTTTGAACAGCAGTTTTTTCTATAACAGCAGTTTTTTCATATAAAATTGTCACCCATAATTATGACCCTAGTATCGATCTATTGCATTTCAATCTGTTTTAGGGTTAGGGGTGGGGGGAAGGGTATCTTTTTTTTCTTCAGAAATGTAAATAAACCCAATCTGTTTCTTAAACGAGGGACATATTCATACGGCACAGAATGCTTTCACCTCAAGAGACGTCATTGACTGGTTGAAATTGCAGAAATTGAAGAAAAAAACAACAAATATCTTACAAACCATAGAATTTTCTCAATAAAGCCAAGAGAAAAAGATGTTTTATAAACACATTCTACCAGTATACGAAGTTTAAAAGTGTTTAGTTACATGGAAATTATTTAAAAAAACTGCCGTTCAAACCGAAAAGATCCTTAGCTTTGTTCTGAAGTAATTTCAGAAGTTAAAACCGCAATGGCCAAATTTGCTTCAGAGCAAAGCTAGTTAATTGTATTCAAACACGCGCTCCCCATAGTGGTTCTTGGTATTGCAAGGGAGATAATCATTTGCGTGTGTGCGTTTTATGTGTACAGAATTTAAGTAATTATCTGCATACAAGTGTGTGTATATATATATATATATATAATATATATATATATATATATATATATATATGTATGTATTGTTCCGAATTTGGGTGAATGTGTATAGAATAATATATCAGTTGAATAAAGTTAAAACATAGTCTGGTTTTAACGTTTTTTATTATGGCATTTTAACAAAACCAGCGCTTTCAAACATACATAGTGTTCCCATCGGATTTCAAATGTGTTTAACTGACAGTTGAGTCCTTGACAACTTTGGTACCTCTTGGAATGCTCCAACCAACTGAATTTTTAGAATACCTTCTAAGAGGTACTAAAGTTGTCAAGGACTCAACTGTCAGTAAAACACATTTGAAATCCGATGGGTACACTATGTATGGAAAGCGCTGATTTTGTTAAAATACCGTAATAAAAAACGTTAAAACCAGACTGTTTTAATTTTATTCAATTAATATATATATATATGTGTGTGTATATATATATGTGTGTGTGTATATAATATGTGTGTGTATATATATATGTGTGTGTATATGTATATATGTGTGTGTATATGTATATATGTGTGTGTGTATATATATATGTGTGTGTATATGTATATATGTGTGTGTGTGTATATATATGTGTGTGTATATATATGTGTGTGTATATATATGTGTGTGTGTATATATATGTGTGTGTATATATATGTGTGTGTATATATATGTGTGTGTATATATATATATGTGTGTATATGTATATATGTGTGTGTATATGTATATATGTGTGTGTATGTATATATGTGTGTATATGTATATATGTGTGTGTATATGTATATATGTGTGTGTATATGTATATATGTGTGTGTGTATATGTATACATGTGTGTGTGTATATATACGTGTGTGTGTGTATATATATGTGTGTGTGTATATATATATATATATATATATATACACACACACACACTTAGGTATATACACTCTGAATTTAAGTTTCTTTTGTTAAGTTTTCATTTCTTACGCTCACCTTCATTTCTTACGTTCACCTTTGTCTGCTAACGAAATTAATTACTGTGTAACAAGTTCCGACTACAATTATGTTTAAATGAATACCTGTATACACTTTTTTTTTTATTATTCACTGTTGCAGGCTAGCAAGACTTTAAAATCCGAGAAACTCACTTGAAATTATACATTGACCATCACGACTACCACCACCACCAAAAACCACCACCACCTCCTCTAACACCAGCCAACACCAATGTCACTATGGCTAATAACTGCTAAAACCACCACCACCACCACCGACCTCCAACACCTTGTTATTGTTTTTGTTATGTTTTCCTTATTATTATTATTATTGTTGTTGTTTGTTTGTTTGTTTTTGACAACTTCTGCCTCTGCACACCGAATCTACAACTTTCCACCTATTTGCCTTCTCTTCGATGTCCGTCACTCAACACAAATATAAAATGGATGGAACGAACTTAACATAATGAAATAAAACTGAAATAAAACATATGGTTAATTTATTTTGTATCTCTATTTGCTGAACATTAGCGTCAGCAACCGTTCGTTCCAATGGAACTAATCACTGGTCTGGTTGACTGTTGTTTTCAATATATGCCGAAAGTTACAAGGGAGTGTCTGTAGCTCGGTGCAGAACAAATATCAACAGGAGACTTCATTAAAAAAAAAAATGGAAAAAGGAAAAAAAACTAGTATATTATTTATATATAATTTTTGCATCTTGGTTTCTTGCTGATGTTTACATCCATTGCATAAATATACATATGTATGTACAAATATATATATATGTGTATGTATATACATAGAAATAAATCATATGAACATATACGTGCATATGTATAAATGCATGCATATGTGTATGTGTGTTTGTATATACATATATATATATATCTAGATGTGTGTGTGTGTGTATATATATATATACACACACGCACGCGTCTCTGTGTGTGTAAATATATATGTATGTATATGTATGCATGTACATTGGGCTTTCGCACTGTTCCCTTCTACCAAATTCCACATGCAAGACATTGGTAAACTCCCAAAGGTTACATATGGTAGAAGACACTTGCCCAAGGTGCTGTGCAATGAGATTGAACCTAAACCTGTAATGATTGCAAAGAGAATTTTTTTAACCAAAACAGCCATGTCTGCACCCATTCCATTGTTTTTTTTCGTTTTTTTTTTCTTTCTGACCCTCCCCACCTCTCCTTGTGCTAATTATTCTGTGATAAAACCTGCAATTTACTTCTGAACAATACATTTTACATTTTACCACATGTATTCATATTGTTGTTGTTATTCTGAAAGTTTTTGTTTGTCTTTTTTGTTTTTGTTTCTTTTTTTCCCATTAAATGAATAAAAGTTTATTCTTTACTTAAAATTATTTCTCTTTACTTCATCGTTGGTTAAATAGCTAACCAATTAGTTCAATTTCACTTCATTATTTGCCAGTGGTGTGTTTATTAACATTGTACAAATAGGTGTCCTCACCTTTGTTGTTACCACAACGTCTTGGCTGATGTACTCTCCAGCCTTCATCAGGTGTCCTGGCGGAATTTCAAACCAAACCTTTTATTTGACTAATGGGGTACTTTGTTCTCATTCCTAAGGTATTTTTTGCTGATGTTATTTATTGAAGTTACTGCTTGGGATTAAACCTAGAATTTTAAGGTTAGTAACTCACACTCTTAACCTATCTATCTGATGTAAATAATTCCTCATCTCTAAAATATAGAACAGTATGTTTACTATTGGCATAATGACCCTCCTAAGACCAGGTTTCCATGGTATATAAACGACAGAGATCACAATACTTCCCCTGAACAGGACATAAGTCCATCATGGGGTTTGTTCCTTTTACAGCTGAGTGGACTGGAGCAATGTTAAATGAAGTGTCTTGCTCAAGAACACAATGTACTGTGTAAGTTGGAGGAAACAAACCCACAATCTTACAATTTCAAGTTCAACACCCGAACCACTTGACCATGTGCCTTCACCGAAGCCAGCAAATAAGAAAAGAAAGTAAGAATATCATTTTACTTGTCTCAGTCATTAGACTGCAGCCATGCTGGAGCACTGCCTTGAGGAATTTTAGTCAAGCAAATCGACGCCTTGGTACTTACTCTGTTGGTCTATTTTGCTGAACTGCTAAGTTACAAGGACATAAACATACCAACACCGGTTGTCAATGGTGATTGGGGACGAAGAAGCACATACACACATGGCCACAATCTAACCCATGCCAGCATGGAAAGCAGACATTAAATGATATATATATATTATGGGCTTCTTTCAGTTTTCATCTACGATAGCCTCTAGCTGACCAAAACCTTGTAAGTTGATTTCATCATCATCATCATCATCATCATTAAACGATGATGATGATGATGATGATGAAATCAACTTACAAGGTTTTGGTCAGCTAGAGGCTATCGTAGAAGACACTCATCCAAGATGCTAGGCAGTGGGACTGAACCCTGAACCATATGGTTGGGAAGGAAACTTCTTACCACACAGCCACTAGTAAATAAAAAGGAAGAAACAATGAAATTTTAAATATATTTATTTAAACCAATTCTAAGTGACAAACATTGAGATAATTAGCTGAGAAATTATTTTTAAAAAAAAGCCCAACTAAAAGGTTTCGTTACAACAAAACCAGGTGAAACAGAAATTCAGTGATGCTTATTATTATTATTATCGTCCAGTATGTTGTAGCCCTTGACAGCCAGTGATATGTTTTATTTGCAAGATTTTGAGCCAATAATTGGTCTGTGAAGCACAACTCTGTAGCAGAGCGGACAGGAGCGATGGGAAATGAAGTGTCTTGTCCAAGGACGTATTGCATAGATCAGCTAGTCCAGGAATTGAGCCCATGGCCTTATAAGTGTTAAGTCAGACAGCTTAACCACCGGGCTAAAATACCCCAAATAAGTACTCCAGATAACATTTGGAATAGAAACTCAATCTAAAGGTGATTCTTAATAAAATTATACCAAAAGACAAAACAAAAGGATTTCTTTGACCATTTCGTTAACCATATTCTATGCAACAGACCACCTTTGTTTTAGATCATTTTGAAAATGGTGAAGAATTTAACAAAATAACTTTGCCAATATCAATGTGGTGTTTGAAACATAAATTAACATGAAATTTTAATGGTAATTTTTAATTTTATATTACTTTACATAGGAAGTTTCTGTTATTAGAACAAGGGTGGTAAAAGCTTCACTGGTATCAAAGGAGTTACAAGAGGTGTGTGTGTATAAATATATATATATATATACATTCCAACATTTTCTGCATAGCCATTTATATATATGTGTGTGTGTGTGTGTGTGCGTGTATTCGTTGTTAGTGATGGAAGCAATATTAGTTCAAAATAGCATTTTCCATATCTTACTTAATGTAGGTATACTGCAGAAAGCCAAAAAACTGCTGTATTCATCTTGAAAAAGCATCTCATCTAGACATATAGTTCTAAAAGGCACAGAATAATATGCTGCTGCTGAAAGATTTTTGTCTGCTCATGATATATTTCAGTGCTTTTTATATGAGATGCTTTCACTAGACAAATACAGCAGTTTTCTGGCTTTCTTCAGCATATCTACATTAAGTAAGATGTACACAGAATGTTATGTGTGTGTGTGTGTGTGTGTGTGTGTGTATATAGCATCATCTTCACTTAATGTTCGTTTTCCATGCTGGCATGGGTTGGACAGTTTGACTGAGGTCTGGAGAGCCAGTGACTGCACCAGGCTCCAATCTGATCTGGCAATGTTTCTACAGCTTGATGCCCTTCCTAATGCCAACCACTTTGAGAGTGTAGTGAGTCCTTTTTGCATGCCACCGGCACAGGGGCCAGGGGAGCTGGCATCAGCCACAATCGGATGGTTCTTTTTATGTGATATATATATATGTGTGTATGTATATATATATGTGTGTGTGTATATGTATATATATATATATATATATATACATTCCAACATTTTCTGCATAGCCATTTATATATATGTGTGTGTGTGTGTGTGTGCGTGTATTCGTTGTTAGTGATGGAAGCAATATTAGTTCAAAATAGCATTTTCCATATCTTACTTAATGTAGGTATACTGCAGAAAGCCAAAAAACTGCTGTATTCATCTTGAAAAAGCATCTCATCTAGACATATAGTTCTAAAAGGCACAGAATAATATGCTGCTGCTGAAAGATTTTTGTCTGCTCATGATATATTTCAGTGCTTTTTATATGAGATGCTTTCACTAGACAAATACAGCAGTTTTCTGGCTTTCTTCAGCATATCTACATTAAGTAAGATGTACACAGAATGTTATGTGTGTGTGTGTGTTGTGTGTGTGTGTGTGTGTGTGTATATAGCATCATCTTCACTTAATGTTCGTTTTCCATGCTGGCATGGGTTGGACAGTTTGACTGAGGTCTGGAGAGCCAGTGACTGCACCAGGCTCCAGTCTGATCTGGCAATGTTTCTACAGCTTGATGCCCTTCCTAATGCCAACCACTTTGAGAGTGTAGTGAGTCCTTTTTGCATGCCACCGGCACAGGGGCCAGGGGAGCTGGCATCAGCCACAATCGGATGGTTCTTTTTATGTGATATATATATATGTGTGTATGTATATATATATGTGTGTGTGTATATGTATATATATATATATATAGACACAAACGTATATTTTACAAAGAGAAAAAAGTAAATTTTGAATGCAGTAAAACTGTAAGAACAGCAGAGAAAGATTGAGTATTTACCCTTATAAGATGGAAAAAAAGATGCGAGCAGGTGGCATTAGCCACTACACACATTTTTTTCTCTCCTTGTATGTTCTGTGTCCCTTTCTGTAGAAGAGCGTAGGCTCGAAACATAAAAGACTTTTTCTATTCCTGAGCGTTATACTAATACATCTGTTTGTTTTGTACACCACCTGTCTTCGTCTTTTGTTTTTTTCATAAACTCTCCTATATATATATATCCCAACATTTTCTGCAGGGCCATTTATTGGGCTTTTTCTCTTTCCTTTCTCAACAAGTTTTGTATGTCTCTGATGAGAATTACTATAGCTTAATCAAGTTAAATAATTTCATTAAACAAAAAAAAAAAACTTCATCCAAGCTCATTATAATTCTCCACACACAATAACATCTTTTGCGACAAAAATCTGTCTATATATGTGATATAGAAAATAATTACAATTATATATCATCATAAGATAATGATATGGTTATGATTGTATAAACTCAAAACCATTTCAGTAATGTTTGACATATATTTGAACCTGTAAAAGCTTTTCACAACAGTTTGTCATGGAGAAAAAAATTATCCTTGCTTAAGACAAAAAGTGATAAAACACCATAGATTTAACAATATATTTCCTTCTAACTTTTGCATCCATTTTTCTAAGCTTTATATCAGAGATTTGGTTTTCTATTTTCTTTTTCTGTTTTCTGTGATGTTCGTTTTGTTAAGAAACAACTGGTTTTATAGCTGGACAATACCCTCTATATGGCTACCAACCTGACTGAAGCATGTTCGTGTGTGCACGTGTGTCAGACAGGCGAATGTGGAGCAAATAAAGTGAGATGCTTTACACAGGAGCAGAACACAACGGCTGAAGTGGAAGTTCTGAGTGCATGACTCTATGGACAGTGTTTTATATATATATATGTATACACAACATGTATACACATGTGTGTGTGTGTGTGTGTGTAATAAGCTAAGATAAAAATTGTTCAGTCTAAATGATGCATGCACGTATGTATACATATACACATACACAAATTTAAATATATATCTATATTTATAAATTTGTATGTATGTATGCATATCTGTATATATACATACATATATATATATATATATATATATATATATGGCAACGGCCACGTTCGGATGGTTCGCTTATATATATATATTATATATATATATATGGCAACGGCCACGTTCGGATGGTTCGCTTATATATATATATATATGTATGTATGTGTGTGTGTGTGTGTGTGTGTGTATATATATATATACACACATACGCAGAGAGATTCATATCTAAATCGCACTATAATTTATATAGACATATATACATATAATATCAAGAGTTTCCATATGTAGCTGATTATATATTATATAAGATGATGTAGCTAAATATATAAATAAGATCTCCTTTTTTGTTTTACTACATATATATATATATTTATATATATATATACACACATGCAAATACATACACATTCAGACATAAAGAAGAAATAAAGACAAAATGTTTGTGCAGTCCATGTGCAAAAATGTAGATAAAATTTTAAGATTTCCAATACAAATTTACATCTAGTCTCCGAAAAAAAAAAAAAACCAGTAAAAAAATAAAAAATAAAAACACAAATTGCTGGAAATGTACACAATTGCTTTTTCTATCTCCCAAATATTAAAATCAGAAAATTAATTACAACGATTTTAAAAATAAAATAGTATTTCATTTCAGAAGAAACTTAATTTTTTTCTGGTTTGATATTAAATTTGAATTCTTTGGAAAAAAAAAATGCCTACTTCAAAGAAAAATGGTAAAGTACTGTTTTTTATGTATTTCTGTGTTTTTTTTTCTTTCATTATTTGATGAAACTGTTGGAGTAGGTCTTTGATGACAGAGTGACGGTATCAAAATCACTTGAGTTTCTCGATGTCCTGAGAAATAAAGCAAAAGATAAGTGTAATTAATTTAAAAAATTGATTAATAATTTAGAAGACAATGAAAATGTGGTTGGTAACAATAAAGGAACGACAGTGAAGAACATAATAATTACGAAAAACATGTTGTTAGTATAGCTGTGTGGTTAAGAAGTATGGTCTCCAACCATAAGGTTTTGGGTTCAGTCCCACTGCATGACACCTTGGGCGAGGGTCTTCTACTATAACCTAGGCCGACCAAAGCCTTGTGAGTGGATTTAGTTCACAGAAACTGAAAGAAGCTTGTATATATATATATATATATATGTGACACGTAAAAGCACCAACTGATCGTGGTTGTTTGCTAGCCTGCTCTGGCTCCTGTGCCGGTGGCACGTAAAAAACACCCACTACATTCACGGAGTGGTTGGCGTTAGGAAGGGCATCCAGCTGTAGAAACACTGCCAAATCAGACTAGAGCCTGGTGCAGCCTGCATGGCTTACCAGACCCTGGTCGAACCGTCCAACCCATACTAGCATGGAAAACGGACGTTAAATGATGATGATGATGATGATGATACAATGAGCTTCTTTCAGTTTGTATCTACCAAATTTACTAAGAAAGCTATGGTCAGCTCAGAGAGCTATAGTAGATGCCGTGCATTAGGATTGACCCTGGAACCATGTGGATGGGAAGCAAACTTGTAAACACACAGCCAAGTGTTTGTGCTATGTTAAATTTGATTGTATTTTACATGTCCAGGCATGAAAAGACAGACACTCTAGAAACTGTCTGAAGAGAAAAACTCTCCTTATGGACAATATGTAAGAATGGGCAATGAATGACATGATTAAAGTGTTGGACATCATCAAAGCGTTTCTGTGTCATTACACATCATCAGCTACAGATACCAAGTCATCCTTCATAGCCACTAAGAAGAGCAACTGGAACATTTGCTGATGCGCACAAAGCTTTGTCAAGCTGTAATTAATTAGTGGCATGTAAAAAGCACCATCCGAGCGTGGCCGATGCCAGCGCCGCCTTGACTGGCTTCTGTGCCAGTGGCACGTAAAAAGCACACACTACACTCGCGGAGTGGTTGGCATTAGGAAGGGCATCCAGCTGTAGAAACACTGCCAGATCAGACTGGAGCCTGGTGCAGCCTCCTGGCTTCCGAGACCCCGGTCGAACCGTCTAACCCATGCTAGCGCAGAAAACGGACGTTAAATAATGATGATGAAATACACTAAGCAGCACTGAATGAAATGTGAGTATAACCATATTTAACATGTGTGCACTCAGAGGCCCAATAAACCTATTGCAAGTTTTTCATCATCTGTAAAATAGTTAAAGAAAGACAAGGGGGGGCCAAAGGAACACTTTACAAAACAGAGAATTCACTCTGAGGGTGAGTGCAGTTATCTTACCTCTTGGACAACTTCTTTTAACTTTTGATAAGCTTCATCACATTTGTCATTTACAATTATATGGTCATAGACACTGGGCTGCTTGGCTGAAAGAAAGAAAGAAAACATTTTTTAAAAACCCTTATTACACAGGCATATCACGTGGGATTAAACTTGTGAAAGTATGACTATGGGGTTAAGCAAGTGCAGATATGACAGTGCGATTAAGCAGGTGTAGGTATGGATGAGGGGTTAAGAGATTGTAGCAAGTCTCCGTTTGAACTGAAACCAGTTAAGAGCCACAGCCTAATCGTATCACTAATGCGCTAATGTGCAGCACAAACATTTGATCACTCTCTTACTCTTTTACTTGTTTCAGCCATTTGACTGTGGCCATGCTGGAGCACCGCCTTTAGTCGATCAAATCGACCCCGGGACTTATTCTTTTTGTAAGCCCAGTACTTATTCTATCAGTCTCTTTTGCTGAACCGCTAAGTGACGGGGACGTAAACACACCAGCATCGGTTGTCAAGCAATGCTAAGGGGACAAACACAGACACACACATATATATATATATATATATATACATATATACGACAGGCTTCTTTCAGTTTCCGTCTACCAAATCTACTCACAAGGCATTGGTCGGCCTGGGGCTATAGCAGAAGACACTTGCCCAAGATGCCACGCAGTGGGACTGAACCCGCAACCATGTGGTTGGTTAGCAAGCTACTTACCACACAGCCACTCCTGCGCCTCTGTGCAGATTGTTTGGCAAAAACATAACATTCATGTGTTATCTTTGTGGAAGATTTTGTCATACATACACAGGGCTGGATTAAGACCCATCAAGGCCCTAAGCACTTAAAAGATTTTGGTGGCCCCATAAAAGATTATGTAATTCAAAATATAAACAATAACAAACCAGAAAATAAATTTTCATTTTCCAAAACGAAGCAAAACAGAGGGAAAATAATGTTTATTTTTGTCTACTTCCACTTTATTTATATTTGAAAAGTTTCCTCCTACTTTTTTGAATTGCAAAGTCTTTGATCAGTTCCTCAAAATAATTATTAGGTATCACATCTCTATTTGGTAGAGATAAAGGCATCCCGAATATTATTTCAGCAAGTTTAAAGTGATTTCATTTGTGCCGTCAACTATTTACCATTTCTGTGGTGCCCCCTCCTTCCCTTGATGCCCTAAACACGTGCTTATTTTGCTTAATGGTTAATCCAGTACTGTACATGGTTGGTTTCCATGAACTAAGTTCCACATGGTTGGTTTCCATCAACTAAGTTCCAATCATTAGTCAAACCAAGGCACTTGCTCAAGGCACCACGCACTGGAATTGAACCCATGACCTCATGGTTGCCTAGTGACACTTCTTAACTACACATCTATATTCCAATGCATTTATATTCCTGTGATCACAACAAGCTCCATCTGTAACAAACAAATAAGAACCAAAATACTTACAATAATCTAACGCTTCGTTTGCTGTATCCAACCGTTTCTGCAGGGATTCCTCAGTTTCAGTTTTTCTGTCTCTCAGTCTCTTTTCCTGGAAATAGTCCAAATAATTTAAATTAGTAATTAATGGTAGCACTCTGTGTGTGTGTGTGATCATCATCATTACCATCATTGTTGCTTCAATATCCACTTTTCCATGCTTGCATGGATCAGAAAGGGTTTTATTGAAGCAGATTTCCTATGGCTGGATGCCCTTGCTGTAGCCAACCCTCACCTGTTTCCAACCAAGGTAATATTTCCACATGACCAGACATGTTTTCCATGAAAGATTGGAAACAAACGACACTGCTTATATGTCAGTGACTTTCGTTTACAACTATCATACAACATCAACACAGACACCAACACACACACACACACTTAAAGACACACAAACACATACATAAACACAAACGCACACACATATATACTTATATATAAATTTTTATGTGTAGACTCTCCTATCATAGACAACAGATGACCATTCTGCAATTTCTTGCTGAATGACCTGCACAGATGATTCGTTTATGGTGGTCAAACGTTTGTGCCATACATCAATTCACTCCCTCCATCAAATCAACATTACTAAAGAGTTCGCACAGCAACATGAGATGAAGCGTTTCGCTCAAGAACACAATGCCTTGCCCAGTCTGGAAATTGAAACTGATAGGGATCGGGGCCTGGAACTAACCCCGTGAACAAGGAATTCCAGGTAGGCGTGGGTCATCAGCCCGCATCGATCACGTCCCTGCCCTCTGTTCACACCGCCCATCACTACCACCGATCGAACGGTCCGGTGAGGTCCTCGGATCTGGCCAATGAGTCTGCTTACATGCGGCGGCATTCTGCGCCATCAGCGGTGCGTTCTCTGATGGCCCAGAGAAGCCGACCAAACCCGATTGCTTAGAGGAAGTAAAAGTTGAAATTCAAATCACGATCCTATAAGCATGAGTATGACCCCTTGACCAGTTCTTCTAGTTTCTGCCTACCAAATTCACTCACAAGGCATTGGTCAGCCTGAGGCTATAGCAAAAGATACTTGTCCAAGATTCCACACGGTGGGACTGAACTTGGACCCATGTGCTTGAAAAACAAGCATCTTAACCACACAGCCACTAATTCCTTATTGATGTGATGACAATTATGTCAGGGTGGTCAACATGTCCAAAGTAAAACATCCTTCCTATTGACCAGCACCTCCTCATATAGCAAAAAACAAATTTAATCATCCAGTAATTAACAACAGAGATCAATATAACGTGTAGCAGATTGTAAAGGCTACGTGTTATATTGTGAGACAAATAAAAGACAAAATATAAAGAAAAAAGAAACAGCAAAAAGTACAACTGACCAGGGCTTCTATAGATGGTGGCTGTACAAATATATATTTTGCATTCAAACCAGTTGTTTTGATGCTTTTCACACCATTGATTTCTACATCGAGAATACATATTCGTCCGGTCTTTTGGATTTCTTCAACTGCTGCTTTACTGAAACAAGGAAAAAGAAAAAAAATCACAATCAAAACACAAATGAGAAAATTCGATTTCTTTGTCTGGTACAAAGAGGAAGAGGGATGGGGGAGGAGGAGGAGGAAGAAGAAGAAGAGGAGGAAGAAGAAGAAGGAGGTGGAGGAAGAAGGAGGTGGAGGAAGAAGAAGAGGAGGAAGAAGAAGAAGAGGAGGAGGAGGAGGAAGAAGGAGGAGGAGGAGGAAGAAGAAGAAGAGCAGAAGAAGAAGAAGAAGAAGAAGAAGAAGAATCAACCACCATCATTTTTATATGTCTGCTTTTGATGCTGACATAGCCTAGCAGAAACAAGAGAAACATCAAAATGAGAGGAACATTAAAAGCCTTTAATTTTTACATTAGATTCTCTCAATGTTTATTTATTCTCATTGTTTTGAATTAATTATGCATTATCTCATCATTTTCAGATTTCAATGATGTGAGTGTATATTTTTACAATGACATTGTAGGGTAGGTGAGAGAAGCAAGATCTGGCCAGTTTAAACCTAAAATAAATAGAATATTTGAACTGGACATGGTCAGTTTAAATGCTGAAGGGTTAAAAAGTCTAATGTCAAATAAGTCAGCATCAAATCAGTAATACCAAATAAGCGACACCCAAATGGCTGTGCCAAAACATTTCATACCCTAAATTTTTGGTTGAGATCTTAAAAGCAAAGTACAAAGTATGTAAAAAGAAGCCATTGTATTAATTGCAAAACTTAAAATTAAAGTAATTAGCAAAGACTGTTTGGAGCACAGTAAGGAGGGAAGCACTCCGTCGGTTACAACGACGAGGGTTCCGGTTGATCCGAATCAACGGAACAGCCTGCTCGTGAAATTAACGTGTAAGTGGCTGAGCACTCCACAGACACGTGTACCCTTGACGTAGTTCTCAGGGATATTCAGCGTGACACAGAGAGCGACAAGGCTGACCCTTTGAAATACAGATACAACAGAAACAGGAAGTAAGAGTGAGAGAAAGTTGTGGTGAAAGAGTACAGCAGGGATCACCACCATCCCCTGCTGGAGCCTTGTGGAGCTTTAGGTGTTTTCGCCCAATAAACACTCACAACGCCCGGTCTGGGAATCGAAACCGTGATCCTATGACCGCGAGTCCGCTGCCCTAACCACTGGGCCATTGCGCCTCCACTTGGAGCACAGTAGCAATGTTGTAAATGCAAAACAATAAAAAAGGACGTTTTCTCATGAAGAGAACTTTTTCTGCATTTTGTCTGATGATATCTACTCACCTTGTACCATAGTAGTTTCCAGAAAACATAGCGTTTTCCAAAAACTTTTTTTTCTGTATCATCTCTTCAAATTCTTTATGAGTGACAAAGTGATAATCTGAAAGAGATATTCATATTACAATAGTGTGTAATCAACAAAAATTTATTTTTCTTGTAAAATCCAGGCTTTTTCCTGATCTTGCCAGGTAGTTAGCATGTTGGACTTACAATCATAAAATTATGGGTTCAATTCCTGAACAGGATGCACAATGTATCCTTGACCTAGGAATTTCATCACATCTCCCCCAACATTTGGCCTCCAAATTCTCCAGATTTCAGTCCACCGGACTACTATGTATGGAACATCATTAAGAAAAATGTCAATGAACACCCTCATAGCATCAAAGATTCTTTGAAAGCTGCCAGAGTTCAAGTCATGCCTGATATGAACAAGGACCACGTAATCCAAGCTTGAAAACAATTTCACCCCCACGTAGAGGCAGTTATTGATGCTTATGGTGGTTCTATTGGATGAAATTATTAAACTGATTATTTAGCTTTATCTTTATTCTATTTTTATAAAAATACAATTTTCTTCTGTTATTATATAAGCATTTAAAAAAAAAATCATAAATCTGTCCTCAAATACCAACTGCACCCTGTATATATATATATATATATATATATATATATATACGGTTTAAGCAATTAAGATTCAAGTGAATATGGTACTTAACTTGGATGCACCAGAAGTCTATATGGTGTTAACCATACGACAAAGTGGGGTGATTACAAATAGGAAAAAAGCAACAAAAATGGATCAATATATCGGTACAATTGTCTTCGAACGAAACAATTGTACCGATATATTGATCCATTCTTGTTGCTTTTTTCCTATATATATACATATATATATATATATAAATATATATATATATTATATATATATATATATATATAATGTAAGAACTCCGTGCAGACTGTGTTAGTCAATAAGATACAAATAAAATTAACAAATATATTCTTTTTGTGTGACCTGGTACCAAATGATCCATGGCCCCATACTGGTCTCAGACCCAGTGGTTGGGCACTAATGGTCTGCTGTATTCCAGTTGACTTTCCCTACTGATGTTGAAGACAACAGTTTGGCCAGACAGTACGCTGTGTCCATACTGAAAAGAATTTGTCTTACCTTTGCCATCGACTTCTCCAGGCCGTGGTTTCCTTGTGGTATCTGCAAGAGGAAGAAAATCAAAAAATTTGACAGAGTAACAGAAGTAATATATCTGGATTTGTTCATTTAATAATAATAATAATAATAATAATAATAATAAACATTGTGTACAGTGCTCAGGTGCACTACAACTCATCTAAAGTGCATATATAATCAGGTGTAGTTTCGACGGATTTCGGAAAGCATGAGGGCCTTAAAGGATGCAGTGTCATGGCAGTCAACAACTGACGCAGGCAGTTTATTCCATGCTTCAGCAACTCTGAGCGTGAAGAAATGTTTCCGAAAGTCATGGGAGCTGTGTTGTTTTCTGACTTTGTAGGCATGTCCACGTGTGTTAGACACATGGAGATCAAAAAGGTGTTCAGTGTTGTTATTGGTGAGGTGGTTGATAACTTTGTGGGTGTTTACCAAGTCCGTCGCCAGACGCCGGAGCTGCAGTGAATCCATGCCCAGGGAAACAAGGCGCTCAGAATATGGTAGGTGTCTGATGGAGGGTAACTTGGGTAAATTTATCTCCAGTAACTTGGCTAAAATAACTGTCACGGTTTGTTCAGTTTTGTTTTTGATAATTTTCGTCTACAAGGGTGGTGGACGGTTAATCTATCATCACCTGGTGTCAGACCACATCTTGGTTCTTGGGTGTACTTAACAGGGTTTTCACTGTAGCAACTAGAAGTGCATGGCTTAGTGGTTAGGTTGTTAGACTCATGATTATAAGATTCCTGAACCAGAAATATGTCTATGTAAACAATGCTATTGAAGACAGAAAAATAAGGGATGGGTGTATATACATGTTTCAGGAGTCACTGTTCCTTCTTCAGTTTCATCCAACCCATTAACCATCCATCAATACATTGCTTAAACAGTGTAACACTATTAGATCTACCAATGTTATATATCAAACATATACCTATTTCTTTATTACCCACAAGGGGCTAAACACAGAGCGGACAAACAAGGACAGACATAGGTATTAAGTCGATTACATCGACCCCAGTGCGTAACTGGTACTTAATTTATCGACCCCGAAAGGATGAAAGTCAAAGTCGACCTTGGCGGAATTTGAACTCACAACGTAACGCAGACGAAATACTGCTAAGCATTTCGCCTGGCGTGCTAACGTTTCTGCCAGCTCGCCGCCTTAAACATATACCTGACATTATATGTGTGTGTGTGCGTGGAGAGAGAGAGAGAGAGAGAGAGATGGTGTTTAAATCTGTCTATACATAGAGTATTGGCTAAAAAATCTTTTTTTAATCAATACATATATTCTGTAGCACAGAATATATGGTTTAATAGATACATGTTATCCGAATGAAAGAGAGAATGAATATTGACAGGATTGCTGGGTGTGGAAAGGAAGAGATAAAAAGGAAAAAAAAAAGTCCTATAAAAAAAAATTTCACACTGTTATAAAGTCTCTTTTATAGAGCATCTCATGACATGAGGGTGTGGGTGGAGTTTAGGTGGGGCAGGAGGGAGAAAGAGAGTGAAACGATCCCATTGACATGTTGGTCTTGTAATTGATGCCAATTGCCATCATCATTATCATCATCATCATCATCATCATCATGACCACCGTCATCATCATCATCATCACGATCACCATCATCATCGTCATCAACATCATCATCATGACCACCGTCATCATCATCATGACCACCGTCATCATCATCATGACCACCGTCATCATCATCATGACCACCGTCATCATCATCATGACCACCGTCATCATCATCATGACCACCGTCATCATCATCATGACCACCGTCATCATCATCATGACCACTGTCATTATCATCATCATCATCACGATCACCATCATCATCGTCATCAACATCATCATCATAATTGTCGTCATTGTCACTGTCACCATTTTAAACACACATTTTTCCATGTTTGCATGGGTCAGACAGAATTAGTTCAAGCAGATTTTCTATGGCTAGATGCTCCACCACCACCACCACCACCACCACCACCTCCACCTCCACACTAACCTTCCCCTGTTTCAAATCAAAGCAATATTTCTCCGAGGCCAGACATGTTTTCATGGAAGACTGGAAAGGAATGACACAGCTTGTATGACGGTGACACTTATTTACAGCTATCGCACACTATCAACACAAGGAGACACAACAATAAACACACACACACACAAATACATGCATGCACTCACACATATGTTATATGACAGGCTTCTTCCAGTTTCCGGCTATTTAATTCACTCACAAGGCATTGACTGGCCCAGGGTTATAAAAGACACTTTCCTCAAGTGCCACATTGTGGGATTGAACCCAGAACCACATGGTTGGGAAGCAAGCTTCCTCAACACACAATCATGCCATACTTTAATAATTCTTTCTACTAAAGGCACAAGGCCTGGAAATTCGAGAAGAGGAGACGAGTCGATTACATCAACCCTAGAGTTTTGCTGGTACTTAATTTATCGACCCCTAAAGGATGAAAGGCAAAGTCGATCTCGGTGGAATTTGAACTCAGAATGTAAGAACAGGCAAAATACCACTAAACATTTCGTACAGTGTGCTAACGATTCTGTCAGCTTGCCATTTTATACTGTACTTTAATGATAGTAATAATAATAATGATTATGATAATAATGATCATAATAATAATAATAATAATAATAATAATGGCTTCAAATTTTGGCACATGGCCAGCAAGTTGGGGAAGAGATAAGTGAATTACACTCAGCAGAATTTGAACTCAGAACATAAAGACAGATGAGATGCCACTAAGCATTTTGCATGGCATGCTAACCATTCTGCTAGTTTGTTGCCTTAATCATCATCATCATCATCATCATTTAATGCCCATTTTCCATGCTGGCATGGGCTGGACGGTTTGACTGAGGTCTGGAGATCCAGCGATTGCACCAGGCTCCAATCTGATCCAGCAATGTTTCTACAGCTGGATGCCCTTCCTAACGCCAACCACTCCGAGAGTGTAGTGGGTGCTTTTTATGTGCCACCGGAATGGGAGCCAGTTAGGCAGTCCTGGCATTGGCCACAATCGGATGGTGCTTTTTAAATGCTACCGGCACAGGGGGCTGGTATTGACCACGTTTGGATGGTGCTTTTTACATGCTAAAGGCACAGGGAACCAGTCAGGCGGAACCTGTAATGACCCATGCATGAATTGATAATAATAATAATAACAATGACCATCTCTAATACAGACCCAAAGCCACATATTATCAAATGTGTCCTTTCATTTCTTTTATTCAATTAACAAAGTAAGAGGGAGATCTGGCTGTTATTTCTGGAAGATTGAGTGACTATGAAGAGGTTGTTTCTCACAAGTGGTTTTACTAACATTTTTATAGTATTGCGAAGTAGTATACTCCAGCTAGTGCAGTCAGCCTTGAGATGGATAAGTTAGAGAAAGGAAGAGGCAGTGGAAGAGAGGGAGGGGAGGAGAAAGGTATAAAAGAGAGAGAAAGAGTGGTGAAGAGAAGGGTGAGAAAGGGGAGGAGGAGATCAATGAAGGCCATTGATTGCCACAATTATCAATAACAAAATGTGGATGCTTTAGTGCGAACAATGAACACACGACTAATCTGGCTGGATTAAACAGATTATGGAGATATAGGAACTCGTTTCTTTTTGGCACAGTATGATAGTGATACGAGGGTTCACAGAGAATGATGTGTGTTTAGATGTACGAAAATTACTCATAGACTAATCAAACGATTTTACACCTGATTTTAAAATGAACAACAAAAAGAAAACTGAGGTGCAACTTATATAAGGGGCAAAGCTAAAACTATGAAGGGATTTAAAGCTTTGTAGCAAGATTTAGCACTAAATTAGAGGTGTGACTTATACACAGGTAAATACAGCAGGTAGGTAGGTGGTGTAGTGCAAGGCGGCGAGCTGGCAGAAACGTTAGCACGCTGGGCAAAATGCGTAGCCGTATTTCGTCTGCCACTACGTTCTGAGTTCAAACTCTGCCGAGGTCGACTTTGCCTTTCATCCTTTCGGGGTCGATTAAATAAGTACCAGTTACGCACTGGGGTCAATATAATTGACTTAATCCGTTTGTATGTCCTTGTTTGTCCTCTCTGTGTTTAGCCCCTTGTGGGTAGTAAAGAAATAGGTGTAGTGCATGGGTAGGTATTTAGACAGATTTGTGGTGCAGGAATGACCGTGTGGTTAAAAAGGTTTGCTTTCTGACCACATGATTTCAGGTTCAGTTCCACTGCGAGGTACCTTGGGCAAGTGTCACAATGTAATATTTTCCCATGGCCAGGCATGTTTTTCATGGAAGACTGGAAACGAACAGCATCACTATGAGTCTACAATGCATGTTTACAACCATCACATGGTGTTAAGACAAGAATACACACATGCACACACACATATGCACACACACACACAGACACATGTATAAATACAATGTGCTTCCTTCAGTCTCCATCTACCAAATCCACTCACAAGGCTTTGGTCAGCTCTGGGTTGCAGTAGATAGCACCTGCCCCCAAAGTGTCTGAAAAGAAAAATACAGGATGATACACTTTCAATTATAGGTCTGCTGGATCAGGGATGACCCAGGACCCAAAAGAGAAGAAGTTTGGAACAGAATAATAATAATGAAGTCTTATACTCACGAGAAACACTGAATGCAAAGCTTGTCGGATAGTCTTTCATGAGTAAGTGAAGCAAGGTGCTCTTGCCAGCCCCAGAGGGACCACTGATGACAATTGTCTTTATGTTGCTCATCTTCAATGCAGTACTGGAGAAGGATGCTGCCGAGAAGAAAGAAAATATTAAATATTATTGTTACTAAAGAAGTAAATGTTAACACATCATCATCATCATCAGCAGCAGCAGCATCACAAACACCATCACCATTGCCATCATCATTTTTACCACGGGCACAACTACGATCACCAACACCACCATCATCACTAAGAATCATCATTGCAGCCACTGCTACCCCACCACCTGCCCATCATTGCCTTCACCATTTTTATGTCTATTTTATCGATGCTGGCAGGGATTAGAGGTAGCATTCAATGACTGGATGCCCTACCTGATGCCAACTCTTATTTTTGTTTGCCAAACAAAGTTCTGTATTCGAGGGTTTTATCATTGTCAAACAGCTGAGCTGCAGAACTCATTTATTTATGTGGGTCATGAACAATGTCACAGATGCCCAGCACTATCACAGAGTAAACAGTTAGTAAAAATCTTGAGATGTACATGGAACAAATAGGGGCTGCAAAAAGGGTAGAGCACTTGCAGGAAACATCACTGCTTGGAACTGCTTGAAAAATAAGGGCTGTTAACTAGTTCACTGGTAGTGAACAGCTGACACCATAGTATATCTCTAGCTTTAGAAGCTGTGCAAAGACAATGATAATAATAATAATAATAATAATAATAATGATAATAATAATAATAAATGTCATAGCCCAATGTTAGGAATTATTTTCTTTTCCAGCAGTCTAATCTGCTGAGTGTATTTGAAATAAAAATGAATAAAATATAACAAAAACTAATAAAATAAAGCAAATTACATACAAAAAAGTTAACACTACATTAAACAGAGAACGGAACAAAATAAGGCAAACCTTAAATATGGTATTTTCTGGCATACAAGTCGATGTAGAATATAGTGTGAACATTGAAATGTCATCACTAACTTTCCAAATCCTGCTACATTTTATAGGGAGTTTTTGGTCCTCCAAAATCATGTTGTGGAGGCTCATGGCTTAGTGGTTAGGGTATTGGACTCATGGAGCATAAGATTGTGGTTTCGATCCCTGGATAAGGCAACACATTGTGTTTTCGAAAATAACATTTCATTTCATGTTGCGTCACTCTGTTCAGCTGGTAAAAAGGAATCATTCTGTGACACAACTTAGGTGCGAATGTATTAGACTCATGATCGTAAGATTGTGGTTTCGATTCCTGGATCGGGCAATGTGTTATGCTCTTAAGCAAAACACTTCACTTCACATTGCTCCAGTCCACTAAGCTGGCTAAAGTGAGTAATTCTGCGATGGACTGGCATCGCATCCAGGGGAAGAATATATACATCAGAGAACATGACCCTGTGTTTCTTATGGAGTAATGTAAACAAACCCCAAAGTTATTTTGGTGTATAAGTCAGCCCTTTTTTGGACAGTAAATTTTGGTTTGAAAAATTCAATTTGTATGCCAGAAAACATGGTACTGTGGAATGAGAATGTATGTGTGTTTAGAGATATGGATATGTTGAAAAGACTACCGGATATTCTTCAACAAGATGTGTGTCGTTCTGGGAGGAGCTGAAGACAACTTGGAGCTTGTGTCAGGGCGAATTTAAAATCTTGTCTGCAGACAGAACTAACCGCGGTACCATGGCATATGGTTGCTAAGTCTTGAAGGAATTACATAGCAACAGCATTGCTTTAATATTTCCTTTGCAGACATGTTTAAGTAAGATACTGTAGCAAAACATTATGTTCACTCTCTATACACTCCATCCATACCCCCCCCCCCACCACCACCAGTTCCACTAATCCTACATCAAAAGAATCTTGATTTACAAAAGATATTCTTCATTCATTTTAGAACAAAACAAAAATCACTTCAATCACAGAAAAGTGTGTGTGTGTGTATGTGTGAGTGTATGTATACATATATATATATATATACACACACATGCATACATATTATGTGTGTATGTGTGTATACATATAAGTGAAAAGAACAATGAGAAAAAAATGTACCAACCAGATTAGTGAAACAAGAGAAAATAACTATTCTATAGACCTAATTATGAAATGAGGTGATTAAGATATATGAAGACTATCAATAGCAACGGAATAATATAATACTGCAGTATATGTACACGATGATGATGACGATGGTGATGATGATGATGATGATGATGATGAAAATGATGATGATGATGATGATAATGGTGATGATGATGATGATGATGATGGTGGTAATGATGATCATGATGATGATGGTGATGATGGGGATAACGATAAAAATGGTAAGGACAATGGCCATTGTGACGATGATGATGGCAGTGATGGTATAAATACAACAACAACAACATGAACAAACCCTCGAAGAATGAGGAAAAGTAAAAGCTTTTCTCAGAAATGAATTAATGAAAGATACTTTATTGTTCCAGAAATAAAAAAAAAAAACGGTAAAAAAAAAAGCATTCTTCAATATGTAGATTGAATGTAATTATCTACTAATTGGTCTTAATGATGAATGAAGTGAAAAAATAGTTACAAAGGAATAGATCTATATATACTGAATACTAAGAGAGCAATGGAAACAGATTAAATGCAAACATGTGCAGGCACGGCCGTGTGGTTAAGAAACTGGCTTCTCCCACTGCATGGCACCTTGGGCAAGTGTCTTCTACTGCAGCCCCAAGTCAAGTAAAGCCTTGGGAGTAGATTTTGTAGACAAAAACTGAAAGAAACATGCTGTGTATGTGTGCATGCATGCATGTGTGTATGTGTATATAATGTACTGTTCTGTGATGGTAAGATCAACAAAAAAGGTAAGCCATTTGGTGAAAGACAAATATTATTTAACCCTTTCATTATTAACCCAGTAGAAACCGGTTCTGGCTCTGAGTACAAATGTCTTGTTTTCATAAGTTTTGAATTAAAATATATATATAACCCATGCTAGCATGGAAAACGGACGCTAAACAATGATGATGATGATGATGATATTCTGGGATCTTAAAAACATTTGGCTTTTGTTGTTGCTTCTAGCACCACTTGATCATATGTACTGTGGTCTGCACAGCCCTTTATGGCTATGTGTTTGTCCATTGTTAACCAACACTCTGTTACATCAACCACTTGACCTTCCTCTTATCATATATATATATACATGTATGTATATCCTGGTTATGACATCAAACTGCCTTCAGTGGTGAGGCTCCAGTTTGGGACTTCTGGATTTTTAGGGGAGCATGAAATTATCTCTTAATTTACCATTACTGCCAGGTCCTTTCTGATCCAAAAAGGTAACACCTATCAGAATCGCACCTATGGGTTAAACAGACATCCCAGGGGTAGAGGAGACTTGCGTTATTTTTGACAAAGCCACGAGGATGGCAGCTCTTGTAGAAGAAAGTTCCTCTGACATAAAACTTGCTGTCAAAATAGCTAGCAGTCAACTTGCAATGCTTGTTGCTGGTACCTTCTATG